>NC_050578.1:95524367-95845617 GCF_011100635.1 Trichosurus vulpecula | reverse complement strand
TTTCCAGGGACAGTGGACCTATGGAATATTTCATTATTAGGAAGTATGTCATCTCATCAAGCGTAAATCTACCTCTCAATTTCTTTTTGGCTCCACAGGGAGAAAGTTTTGGTGAGATTCTTGTAGCTAGAAGGAACCATTGAGATAAAAATGCTTGAATACTTTATTTTGCAGACGTGGAAACTAAGCCTTACCTTACACAGCTGATTGAATGAATAAATAGGCTTTAAGAGGCTCCAAACTATATCACCAAGTTCATTTCATGTTACACCTTTCTTCACCCCACCCTCACCTGTATATGCTATCATATCCATATCTTCATGGTGATGATACACAGGCTTCCCCCCTCTCCATATATGGACTATTCTTCCTCCTCTTCGCCAACTCTTAGAATTTTATGATCAGAGATCTAGAACTGGAAGAAATTTCAGAGGTCATCAACCCTCCCCTCTCCATTTTCAGATTACGAAGTTGAGGACCCTAGTTTTTAAGTGACTTTCTCAAGCTCCTGTGGGCAATAAGAGGCAAAGGCTTCTCTGTCACCAGAACTAGCACTCATTCCATAGCACCAACTTGCCTCCTGTCCCTAATGAGGCTCAAGTGCCACTTCCTGTTGTTGTTCAGTTGTTTTTGATCAAGTTTCCTGACTCCAGGCGGGGCTTTTTATCCCCTGTGCCACCTACCTCCACTTCCTACAAGAAACCTTTCCTGATTTCCCAGTCATTAGTTATCTCTTTGCATCCCTCAAAACTATTTTGTATATATAATATATTTATCTATGTACATATTTTCCCCAATAAAATAGAAACTCCTTGAGGATAGGGGCCTTTTCCTTTTCTCTTTGTACCCTTATTGCCTAGCACAGTGCCACGATAGGAAAATAAAAATGCTTGCTGAATTAAAGTGGACCAAGTAAGGCCGGTTTTCCAACATCATGCAGCTAGTTGATGGTTGAACAAGGATAAGAAACCAGGTCTTCTGACTCTTATTATAGTTTTCACTACATCAAATGACTCAAATATTTTTCAGCCATTCTATTTTTCATAGGTTGATTTTTAATCCAAAGGAGCGGATCTGAATGAATTTCATTATTTTCAGTTTCAAACTAAATTGTTTTGAGGGCTCCTGCATTGCATTAATAAAATAGAAGGCTTAGAGCCAAACTTTCTCGGTAAAAATGGAATTCCCTGGCTGTAGGTTAAGAGGTACCTGTGGATGGACATGGCATTGTCTCTGGTTACTAGGGCATTTTCAATGTTTCACTGAAATAAATTGTTTTATTTATTAGCTTGGGCTCTGTGCCTAAACTAAAAACAAATACAAGAGTGAATTGAAGGATTAACTAATAATTTGCCACAATTATTTTGACAATAACAGGCTCAGGTGATCATGTTGGTGCTCAAATCAACAGCTGGGTATGAATATGTCAGTACTCACAGAGAATCTTCTCCCAAAAATCAAATTCTGCTTAAAGAGCTGGGGGAGGGAGAAAGCAACCCTCCTAATCAGAAAATTAAATATAAATTAAATATGATGTCTGTCATATTGAAAATAGCTTCTATCTTAATTTGATAGCACTGTGATTCACTCCTTACAGGGATCAACTGTTCTCACAGACTTCCTTATACCCTTGTAGAGCTGGGTTTCTGAACCAAGGGTGTAAAACAGATGATGAGGGTCAGGAAGGGAGTGTTTATTTCAATGGCCCTTGCCAGACACTAAGGAAAACTCTCAGTCACTGTTTTTCATATGCCCAGGATTTGGCCAGAGATCCATACTCTGGATAGACTTGTTTATGATAAGAAGGTAATCTCAGTGAGTTCTTTGTTCAAAAAAAGCATTAGCAAACATGATGACTCATTCATTATGTGGTATCCTGTGTTTTCATGTGTTTTTGATTTTATGTTACAAGTAAAGGGATCGGTTTCCACCAATCCAGACTCAGATGGATAAGATCCCTCTAAGCCCCTAGCTAGAATGGCTCAGCCACCTCAGGATCTATCAAAAGACAGAATAGCTTTAATATCAATCCAAGACAAGGTTTGTCTTGGAATTCATGTGCCCACTGTTTCTAGCTGAGCCAGGTGCAGCTTTGAGTCATGGACTTAGAGCTAAAGAGAGCTTAGGGTTCACTTTGTCCAACCCTTCATTTTATAAATGGAGAAACCAAGTCTCAGAAAGACAGTATGAATTGTTCCAGATCTCACAGTTGGTTAGCAGCACACAATCAACCTGATTCCCAGACTGGTTTCCTTTCTGGTACACAAGCTTTCTCTGGACTGAGCAACCCCAGCCTATAACTTTACAAAGTCCTGTAGTTAATTGTGTGTGTCAGTTATACAAATACATTCATCTGGATTAAGTTCATAGTACTCTTTTTATAGATTTTTAGGCCATTTTGGCACCAGAGGACATCAAATGAAGGATACCAGTACTAATCACAAATGACCATTTTTTAGCTTGGTCTGTTTGCTTCTCTTGCTTCCTTTGTTTTCGCTCTACTTTGTGTTTTGTGGTTTTTTTTTGTTTTTAACCAGACTGCGCTTACCCTGTATTTGCTTAGTAGAAAGATAGATGTCTTCAGCTCCTACACTATGGCAAACAATGAAATAAATAACTGTGCAATGCTCCTAAAGCCTTCCCTTAAACAGCACAAAGTGACTCTGTAGACATGATTTAGTAAAATAAATTAATTTTCTTTCAGTCAGGAAACTGTTTACTCACTGGAGAGAGCTACAATGCCAACTCTGAAGGATGCCAGCTGTCCAGAACAGAGATTCAAGAGACCTAACATAAAATGCAGTAGTAACTGGAGCCTAGATTAAGAGATTCCTACCCAAGAAAGGTGAAGGAATTGGAGAAAGGATTGAATGATGTTCTACCAGGAGAACTGAGATACGTGAAGTATATTTTAACATGTCACTTTAATGAGGCATGAAAACAGCTTGCAAGTGCAAAGTGCAAATGGAGCATTTTACCTCTTACAATTTATGTTATCTCTGTTTATATTTAATAGAACATTATGAGGTCAGGGTGGGGTGCTACAAGTAGAATGTTGATTCATGAGCACACCCTACTGGCTTGGAGTGAGATGGCAACAGAGAACAATAGAAGTCTTTAAAAAAGATGGTGGCTTTTCCCCCACTTCATTTCTTTACTAAACGCCAAGTTTGGTCCATTTGTTAAGTATTCATCTACTGCCTTACTTTTGTGTCTGCCACGCACTCCAGATATACATTGGCATTCAGTTATATTTTTTGAAGGATAGGAGAAGATAGTTGCATTGGATCAAGCAAGCTAGGGAGCCTCTTATTCTGATCTGAGGAAAATCCCATGATAGTGCTACTACTAGATTTGAAAAATCATCCAGTAAAATATGCATTAAAAATGTCTTCATTTTCACACTTTCCTGTTCAGTTCTCTATGCACAATGAAATAGCAATTTTCAGTTGGATATAGTTTCTAGTGAGGCCACACATCAAGCCTTCTATTTTTGAATCTCTACCTTTAGGTCTTTAAATGTCTGGTTTGTTTGTTTGCTTGTTTGTTTTAGCAAATTTTGAATGGTCACAATGTATATTGTTTGTGAATGACTCTCTTAGCAAGAGGACCTCCTTCTCCTGTGATCCAAGAACCACATGAAGATATCACACTGAAGTTCCAGCTCTGACTCATTAACAAATTTTCCCTGTTCCCCTTTGGCTTCTACTGTAACAGCCTTCAAATACCCACCTGTGTTTGTGTGGCATGTTTTGCCCCCTCCAGGTTTTATAGGCTAATTCAATCATATAAAATACCTCGGGGATCTTTATCTAAACTGTTTATGTTATTTCTGTATTGAAATAATACAGAATACTGTTTTTCTAGCAACTTTAAAGAAAAAAAGTCCTATCTTGAGCATAATTTTGACATTAGAAATGTAAAACTGTACACTTGAGCAAAAGATTCGGAATAAAGATATGATGAGTATTTTCATCTGCTTAATTGTAGATGACAAAAGGGATCCCTGGGAACTGAAAACTATAAAATAAGGAAGAATACTTTGGGTAAACTAGCTTTGATGTATATTCACATTCTTGCCTCTCCTCTTCTCCTCTCCCCTCCTCTTTCTTTTACTCTCCTCCCCTTCTTTTCTCTCTCTTCTTCTCCCCTCTTCTTCTCTTCCCTGAGGGTGTTCTGCCCAAAGGAAGGTAAATTTTGATGGTCAAAAGCTACCTTGTTAATTTGGGGTTTACTGGATAGATTTCTTTCACCAAGACCAAGCCTTAACCCCAATTCTCTCTGGATCTCCTGGATTGGGAAACAATAGGTCCCTGCCCAAGCATCTCTTAATGGCAAAATTGAGTAAAATGAAGGACTTCTGGGTGATGAAAGACCAAAATAATTAAGAGTCTGATTCAGAGTATGTAGATAAGGACTATGGGGGATAACTGATTAAAGTATATCTGAGTATCGATGATATGGATAAACAAAATAGACCTTGCTCGCTAGAACTAGAATTACTCTTACTCCAGGGGTTTCCCTCCCTCTCTACAGAAGAATCTGCAATTAAACTAAAAAGGAATATGCTCCTATTTACTCCAAATTTTTCATATAAAGAATCTGAGATCAGTTCATATCATCAAATTATAAATTGTACATTCTCCAGCATCGGTTCAATTTTTAACGTCAATAACTATTTTGTCATTGAATTAGGTATGTTCCTTTCTTTATAAAATGTAATCCAGAAGGGGTGGTGCAAAGCTAAAGTCTAAATCTAAATTATCTCCATTTCATTCTATTCATATGCTCTCCTTTCCCCTCACACTAAATATTCTGAACTTGTTACATATGTAAGGTAACCACATTTATACAAACAAAAGCTGAATAGATTCTCCTTACCCCTATCCGCAGTGGAAGGACTCATGAATCTCATTTTCTAGGTACAATCACTAGCAGAAAAGGGGATCATCAAAAGTCAATACTCTGAAGTAGTAATGAAAGCAATCCAGACCTTAGGGCAATGGTCCCAACCAGAGACCAGGACATCATTACACCCAAAAGGTAATCACAAATGAATTGTCCACTCTAAATATCTCTAACCCTTAGCCCCCACATCTATTTACACACAAACATGAGTATTTAAATCCAGTGGTCTAACAAACTAATCCTTTTTGGAATTTTTGTCCAATGTATTGGTCATCTAAAACAGCAACTGAGTCTGGGCCACTGCTCAAATCTAAAATGTTCTCCTACTTCAGATTCCTTTTGTGAACCTCAAGCTTCTCCTGTGTATTTTGGCTTGCAACTGGGCTAAATCTATATATGAGTATCTTTTTTTAACATGATTTCACCAGATTACTCCATACCAGCGTTGGAGAAGAACTTACCAATCCTGTATTATTGGGTTCAAATGAAGAAATTCATGTTGCCTTTATTATATCATCCACAGCCGAAAGGAGGTAAGCTTAACTGTGTTTTACCTTTGGTTTCCTACCATAAAAGAATGTATGAGTTTGGTTGTTTAAAGACTTATTTATTCTATATGCTAACAATCATCAACAAAAACAACAAAACATACAGAATTTTATATATACACACGTATAAAAGGATCACATAGGAAACTCTATACTATATTCTGCATGTATATTATCACACTAATTAAAATTTTATTTTCATATCTTCCTTTGAAGTTTTTCATGTCTGTATTTTTTTCTGTTTGTTGCTGTTATATTTCCCCAACAGGACACATTTGACAGAACGGTTTGTCACTTATTTGTATCTCCAGTAACTAAGTACAGTGCCCAGTAGATTATAAATGCTTATTAATTATTATTACATTTGACATAGTTGTTAGTATATATATTTTTGTTTTGATTCGGCTCACCTCATTCTTTATCATTTCCTCTGAGCATCGCTATAGTTGTTTTTGTATTCATTATATTTTTATATCTTTTGGGGAGGGGCTAGAACAATCATTTTGTTGGTGAAGTGAACTCTTTGTGAGGAAATTCACTCTATCAGTGTAGATCAGCAACTATGATGCAATGTATAGTTCTAAGGAGCTGCTTAGGATTCTTAAAAATTAATTGCCAGTCTAGGGTCATATACCTGGTACATGTCAGAGACAGAACTTGAACACAGGTATTTCTGATTCCAAGGCCAGTTCTTTTTTTTTTTTTAACTATATCATGCTGTCACTTATGGTCTAATAATATTCAATATATTGTTCAGTTTTATCCAGTCATCAGGATTTGTTTGTTTTTGCTACTATAAAATATGCTAGTAAAAATATTTTTTGGTATTGAAAGGCCATATTTTTATGGAATCACAAGATTTTAGCTTTTTAAAAGACCTCAGAGGCCAGAAGATTCAATTCCTGCCTAAATAAAAATCCTTTCTGCAATATACTCAACAAATGGTGATTAAATTGTTGCTTATGGACTTCTAGGAAAAAGGAAAAAAATTGCGTAAGTTGGGAGTAGGGGAGCATACCTGTACAAAAATATTCCTAGCAGCATTAATGTAAAAGTCAAAAACAATCTTGCTGTATGATCCAAGTCATCTGATCTGGGGGTATGAACAGCTTTGTGGCTTTTACTACATGTTGCCATCTTGCTTTTAAAATGAAAAAAAAGGTTTTTTTTTTCCTGTGAAGTCAAAATCAGAATGCGCTAAAAACATTTAAGTCAGAAGAAACTCAGTTGTGAACATGTCATAGTTAAAGCTGAAAATTTTTCTTGATTGCCAGTCTGATCATGCAGCTACCTTGCTTTTTAAGACATCGCCAAATTCCACGGGAAACCAAGTGTGTTCTTGGTCCATAAAGTCCTGTTCTTTACAATCTGCTCCTCATGCCTGAGAGGACATTCTGATTAATCAGTAATGACTATAGTTTGTTTGGGGAGGCATTCTTCTTTGAAATGTACCTTCATCTTGATCTATCACTTCAAGCTGATCCATAAAGTAAATACTGCCAGCACAAAAAGCTTCCACTGCTTTGAGCAGAGTGCTATCTGATTATTAGATTTCAAAGCCACTAAACTAGTGATAATCTCCCCTAGAAGAGATCCAAAAATGGATTGTTTTTACACACTAACCTTTTTTCCTAAGGTTTCATTACCCAATCCTTTTTGTAACACCACTGAAACACAGACTGCTTCTGTTTTGTCTCAGAAGTTTTCTTTTTTTAAAAACCATTCTAAGATCTATTTATTATAAAATAATTTACCTATCTGACTACAAATTAAAGCCTGGAGGAGTCACACCACCAAGAAACCAAGCACAGTAAACTTCATCTTTTAAAAATTGACAGAATGGGGAATTTTTTCTTCTGATTAAAAAAAAAAAGATTGTCCATTAAAATCACATCCCAATTGTGTGTTATTGTATTTTTCCCCCCACACCATATCCACAGTGCTGGAATACAATAAAAAGCATCATACTTTCCTTTTTCTGAACACTGCCATTTCATCATTTTGTGCAAATTCAGAGTTTTAAGTACAGAAGACCTTTGCAGATACAGTAGGTAAAACGATCGATCTTGGGATCACGTTAATGAAAGCTATGGTGAGACTTTATACATAACATCTGTAGCATTTAAAAATACAGTGAAATGCTTTGGGACTGGGAACTCCAGCTGCTCACAGATTGAAGGAATCCCCATGACATCAGCAGGCAGGAATTATATTTCATTCACCCCTTTCACCATGGTAAAGAACTCAACACGATCCAGATGGCTGTCCTGGGTGTTAAAGTGTGTCTGCTTTGTAATCGTTGTCTGAGACTCAAGCCCTTTCTTTATAGTGCTGAAATAATTGATTTTACCCAACTTTCATGCAGAGGTAAAGAACCCCCAAACTCCTACATTACTCTTTGGGGGTGGGACACCATGTAAGCTATTCAATATTTTATGGGTTTGTGGGGAAGTCATGTAGCCTGCCATGAGATCAAACAAGACTGAAGGAAAAACTCACCTTAACCTGTGTGATAGATATTACCATGTAATGGTTTGTTAAGTGTCAAATCAGGCTACAAGATTGCTATGGTAAAATGGAGATATATTTTTAAACCTAACAAATATTCATACAAATATTAGTCTGTGATTCAGTTGATAACAGAAAAAGGATTCTCTATTACTAGCTCATCTGTACATCTTGAGTTTGTATCCTTTGTTATTGTCGTTGTGTTTTTGTTTTATAATTTACTGTTGGATCATGGGTTGAGTGAAACCTGATAAGTTAATCCATGTAAGGCAGATAAGTTGTCTTTTTAGAATATTATTTTTTCTAAGATAATAAGTATTTTATAATAGAGTTTATGAGCAAAATTGCAATTAAATTATTTTTCTTTTTCATTATGAGAATTAAGAATGCATAGTTGCATATTCATATAACAACACAAACCCATATTTGACTCAGAGGTATGCTGGAATCAGCTCAAACCAGGAAGCAGATGCTAAATATTCAGTGTGAGTATTTACACCTAGGAAATCAGGAAATGTGAAAAACAAGGGCTTAAGTTATTGTTTATTTGATTTGTCTAGACTTAAGAAAGTGATAGAGAAAATGTCAATAATGTATATTAAATTTAAAAGTGTGTCTGGTGTACATTTTTTGAGGAGGGAGTCAGTTGTTAAACATTTGGCAGCACAGCTTTACATATATGACTTAAAATATTCAAAAGGACTGCAGTTAATCAATTCTCAGACAGCAAACTTGGCTCCGTGGATAGAGTGCTGGGCATCAGGAAGACCTGAACTCAAATCTGGCCTCAGATATTTACTAGTTGTATGACCCTGGGCAGGTCCCTTAACACTGTTTGCCTCCATTTCCTCAACTGTGAAATGAGCTGAAGAAGGAAATCACGAACTACTCTAGTATCTATGCCAAGAAAACCACAAAAGAGGTCACAAGGAGTCAAACATGACTAAAAGTGACTGAACTGCAACAGGGAACAGCACTTGAGCCTGAAAGGGAATGAAGGATAGGAGACAACATGGTGCTATGGGCTCTAGTGTATGAGCACTGGCTCTGGGGTCAGAGAAGCTTCTGCTACTTATTACCCATAGAAGCTTGACAAAGTCACTGAAAAAGTAAGGTCCTCAACTTCCCAAATGACCAAATAACAATATTGTGTTTAATACATAGTCAAAAATTAAATAGCCCCCTCTCTCAAGAAGTTTACATCATACTGGGAGAACTAAGGTGTATCTGTATAAATACATGGCAATTTCACAGGGTGAGGTCACTGAGACCTAGGGAGAGCAGGAACCATCTCATGTAGAAGTGAGGTGAGCCAAGATTTAAAGGGGGCCAAGAATTCTGGAAGTGTAGCTAAGGAAGGAGTGCATTCTTGAGGTGAGGAATAGCCTATGAATAGGATCAGAGCCTGGAAATTGAATGTTGTATGTGAGAAATAGTAAGGAGGGAGGGGTTTGGCTAAACCAGAGAGAGTTTGAGAGGAATAATTTGTAATGAGTATAGAAATGTAAAGTAGGTTTTGAAGGACCAAAAAAAAAAAAACCTGAAGAAAACAGGAATAGAAGTTTTCAACCGTTTGAATTGAGTAGATTAGAAGACAAAGGAAATAGACTTGTTTCTATGTTGCCTGACACCTTCAGACAAAAGGCAGTCACATTGGGCTACCTGTTTGGGTTTTTTGTAGCTGTTGTTACTGTTTGTTTGTTTCCTGACAAGAGAAAGCAGATAAATTCATGTGTAAATTCATTCAAACTCACCATTTGTTTCCAGAAAAAGGAATTGTGTGTCTATGCTGCTACAGTCTGGTGGTGCATATCTATGATAGCAGAATGGAAGACCCTAGAGGTTGTGAAAAACGTTTCATACTAGTTATGTGTACTAATATCCAACACATTTCCAAGGTCTTGTAATTACTAGAAGTTGTAACCCCTCCATATGCCATTTGTGCATTGGAAAAGGTATTAAACTCAAAATCAAAAGAGACATAGGTCCCAAGTTCAAATCTTTCATACTACCACTTTCTAGCTCTCTTATCACAGTCAACTTACTTAATCTCTATTTGCTTTAGTTCCCTCATTCATAAAATGAGATGATGGACAGACTACCTCCCAATGCTGTTGTTAGTCAACAAGCATTAAGTGTGTTTTACTAGGCACTAGGCTAAGCTTTAAGGACATAAAGAAAGGCAAAAACATGTTCAATGTGAATTTGAGTTCTTTTATGCTGACCAGGAAATTTATTCCATAGTCTTTAAGCTTCAAGTGATCCTAAAGTAGAATGAATTTTCCCTGGAGCAAGTACGATTCTCCCTCCCCCTGAAAGTCTTGAAGCAAAATCTGATTAACTAGTAATCAGGTATATGGAGAGGGGATTCTTGTTCAGGATTGGAGCAGATGATCTCTTTGGCTCCCTTCACCTCCATATCTCCATAGCACAAGATTGTAATGAATGAGAATTGAGAGATTAAATATATTTTATATCACCATTAAAATGTCCATGGACAAAGGTATATTCTAATTACAATTTTTAAAGAACTGCTGACATAGATAGAGAATATTAGAAGAGAGGCATGTCATAACATTGGGAGCCTCCCATCTTCTTCCTGAGTTTAAAAGGTGTCAATTATCCATGGCTAAAACTACATGGGGCCTTGTTCCATTTTGGTTTGCCTCAGCCTGAGATGGAAATCCCCTTCGTAGTTACTTATTTCTATGTGCCACATAACTATGCCTGGGGCATCCATTAAAGCAAAATTCTTGACTTAGATAATTTATTCCATATGATTTCTTCCCTACTCTGACACTTTAATCAATTCAACAAATATTTATTGAATTCTATATATCATTGCATAAATTCCAATACTCAGGGCCATGTTTCACCAAGAGGAAAGATCAAATCTGTAATCTCAAAAACCCTATGAAATAGAAAGTATATTTGTGTCTCAAATGATTTAAACTATAAACAAGGAAACTGACTTAATTGTCAAATCGAATAGGCCAAAAGATGTGCCTGTATGTTATACTAACAAACTTATGTGTATCATCCCTTCTGGGCTAGCTCTCCAAAAGCCAACTATTACTCCCAAGTCCCAGAATTACCTTAGGTCTGCACTTCTAAAACTATAATTCAAGAACCCCTATCAGTGAGTTTTCCCTATTAAGTCAGCCAGCAGACACTATTAGCTCAAAGCAATGGCATTTACTAAAATAACATACTAAAAATAGTAGTACAAAATACTTTCCCAGTAAATCTGGGGCCCATTCATTTGCAAGAGTGGGCACAAACTTAGAGTACAATGATACTTACACACACATGTAAAGAGCACACGTGGTCAAGATAATTCACACCTTCACTATTTCAGGACTTTGATGCTCTATCTCTCCTTGTGGAGTACTCATTCACATCTCCCATGAGAAGAGCTTCTCTACTGGATAGATTGCTTAGCTGGTCTCACAGGGATTCCCTTTCTGAAGCTTGAATCTTGACTGTCAGCACTAGTTCTCCTTTGAATCCATACCCAATTCTCTTCTCTGCTGCTAGGGGCCACCCACACTCCTTGAAGTTGCTTATTGATCATCAGAGCTGGCTAGCTCAGCTTTTTAAGCCATGCCACAAGGGCATGGCTCATCTCAGTGCAGCCAGTAGCATCACCTTTTTCAATTTGACAACTGAAAATCCCTTAACACTGTATAAAGGGATGGAAGAGTATTAGCACAATTAGGTACCAACTTTAATTCCATCCGGAAGATATGTTTTCATACTTCCCAAAGGGATCCCAAAAGGATGATGGCATTTTCATGCTTTTGATCTTCGTTAACTCATTAAAATTTCACTATTTTTGTTATCCACCCCATATAACAACAATGTTGCTAACAGCTGCTGTGGCTGTGTGAGATCAACAACACCACCACACAGAAGGCTGCCAGCACAGGTTCTTTGATCTTCTATTCTAAGGAAAGCACCTTTAAGGGGTTAACAATCTCATTTTAATCAAACATACGTATATCATTCACTTAGTTCAGGGGGAAAGCCAGAACCCTGAACTTCAGAGCAAATACAAACAGAAATTACAAACAGAATATAAAGAGAGTAAATATACACTGCTATCAACAGACAGGTCTCTAGATGTCTGATCAAGGAATTACATAGTTACCAGACAGAGAAGCACCAACATCTGGGTTTTCAAAGCCGGGGGGCTGCAGTGGCTACCCAGAGTCTCATCTGGTCAAATCACATGACACTCTTGCAGTGAATGAGAGCCCCAAACAAAATGCTAACCTCTGAATTTGTATACCCTGTTCAGAGTCAAAGGGCATCACAACCCTATGTGAACTAGTATTTCTTGTTTCTTAAGCAGGTCAAAGACTCTTGATCCAATAAAGAAACAAAGGCCAGACCCATCAAAGGCACCTCAGTGCTCCAAAAGAGAAAACAGTAAAAAAGTCTCACTCTAATTACCATGATACCCCACCACTCCTATTTTCTAGTATTAAATCAGCTGTGCAAAGACAGAATGACCAAAGAAATCTGAAAAAAAATTTACCCTTATGATAAGTTAAATCTTTGTACATCAAACAAGCAATCCATTAGCAAGTTGTTCTGTGATATTCAACTAAGCCTCTATTTTGGAAAAGAAATCTAAAAGCAAGATATCCCCCAATCACTTCCAAAATACACAGAAAACAGATAACTGTAAGCATCTACACCTGGCAAATTAAATGAGAAATTAATTTTAGAAAAAAAACCCAGAAAATTCAAATGTGGAAAAAGTTAAAGGAGGAATGTATTGACTACGGAATTGTAAAGGGAGGTAATTACCTCAACCATGACTTTAAATATTCTCAACAGTCTCTTTTTCATTAGAAGGGGGTGAATGATTTAACTAAAAGAAGACTCCTTCATTATCTGGAGATAAGTAACCATAGAACCATAAAGGAACAGAAAATCTGCTTCCATGAAGTCTGAACATCCTACTTGTGAAAATAAAGCCAAATTTTCTAAAACTCTTAGTTTTACTTGTTTGTTTGTTATTTCTTTTCCCCCAAACAATGCAATAAATTCCATTGATAATGATGCAATGCCAGGATGATTCAATTCTCCATGACTGTGAACATTATTTAATTCTTACTTGAAGTTACTATTTTATACTGAACTTAAGGGATCCCTTGGGGGTTAGAATCTTGAATTCTTCAAATAGAATTTCAAGATACTTTTGGAGACACTGCAGATTGAGGGATAAACTGCCACAGAAAGAATCTTTTATTTCAACCAAAGATTTCTTTCACTACAATTATTCATAATTGAGTTGGAACATTGTAATTATCCTTCAGAGAAAACTTAAGCCTTCCCCAGCTTTGTCATCATTCCAGGCAACATCCAACAAGGAGACAATTCAAATTCAAACTAATGCTATTCCTGGACAACCATGTCTAAAAATATGTTTTTGTAGCTTTTGATATTAGTCAACCCCATGTTCCATTCTTAATGGAATTCCAGCTGTTTTTCCAAGTCTGCTTTTTTTCCCCTTTCTAAACAGCTGTCATATTCAGGGTAGTTCTGAAATATTTTCTCTGGCCTGATCATGACATTTAAGAAGTTATTACCTCATTATAAAAAGATCTATTTTATTACCTCTAATCAATTTGCAAGCAACTTCTAGGTTATTCTTACTATTTTTATTTTTCTGCTTGAAAAAAAGATGGAATAAGTAGAAAATGACCCACAGTAAGACATTTTAGTTTGTCATTTCTTTCAAAAATCAAAATCCTTGTCTCAAATGCTGCTTGGACTTGGCATCTATTCAAACTAAATTTACCCAATGTCCAAAATTCATTTCCTAGAAATTTTTTGAGTGTATTTAGTTTAGAAAAGATTAACTGAATTGATAGTTGCTCATCCCATTGCAATCTATTCATTCTTAAAACATATACTTCTCCCCAACTTGTAAAGTATCCTTATACAGAGTCTTGTAAATTGCCTTATCAACTCTTTCTTGGAATCGTGTCAACCAGAAACATAGATAGGAGAAAAAATATTGGTGGCTTTTTTGTGTTCATTCAATTTTTAGCATATAAATAAATTGCTACTTGGTTACATATCCTGTACTTTGGTAACATTGGCAGAAGTCCACTAGGATGAAATTAAAGTAATTTAACTCTAGTTAGGATGACAAATGTAAATCTAACTACCATTTTCAATCATATTGTATATTTAAATCTTGGAAAACCCGTAGTGCCTGAAACTAAATACTATATCATATCTACCTTGACCTAGCTGTGGAAAGGTATTCTTCTGAGTTAAAGAGAAAGTATTATGCTTTGCACCTCCTCATGTAGAACAGATATGTTATAATGCACCCACTCTCATGCTCAAGTTTCTATATTGATAAGTTCATAAGATACACATTTTTAGGGAAATTCTGGCCAACATTTTTGCCCTACATATTTTATTCCAATAATAGTGGCTGCCTGCCACTTTGAGGAATTCAATCTCTTTTCTGATCCAAGTATTTCAAAGAAGGATATTTGAAAGGGGAGAGAGAAGGATACATGATCAATTTCTCTATCCCCTAGTAAGAAACTGCACTCACCAATGCTCATTGAGCATGTCCATTTGAATTACTTCTAATGTTCAAGGCAACTTGAAAAGGTAGTATTTTTAAGTGGATCATAAAGAATAAAAGCGATATCTATTTGAACACTAATCTCCAATGCACGTATGTGAACAATGGGCTTTGGAGATTCAAGAATTTATTTATGTCATTAACAACTAGGCATAACCCTAGTCATATATCTCCATAAATTAAAACTACAGCTACTGCAAAGATGATTTGGAAAAAAGCCCAGACAAACACTTCTCTACAAAAATAAATTCCAAAAAAAACTTCCTTAAGTTTGTAAGTCAAGGTAGTTTACTTAAAGTTTAAGACAAAAAAATCAGAACCAAAAGGAAAATGCTTCCAACTCTATCAAATCCCATTAAAAGTTCCTAAGACATAGATAGACTGGCTACATAGCATTCCCGAATTGCAGAAGTATCACCACCTTACAGAGAAGCTTCTTTGTAGTTCTCCCATGAAACTGGAGATACTGTCTTACTCTCTTTCCTTCTTTTCCCAAAGGCAATGAACCATAGTCTCTATTCCTTAATCCTTACAGTAGTTATATACTTGAGTTTCAAAAATCAACTTCGTATATACAAAATACAGATTGCATAGAGCCCTGGCAGTTTGAAAAAGATCTGAGGGTTTTAGATGACTCTAATCTTGTTAGGAGTCAACAATGTGATGTCTTAGACAAAACAATTAAGCCATCATGGACAGCATTAAGAAAAGGCTGGCTCCCAGGAGCTAACATAGTAGTACCTTTCTACCTTATCCCAGTTGGCCCACATATGGAGTATTTCATTCAGTTCTGGGCACCTCAGTTTAGGAATGACATTGATAAGCTGGAAAAGGTCCAAAGAAAGGCAACTAAGATGGTAAACGTTCTTGAATCTGAAATTTGAAAACTGGCTGATGGAATTGTGATGTTTAGCCTAAAGTGGAGGTCATATGTCAGCTGTCTTCAAGTATTTGAAAGCTATCATATGAAAGAAGGATAAGACTTGTTCTGTTTGGTCTCAGGGGGCAAAACTGGAACCAGTGGATGGAAGTTTCCAAGAGGTAAATTCCAGTTTGATGTCGGAAAACAAACAAATGAAACTTTTCAATAATTAAAGGTATCCAAAAAATGGAATTGGCTTCCCTGGGAGAGAGTGAATTCCCCCTCATTAAAGGTTTTCAAGCAGACGTTGGATGTTTGGTATATTATAGTGGGAATTTCTTTTGTTGCATGTGTTAGAATAGTTGATTACTAAGGTCTCTACTATTCAAAAATTCTGTGATTCAGAAAGTTCATGATAGCAAATCTTTAGAATATGCATAAACCATTTTTAGATACAACCAAATTAGGTTATTCCTTTAGGGTATTGAATAACCGCACAGTTTTTATATATTCCAAACTTATGTTCATGGAATAGTTCAGGATATAGTAGAATGTATCACACAAGAGTCCACACTGTTGGCTATATTGTTTAAGGAGCATCATGAACACTCATCAGTGGCCAAGGCAGAACAGTGGGAAATAGTGTGACAGTGAGTTTAAATGTGCCATAGCTGGCCCATTTTGTGACTTGCAAGCTCAGCAAGAGAGATAGTGAAAACTGAAATAATAAATATATATACAGAAAACTGGTTCAATAATAGGAATAATTTTTACAAATTAATTGTGCTAATTTTCTTTTCCAAATCTTATCCTGTCTTATTATATGAAATAAATAAGCATTTTTGTGCCTAGCAACATAACATATATAAAAAAAAATTTGGCAAGACTATTGCCAATGTTCTTTTCATCTCTCGATCTTTTGATCCTCCTTTATATGGTCTCCAATTAGTATTTTATTTCAAATTTAGTATTCATTAAAATGAATTTAAACAAAGATAATCCATTGGAGAAATTTTAAAAAAATTCAAAGATACAAGTAACAATAATTCAATGGAAATTTCATTAGGGATTTTCCATCATTAGGAATTCAATAAATCTTTTTGTCACAGTTTCCCTATCTGTAAAGTGAAGACAAGAAACTTCGATAATATGCTTTTGAAAGGATAGCAAAATAATTGATTTTCATATCATGTATATATGAAAGCATTTGTTTTCCTCATCATGTTTAAGAAATAAAATAATTCATAGATGTTTTTGGCATTTGGGGTGGCAATGAAGGAGAGATGGTTGCAAATAGCCTTTCACAGTGAATGCCAAAAGAGATGATCTCTGAATTTTTCTCTTCTTGCCTCATAATGAGAAACATGACGAGTTGTGCTTTGGATATTGAATAGGCCATTTTTTTCAATGATACAGTAATCTGTCCAATGATAGGGAAGTGAGGGGTTGGATGAGGGGGACAAGAATATAAATTTGTTGATATGAAATTTCTAAAAATCAAGGACCCTGGGATCATTAGTTATTAGTGGGCTAATGCTTGCTCAAGTTTTGCATTTTTTTATTTGTAACAAATTATTGTTCCTTTCATGATTGTTTGACCCTCATTCTTTATAAAGAGTCAGTAGGCTGTGGTGCAGTCATATATAGATTGAGGATTAAGAGAGCAAACTTCACCCCTGCCCAAAAGTTATGCATTCTTGGGGAGAAAAGAGTATTATCCTGGCATCTCTATGGATATCAAGCAGTCCTTTGAAAGAAGGGAACTGGAGGCACGTGGGGGAGCTCTCCCCTTATGGAGAATTGCTTATATTAAAGTTTACACCATTTAATGGAAAACAAAATAATGAATTATTCCATCATGTGCATAGAATTTAACTCCTCCACACTATCTTTTATCTGCCTTTTGGCAGCTTTCTACAGTTGGGGAATTCACCAAACCACATAGAAAGCCTTCTTCCCATGCCTTAAAAGTCCTTAATTTTGTGGGATAAGTTCTGCTTAACCATCCCATTTCTGTCAGGTTGTTGAAAGTATGATACAAATGAACATATGCAGTGATCCATCACCTGCCTTTTGAAAATCTCTTTTACTGTTCTGCTAGAATTTAAAATATTTTAGGTCACATTTCACAAGCTTAGTCAACCAGAATGAAGAAATATAAAAATAGACATACATTTTCTCAGTTTCCAAACTGACTTCTTATACTAAACTTGTGATTCCTGTGGGAAACTGAAAAAGACAGAGACATTAATGTATTATGACTATTCCTTCACAAATGAAAATATCCGGTTTTGCTATTTCTAATGGATTTTCTCATGTCTGACAAAAATAAATTTGCAATAGAGCCTTGCTTTTATTTCCTGAACTTCGTTCTCATTCTAAACTAAATCTACAAAAGTAAAATTAACTGCACTATTATGAACTATTACCCATCAATTGTCACTCTTTGTGGTTTTATAAATGAAAATATTAGCATAGATGTTTTCACAAAAAATATCCTTTTAGCCAAAATTATCCATAGCAAATAGAGAGATGTGTCTAGTATATTTTGGGGAAAATTGTACTATTTTAAAATACTATAACTTAAAGACATTTTCCTCCTTCCAACTCATTTTTAAATTTAAAATATTCAATAGAAATTATACATTTTTAATCATAAAGAAACATACATTTTTGTGATAGAGTAAGAAATAACCAAAGAACAGCCCCTTTGCTCCATTACTAAACACATGATATCAAGAAATTTGTAGAAAGAAAAAGGCATCCAATAAATGAATAGACTCTTTGTGATACTTTCGTGGAAGGACAAATAAGAATCACAGAATGGCTAGTTCTGGATGGATGCAATCTGTATCATAGGAGGGAGTGCCCGCAGGAATTAGATAATAGATCCACTGAAATAAACACACAGAGATAACAAATATGAAAGGTTAAGGCAAAAATATTTCTCCTAGATATATTATGCTTCCAAGGATATTATAAATGCAAATTAGAGTTTTCAATAAATGTAGACAATTCATAAACAAAAAATCAAGAATTATTTTGCAGCTCTGCCAAAATGCTACAGTCCAATGGAAATATTTGGTAAGTAAATTTACTTTATCTGAACACTTTTCTTTTTCTCTTTCAAGCTAACTATAGAAAGAACTCAGCTTGGAAATTTATGTTGCATCATATATTCCATTTTAAAAAACAACTGTAAATATAATTGTTAGTGAAGGCAAACACATCTTAATTTTTATCAAGTTAAGATTTTTTCCCCATCAGGACATAATTAAGAAATGAGTTAGGATAAAATCAGAGGGAAAAGTCCTCCAAGACAATGGAACACTTGCCTCCAGGAAATGGTGGAAACTCCATCACTTTAGGTTTAAAAATGAATTTGACGATGCAGTGGAAAATGCACAGTAGAAACAATGAGGCTTTGGCAGAGAAATCAGCCAGATTACTTACTAGAACTTTTCCATCTCTGTAACTATAAAATGTCTTTGATTTTATTACTTTTAGGTAGATTTTAGTAACTTGTGATGTATTTCCCAGTTTGGGCAAACTATTATAACATACATCTCTCTTCTTCTACTTAGGGATAATAGTTATTGGTACACAGTAAATAGGAAACTATTAGCATTTTTATTTTAATTAGCTTATTATATGACTTTCAACTGTTCTATTATCCCACCGCTTCTTGTAAAGGCACCTTTGAAAAGAAAACCAGTACTCAGCTTGTTTAAGAGAAGAGAAAAACCAGGGCTGAGACAGAAGGTGCTCTGAAAGTCACCTAATGGCAGGTAGAAAATTCACTGAAAATAGGGGAGGTCCCATGCATGCCAGTATGAAGGGAATCAATAAGAATTCTTTAGCTGATGGGAACAAATTAGATTACAGAGTAAAAATCAGATTAATCATTAACCATTTATTAAGCAGGCCTATGTGCCGGGCCCTATGCTGGGTGCCACGGTTGCAAGGACAAAATGAAAGGGCCCCTCATGTTATGGAGCTTACTTTTAACTGTAGCCAAAGACTCCATCAAAGACTGTAAAGATAATGAGAAGAGTACTGGACTGGAAGTCAGGAGACCTCAGTACAAGTACAAGTACAAATTCTATCATTTTCTCTTAGCTCTATGGAACAAAATTTCAAAAATGTTTCCCTGCTCATTTTGAGAGCAGAATTTTCCATAAAGCCAAATTACATTTTGATTCTACATGTAGAGGAAGTTAAAATACAAGGAAGAGAGGATAGATGCCAAAGAATTTTCATATACATTCTAAAAGATGAAGATGGTTGTGAGATTCAAACATACACATTTATACGTAGCTTTAAACTTTAACAATCTCATGAGTATAAGTATCATTTGAAAGTTTAATACTCAATTCTTTTACACATAGTTTGGTGAATTTTGAATAAGAAACTGTTAAGTTTTAATTGTAACAAGATGGGAAACACTGCCATTATTCATTGAGAGTTTGACAGTTTCTGGATAACATTTTCTAAGACCAGTGGATCAGTAGAGGCTTGGCCACATCAATCATCTCACCTATCTACATCAGTCTTTCTTGTGGGGTCAAAACTGCTATGTATGCATCAAAACCTAATTAGTGGATGATCTTAAGGCTAATACTAGGAAAGCAATCCCTAAAGTCACTGACCATCAGAGGATGAAAGTTTTTACAAAATATAAAATCAACTAGAGAGATTTATAGCACAAGATGATAGTTGTAGTTATCATGATATATTATATTAATTTTTAAAACTATCAACATTTTAAAATGTTAAATAATTTTTCTTTCATGTGTTATTTTGTATATCTGTAGCATTTATATTTCTGAATTTATTCAAACTTAAAATTTCACTAAAACTTTGGGGACATGGTATATAATCATTTTATTACATTATATTACAATACATATATCATATCATTTATTATATTATAGAGGGATAGAAATAGGGAAAATAAAATCTGTGACTTCATTGAGATAGGAAGCTCACATTGAGGGACTTCTTCTACCAATTCAGGTCTACATATTTTCTACGACTTAATGTCTCAGAGAAATGCCCAGAATACTGAGAATTTTAAGTGATTTGCCCAGGGTCATACAGTCAGTATGCATGTGTCAAAAGGTAGGTCTTACACCAAGTCTTTTTTGGTGAAAAGCCCAAATCTCTACATTTTGTGCCATGTTAGTTATTATTATATAATACATGGGTATTACATTTGTATATTTAATATATGATATACTATATCATTATTATAAATACATCTTTGCATATTTTTGTGATATATAAAATATGTGTAATGCCAAAGATCAACGACTATTCTGCAACTTAGAGTTTGGGGAAGCTTGCCTGGTGGAGTTGACTTGAATGATTTTTCCAGGACTATATAGCGATTATGTGTCAAAGGCAAGAGTTGAGTTTCTAACTCCCTGTGTCTGGAACCAGTCCTCTATCAATTAGACTGCCAATCAAATGTGCTACACACACACACATATATATAAACATATGTATGTATATATGTGTATGTATGTATACATACATACATTTATATATATATATAATTAGTGTGTCATCTTATAACACGTACAAGTTCACAGTAATGCTACCATACATTACATTATTACAAATTATGGTGAGGCTTATGACATACTATTGAAAGTGCTGAGGACAGGCTTTGGAGACAGGAATAGAGGGTCAATATGCATTTGACATATACAGACTGTAGGGTCATGAGCAAGTTAATTTCTCAGTGTTTCAAATGAGTTTCTAAGACTATAAATTAAAGAAGAGTTGTTGAAAACAATGGTTTCTCCAGTAGGAATTTCCCACAACAATTAAATGAAATGTCTCTGATCCATATTATGTTTTATATATGTATGTATGCATATATATACATGTCAGTGTGGTGTGCAATAATATATTACAGCCTATATTACAATGTATATTATTACACACAATTATATCTATATATGTGTATATATATTATATATACATGCATAAATACAATATGAATGAAATATGCATGAAAGTGTGAGTCAGTTACCATTTGTTCACTTGGACATAACTATAGGAGAAATTGATAAGGCTACTGTACATCTGTATATTCCAGTTCCAACCCAACTGTTGAAAAGATTTAATCCTGCAATCTGTTTATGAACACCTGCAGTTTATATCACATGCACTCTCATTTGAAACATTCTGTTAAATCTGTAAAATTGTTATAGCATAAACCCATACCACACCATACTGTGGCTCCCAGCTTTGATCTCAGCCCTTGGGGAACATTTCTTCATGTGGGCAGCAGCAGCAGCTGTAAATACAAGTTAATACTATTGGGGTATCAGATTTCCTTTTTACTTTCTTTCTAACTGAAGTCAGGAGGTTTATCTGTACTCCATTTCGCATTTACTATGCTTTCAAGTTTCTGAAGTTTCAAGATAATCTAGTAAGTGGAGTAGCTTAAATACTATGACAATGAAGCTCCATTTTTTTTAGAGAAAAAAAAATTCCCCTTCCTTAGTACAGGTAAATATCAATTGCTGATAAATCCCAACCTTCACATCTTTCACCTTTTGTTCCTGATGGAGCCCACCAGAAATTACATGGCTTTTTGTAGTTAACAATGGAAAAACCATGAAAGTGTGGAGAAAAGGTAGACTTGGCCCCAAGCACCATATGTCCATTCCCCACTGACAGGACGGAGAGATAAGGGGAGAAAAGGCATTGAAAGAGGAGGAAAAAGGTAACAAATTCAGGTTCGTATGAGAGCACAAAGCCAATATTAAGCAACATGATTTATGTTTTTATTCAATGGACATTTTTTAAAAATCACATTCCTATCTTTCCCCAAAGCTAAAATTATTTAGCTTGTTTTCTTTGGTGTAGTGTTCTTGCCCAACTATTGGACACAGGCTGACAATGTGTTAATGAAAGCAGCACAGTAAAGTAAAAATATCACCGGCCATGAGTCAGAATTCTTTAGTTGGAATGAAAGTTAGCTCTTCTGCTTACTAGCTATTGACTGTGGCAAAGTCTCACCCTCTCTGACCCTCAGTTTTCCCATCTGTATAATGTAAAGCTCCCTGTACCTATGTCACAGAGTTGCAGAGAGGGAAGCACATTGTTAACTCCAAAGTTCTATATACAAAAGAATTACTCGTATAGGCATTTGAGAATTATGAAGTTCTTTACAATAACTGTCTTGTGGGTTATATTTTCTTTAGGAGGTAAGGAAACTAAAACTCAGAAATAGTACAGTGACTAGCACAGGTCTCACACAAATAGTAAAAATGGGAGCTGTGACTTGAAGACAGTTCTACTGACTCCAGGACCACAGTCTTCTCTGTTGCATACATTTATACACTTCTATATTCTTTCTTTGTGTTTGACGGTAACCCCACTTTTAAAACACTTAGGAGAGAAGCATCTAGGTGGTGAAGTGGTTAGAGTGTTGGCCCCAGAGGCAGGAGGACCTGAGTTCAAATCTGACCACAAACACTTGACACTTAACTAGCTGTGTGACCTTCGGCAAGTTGCTTAACCCCAATTGCCTTGCACAAAAGCGAAACAAAAACACTTAAGACAATGGCATGCCACTTTCTGAGTAATGGGAAGATTTTTGAGAGGAGTGGAAGGGGGTGGGAAGAAGGGATGCAACATTCTCAGTGGAGAGCTGAGATAAGGGAACCTTAGGAATACTAACAAAAATGACAGTTGTGGGAAACCAGTAGAATATTCCAAAACCCAGGTCTTGTGTCTAACTATAACATAACAATAGCTAGCCTTTAATAAAGTGCTTATTATGTGCCAGGCATCATGCTAAGGTCTTTATAATTATTACCTCATTTGATCCCCATAACAGCCCTTGGAGGTAGGTGCTATTTTTATCCCCATTTTAAAGATGAGGAAACTGAGGCAAGAAGAAGTTAGATGAGTTGGCTATAGGGTCATGCAGCTAATAAATATCAGAAGCCTGGTATGAACTTAGGTCTTCCTGACTTCAAGTCCAGCGTTCTATTGTAATGACAATGTTACTTGTCACTACTGTGGCTGTATAAGACCAATAACACCAGACCGTAGGAGGGCTGCTAGCACAGGTTCTTTGATTTGCTTTTCTAAGGAAAATAACTTTAAGGGGTTTACAATCTCATTTTAATTAAATATATATATATATATATATATATATATATATATAATTGACTTAGTTCAAGGTGAAAAGTCAGCACCTTGAACTTCAGAGAAAACACAAACAGAAATTACAAGCATAAATTATATAAACAGAGCAAAATACCACAAATCAACAGACAGGCTTCTAACCATCTATCCATAGCAATACATACATAGTTACTAGAGAGAGAAGCACCAAAATCTGGGTTTTTCAAAGCCAGGGGGGCTCCAACAGCTACCCAGAGTCTCATCTTGTCAAATCACATGACATTCTTCCAGTGAGTGAGCCCCAAACAAAATGCTAACCTCAGAACATATATACACTTATTCAGGGTCAGAGAGCTTCACACCTCTCAAGGGCTTCACATGTCTCATGACCTAATTAGCAAAAGGGTATGGGCCTTCCTACAAATGAATGCAGAACTCAATCAAAGACACTTGATTGCCTTAGTGTTCTTTGGTACCAAACAGAGCAATTCTAATCCCTGTGCCACAAGACAGCCCTTCAAATGTTTAAAGACAGCTATCATGTCCCCATGGGACTTCTTTTCTCTAGGCTAAATATAACAAAGTTTTTTAACAGAAAATCAGGTGTCGTAGAATGAAGACTCTTCACCATCCCAGTTGTATTTCTCTGGACTCTCTCTAGTTTTCAATGTGTCCCTATAAACCATTGTTCCAGAAACTGATCAGAATACTCCAGATAAAGTCTGACAAGGACAGAGAATAATGCTACCTACTGCCTCCCTATTCCTAGAAGCTTTGCCTATCTTAATTTAGTCCGACATTCAATTAGGTTTTCTGGCTGCCGCATCATATCAATGAATCATATTTACCTTGTATTTGACTAAAATGTCTGTTCATACCTTCCCGACTTTATACTTGGGAACTTAAGTTTTTGTGCCTAGGTAGAAGACTTTACATTTAACCCTATTGAATCCCATCTTAGACTCAGCCCAATGTTTTGACTTTTGGATCCTGACTGCTATCCACTATGCTAAATATCCCTTCAAGCTTTGTATTATATACAATTTGATGAGAATGCAATCTTAAAATCCAACTCACTAATAAAAAATATATTAAAAAAACACAGGGACAATTATGAATTCCTGGGGTACATCACCAAAGACCTCCTGCTGTGGTGACAATTCAGCCATTCAACAATTTCTTTTATTCCATCTGATTGTATCTATTCCATATCTCTATCCCTTTTTTCAGGAATAATATAATATACTTTATCAAAACCCTTAATAAGGTCTAGGAAAAACTATATCCATAGCAATTCCCTCATTTCCTACTTTAATAATCTTGTCAAAATAGGAACTTTAGATTAGTCTGGTATGCCTGGTTCTTGACTTATTGATGAAGTCATGCTGACTCTATGTAATCAACAGGCTACCTGTAGGTTTATTTCACCATATTTCTGAAAATCAGCTAAACGTTACTTTATGCTCTTTGCTACTTGCAACTTGTCAGATTTTGAGTAAGTGACCTAATCTCTTGGTTTCTGTTTCATAATCTGTATAATGATGGTGTCAGAGTATAACCCCTCTAATGGCCCTTCCAACGCAAAAATCTATGAACTTAGGATCCATGAATTAAAAACACAATTAAAGCCTTTCGAAATATATATATTTAGACTTACTAACCAATACATTCTTTTAAGTAAGACGACATCAAGTAGGATAATGTTTTGATTGTTTTGAACGTTAAAGCTTTTATATTCTTATGGCCCTTTCTGAAGTGTTCTTTAAGCTTTGAACCTTTCTTACACAGTAAGCCTTTCTCAACTAGCTGATACAAATTAGTATCTCAGGAAAAATAATAATGTGCCTAAGCAAATTAGAATAAATTTTAATGACTAGCTCCAACCTATCCCATAAAAAGAGGCACAAAGGTGACTGAAAACCATGGAAATGAACATTTAAGGAAAGATTACAGGCACTACAACTGGGAAAAAGACTAGAACCAAGTAGAGATAGGGTTACACTCATTTCAGGAGATTATGGAAAGTAGAAAATGCATGAGTAAATTATAAGGTTGCTTTCTTTCATTGCTAGGACTATAGATAACTAGTTTTGAACTGTGGATAACAGAGGAAGAAAGAATTAGCATGGTCTTTCTTCTCTTGCCACATAATCCAAAGTCCTTTCAAAAGCTGTGCTTCCAGTGATGTAATTAGATTTTAATACCCCTAAAAACTTTAAAGCTTTCCTATTTCTAGTAATCCAAAGTAAAGTCAATGTTCCAAATCCATACCCCCTTCATTAACTTTTTGAAAATGGTCTAACATTGCTATTAAAGTTCTGGTAAAAATATGACAAAAGGAGGGACCTGTGTTTCCTATTTGCCCAAATTTTATTTTTATCCAAGAAAGAGGGGAGATACCAAAAATGAGATACCCATAGGAAATAAACTGCTCGCAGTCATTGTGAACACAGTCATGAGCAACATAGTCAGGATTGGGCAAGGTAGTTCACTTGCTGAAATGAGTTGAGTTATCTTTGCAACAGTCAGTCTTATACTTTATCAAAAGCTTTAATAAAAACTGGTACTTTGAACTATAGAACTTTGTTAAAGCGGACAAGTCTCTGTGAGAAGAATCCAACACAAGTCATATAAAACACTTCCTTCTTAGTATGATGTGTTTGACTCTAGTCCCACTCTCCAAGGCTAGGCCAGTTATATTCCTCTTCCCACTTCCCAAGGTTCTCTGGCACCCTGAAGGGTTTGGAGTATCTATCCCCTTTTGTTGCCATTGCCTCCTACCCCACTAGCTATGCTCCCCCCATTTTAGTGGTTCAGTGACAAGTAACATAATTTCTATTTTAACACCTTAATGTCAAAATTTTTTAAAATAAATTTATTTTTTATTTTTAATTTACAACACTCAGTTCCACAAATTTTGGGGTTCCAATTTTTTTCTCCCTCTCCTTCCCTTTCCCCCACAAGACAGCATGTAATTAAATGTAGGTTCTACATTTACCTTCCCACAATTAACCCACCCGGGTTGCCAAAATTATTTTTTGTAATGGAATTTCATTGTTATAATTATTTCTAGAAGTAATTCTCACTCTACTATCTTGACCCCCCACCCCCACACCCCATTCTTACCTATCTTACCAGACACACAGAGGTTGAAGATTTATTTTTTTAAAGACCACCAGAAGTCTTCAAAGAATTTGGACACTGACCCAAGGGGGGGTGCATTGTTTTTCAGGAACCAACTTCTTACTCCACTCTATGTATTTCCTTAGTCTTCAGACGAACAAATGTGTCCTAGAAATTCCTTAGGGAAAGGGTTTCCTAGGGGCTTGGAATTTTAGACTCATTGTGATGGAAGGACCCATGAGTCCTATTCCCCTAATTTTGTAGATAAGAAAATTTAGATACTTAGAGGTTAAAAGTGTAACCTAAGAGATCAGAGCCATAGCATAATTTCCTAGAAAGTGAGTAAAATGCTTTAGTTGGAAGAACTATTGGAGGGGAAAAAAAGGGATATATAGGGAAAGGGAACAATGCAGTATATTCTCCAGTAACTGTCTAGAATCTTTCAGTTGTTGGGAGAGTTAATCTTTTCAGAAAAGAATCAGACAGGCTGGTAAAAAAAAAACAATAGGTCTTTGTCACTCCACTGTTTTAGCTCACACAATGCAAGGTTAAAGGAGAAACTTAGGGTGAAGTATAGTAAACAAAGGCTACAAGTAGGGGAGGGGAGGCCACAGGTTTCATTGCAGGTGGTTGCATTTGTACTCAAGGTCACTAGATTGTTGTTCTTTTTCTTATCTCTCATGTGACAGCTAGGAGGATGCCAGACATGGCCATTTAAAATCATACAAGTCATTTAAGCTTTCATCTTAGAATGAGGATGGAGGTTAAGCTATTTTCATTGTAGTATCTGACTGTCATACAGGTAATGAATGGAGAGAATAGATATTGTGGTAAACTTTTCGCAAGGCATTCATTCAATATACATCTATTAGGTGTTAAATTATTTTAATTATATGTTATATATTTATTTTTCAACTAGCATGTAGATAATGAATAGGACAAATATTGTCCTAAATTGTTCATGAGATGTTAGCTCATTATTAAAACTTTTTCATAGCAAAGTACTAACTACTATGGGTAGTTTCTTTTGAGTTAAATTTCACCAAAATGATTTTTTAGGCCAGTTCTCTCTATGTCACTCAAGCTGGAAGTACGGGGTGGGGCCACTTGTTCGGACCAATACTTTAACCTGCTCCATTTTTCCAACCTTTGCAGGAACCATCATTCTTTCTTAGGGAGCCTGCCCTCCTCTCCCCCATATTAGTGACAAACTTAGTTCAGACACATAATTAGCATTAGTTTTACTCCAAGGTCAATTGATCCAACAGGTTTAGCTTTCTGAACCACATGAACTGCAGGCATCATTCACCACACTGAGCTAAATTTTTTTTAAGATTATTAACTGTGGGCTATCTCAGGGGCATATATGTACTCATTATAATAAAAGTCTATTATAATAGTAACTCTGTAAATAAAAATATAATTTGGAGTTGAAAAATCTTCAAACTTTAAATGTAACATTTGGTTAGGATTTTATTTCTCTTCTAGGAAGTGAAAAAGATTCCCTCCAAAGCCTTTTGGTTTCAGCAAGATTGCATCATCAAGTTACTAAGAATATGATCATGCAAATATTTCTTTGTGCTCACAGGCAGAAAAGTATGGTGTATAGAAGAGAGTTCTTATTTTTTTAAATATTTATAAGAACTCAGAATTTAAGTTTTGTCTGTCATCCATATAAAGAAGAGAACATTAGTTCATGAAATAGAAACTCTCAGACAAAAAAAAATAAGGAACTGAAGGTATGACATGAGTAGCAAGAATAGTTTGAAATTTAAGTTTTGGCCAAGTAGAAAAGGACAGTGACATCCTGCATATTTAGAGCACATGATTGTCTCTGTACCACTATCTACCATAAATGTTTTACAAATCATGAATTTAAGAAATACCTGACTCAGAAATTTAACTCATAAATATGTAATAATAAGTAGTGAGAAGTCATATATTTCGAATACTTATAACATACTTACAACAATACTTTTTTTGTCTAAAAGCATAAAGTGAGATAAGCAGAATCTGCTTCAACTTAGAAATCATTGGCCCAAATAAAAGAAGAGGAATCTAGGTCCTCAGGTTATGAAACTCCCCAGCATGGGAATTCTCTCTAACAAAGCCCAACTATGATTTTAGTAGCTAAATGACAGGGAGTTGCCTGAGACACGTAGAGGCTAAGGGACTTTTCCAGGGTAACATAGCTAAAAAAAATAATCAGGAACCTGATGTGATACTGGATCTTTATGACTCCATAGCTAGTAGTCTACTGTTTAGAGCAAGTTCCTTCTATAAATTCAATACAATT
Source organism: Trichosurus vulpecula (assembly GCF_011100635.1). Classification (NCBI taxonomy): domain Eukaryota; kingdom Metazoa; phylum Chordata; class Mammalia; order Diprotodontia; family Phalangeridae; genus Trichosurus; species Trichosurus vulpecula. The sequence continues at coordinate 95,816,602 of NC_050578.1, read as the reverse complement.
CAACAAGATATTATGAAACATCCACCATGTACCTACGAGGGGCAGCTAGGTGGCTCAGTGGATAGAGTACTTGGCTTGGAATCAGAATTCAAATCCAGCCTCAAACATTTATTAGCTATGTGACCCTGAGCAAGTAACTTAACCCTATTTGCCTCAGTTCCTCATCTATAAATTGAGCTGGAGAAGGAAAAAGCAAACCATTCCAGTATCTTTGCCAAGAAAACCTCAAATGGGATCACAAAGCATCAAACACGACTGAAATGATGAAACAATAACAATGTACCTACCAGACTTTGTGCTAAACATCGGGGATTAAAAAAAAAGAGTACTTGACCTTGACCTTGGGTTTTTAGCTCCTTTAAATGCATCAAGGAATTGTTCCAAGATGAGGATGTTGGACTACATAACCACTGCCTTCTCTTCCAGCTGTAAGATTCTGATTTTTAATAATCATTTGACAAATATTTCTTGATAGCCTGCATACCCAGAAGTATTTGGCATTCTGAAGGGACCACAAAAGAGTACAAGATACAAGCTCCACCTACAAGAAAGGAAACAAGGAAGGCAGCCAAGAGGAATACAAGGGAATAATAAATGACAGTATATAATTACAACACTAAGTTCTGGAGGCTATCAGTACACTAGGAGTTCAGAGAAGGAAGAGAGTAGTAAGCAGCCATAACTAGCCTTGGCCAATACAGAAATTATACCTACCTCAACTCATTCACAAAATTCCAAATTGCAAAAACGGTTACATTTTCTGGTGCATTAAACTTTTGATTTTTAATTTATCAAGGAAAAGATTTCCAAACCTATGTCTAAATTTTTATTTTCCCCCATCTTTTCACCATCACTTATATGGAAGTTGGGGGAATAATAGCTCATGTTTAGGGACCACTGTAGAGGTGACAAATTGCTTTTTACCTAACAGTTCCTAAAAGTAGGTAGTTCAGGTATAACTATCCCTATTACAAGTGAGGAAACTGAGGCATAGAGTGGTAAATTAACTTGCCCAAAGACACAAAGCTCATAAGTACCAAAGCTAGAACATGAACCAAGGTCTTCTGACTCTAAACCTGGTGCTCTTTCCTCTACTTCATATTTGTTCTTACAGATAATAATAGGCCAAACCTAGAAAGCTGTCCAGCTGGCTAGGACCAAGGAAGAAAAACAAAGCACTAATAACTTCAGTAAGAAAAAGCAGGAAGAGGTCTTGAAATAAGGAAGGATGGGTGAGGTCTTTGTGGGGAAGGCAGAGTGTCAGTGAAGGGAGAGAACTAGCCTGACAGCTCCTTTAAGGAGTCCTGACACCACAGATTATGGAGTGGGTGGGGTCATGAATGCAAAAAATAACGGATGCTGTTACTTATATAGCACTTTATGGCTTCCATATCACTCCCTTTAACAAACCCTTCTAAAGAATTTCAGAAATGAAAATTACAAAGCATAAATTTCCTTATGAACAATACAGAATAATGCCTCATTTGCATTGGGAATATTTTAACATTATGGAAAGGCAGATAAATATCTCTTTTTTATTAAAAATTAGAAAGATTTGACTATTAAAAAAACAATTTCAGAGTCACCAAAGAAATTAATAACCTCAATGAAGCCTTTAGAGCTCCAAGTATAATGGGTATCTCAGTTCATTTGCCTATGTGTTTTGAGACGAAAGTTGGTAAGAATAAACAAATGAGAAACAACATTTGGAAATTGTGGCATGATGAAATAGAAGGCTTGATTTGATAGGGAAAATTTGGGAAGTTGTGAGCTTTTAGGCAAAAGGTAAATTATGGAAAGTCAGGAAGAAAGTTATTTAAGTCGCTAAAAGGAAAAGGAATTCAACATTAGAATTAATTTATTGAAGAACCTGACATAGGAACCTACGAAAATATGAAATACCCAAATTAACAGAACACAAAATAACGATTTTAAATTAACCAATGTCAGAAAATGAAATTGAACCAGCTCTAATGAAAGTACCAAAGCAAAAACAACAACAACAACAAATAAGGACTTGGCCTAGATTTACAGATAGTTTTAACAAATTGTCAAAGAACAATGAACAATGAATATGTATACTACACAAATTATTCTCAAAAACTGGGAAAGTATCTAAGGCCTAGACTTATCAAAAAATATTTACTATGACCAAGTTGGATTTGCCTACCAGAATGCAAGGATATCTCTAACTTCAATGTTAGGAAAACAATTAATTTCTTTAAAAACAAATATATCCAAATTACATGATTATACTCATAGGTACAGGGGGGGGAAAGCCTTTGACAAAATGCAATACTCCTTTATCCTAAAACCTGGCAAAGCAAGACCCTTTTTTATATATAATAAAAAGCATATATAGAAAAGAAAGAGTTGGCTATCAAAGTTAATTTACAGTTTTAATATTAACACAAAATAATCAGGGATAGTTCATAGGGGTAGACAAAATAGTAAAATTATTTTTGAAAAAAAAAGACATGGAATGTCAAAGAAAATAATAAAAATAGTAAAAATGAAAGCAAAATTGCACATTTAGACCTCAAAATATATTAAAGAACACTAGATTTCTGTTACTATTTTTAAATATAGAGGTAGTGATACATATGTGAAATGTTGCATATACTTTCAGATGAGGTAATAGTATTATTAATTTTACTTAATTATTTCAATTTTTTCAAAAAGAAACCTCTCATGAAGTGGGAGAAATCTGTAAATATGTAATGTGAAAATAAAATATCAATAAGACCAAAAATGGCAAGAGAATTGTTTAATACTGATTTAAAAATTAAGAAATAACCAGATCTCAGGCTATATTATAAAGTGGTAATCATCAGAATACATGGTACTGGCTAAAAAATAGTGGTGGATCAGTGGAATAGATCAGGTACACAAGACACAGCAGTCAATGACCAAAGTAACCTAAAATTTGACAAACTCAAAGAAGCCAGACTTTTGGGAAAGAACTCACAATTTGACAAAAACTGCTGGGAAAACTGGAAAAAAGTAAGACACAAACTAGGTATAGAGCAACATTTTATACCATATACCAAGATAAGGTCAGAATATGTGCATGATTTTGACATAAAGGTTGACACCATAAGCAAATTAGAAGAGCAAGGAATAGTCTACCTGTCAGATCTATGGGGAAGAGAAGAATTCATGACTAAACAACACTGTATTACAAAATATATAATAGATAATTTTGATTATATTAAAATAAAAAGCTTTTGTACAAACAAAACTAATTCAACTAAGATTAGAAGGAAAGTAGAAAGCTGGGAAATAATCTCTACAACAAGTGTATCTGATAAGTACCTCCTTTCTCAAATATATAGAAAACAAAGTCAAATTTATAAGAATGTAAGCCATTTCCCAGTTGATAAATGGTCAAAGGACATAAAGAGGCAGTTATCGAATAAAAAAAAACCTCTCTATGGGCATATGAAGAAGTGCTCTCAATAATCACTATTGATTAGAGAAATATAAATTAAAACCACTCTGAGGAAACATATCACACCTATCAGATTGGCTAATACGACAAAAATAAAAGAAAAATGATGAAAGTTGGAGAGGATGTGAGGAAAAATGGGACACTGGTGCACTGTTGGTGGAGTTGTGAACTGATCCAACCATTCTAGAGAGTAGTCTGGAACTATGCCCAAAGGGAAACCAAACTATGCATGCATTTTGACACAACAATACTACCACTAGTTCTACATCCCAAAGAGATCACAAAAAAGGGAAAGGGACCCATATGTGCAAAAATATTAATAGCAGCCCCTTTCCTGGTGGCAAAATATTGGAAATTGAGGAGTTGCCCATTAGTTGGGGAATATAATGGAAAACTATTGTGCAATAAGAAATGATGAACAGGCAGGTTTCAGAAAAACCTGGAAAGACTTGCATGAACTGATGCAAAGTGAAATGAGCAGAAGCAGGAAAACATTGTACACTATATCAGCAACATTTGTGATGATCACCTATGCATGACTCAGCTTTCCTCACCAACACAATGACTCAAGACAAGTACAAAGGAATCATGAAGGAAAATGCTATCCACATCCAGATGAAGAACTGAGGGACTCTGAATGCAGATGAAAGCATATTTTTTTCACTTACTTTATTCTTTTTCTTGTTTTTTTTCTTTTGATCTGTGTCTTCTTTTATGACTGTGACTAATATGGAAATAGAGCTTATTACATGATAGCATATGTATAACTTATACCAAATAGCCTACTATTTTAGGAAGAGAGGTAGGGAGGGAGGGAAAAAATTTGGAACTCAAAATCTTGTAAGAATGAATGCTAAATGTTGTCTTGACATGTATTTGGGAAAAAAAAATAAAATATAATACTATTAAAATTGAGAAATAAATCTTTGAAAGAGACTACTTAAAGAAGTATTAGGGGGTCTGACCTCAAATAAAAATTACCTGGGGAATAACTCCCATTTGACAAGAAATTCTGGGACAACTAGGGAGAAATTTAGCAGAAATTAGATTAGGACCAGCATCTTGTACCATGTGCCATAATAAAATCAGAATGAACATATACCTTGAATTTTAAAAGTCTAAACTTTTTTTAATTAGAAGAAATTCAGATTGGGTACCTTTCACAATCATACCTTTCATTACTGTGGCTAGGGGGTGAGTTTTCTACCAAACAATGGATATGGTTAATCACCAAACTGAAATAGATACATTACATTGAATTCAAAAGCTTTTCACATTCTGTTGTGCACATGACATTTTTTTCTTTTCTTATTTTATATATTTTTTACTGTTCAAGTTTATAACTTTTTTCTTTTCTTATTATGTATTTAAGTCTTAGTATTCAAGTCTAAAATTAAAAAACATTAAAAAAAGAAAAGCTTTTGTGAGAACAAAATCAATGTAAATAAAATAAGAAGGGAAATAGTCTCCTCAAGGGAGAAAAAACTTTCTATTAAATAGTTCTGAAAAGAGTCTGCCATACAAGAAATATAGTCAACTAACAGAAATATATAAGATCAAATTCTATTCCCCAACAGACAAATAGTAAAAAGATATGGACAAGTGGTTCTCAGGAGAAGAATTACAAACTACTGTCAAGCAAATGAGACATGGCTTCGAATCATCAATAATGAAAGAATTATAAATCAAAGCAATTGTAATGTTTTACCTAATATTAAGTAAATTGAAAATATGTTAAAATATGTGACAAGTCAATGTTGGAGAAGTAATAGAAATATAGGCACGCAAATGCCCTGAGAGCTATGAATTGACCTAATTCTTCTGGACAACCATGTTAAATTATGCTAATATATGTCTATATTCTTTGAAACAGATATTACACTGTTAGGCATATATCTAATCAGTAAATCAAGTATTTACTTAGCATTTAATATCGAAAAGATTCTTACATTCCAATGAAGGGGAGAAGTTTATATAAAAATGTGTATAACATAAATATAAAGTTAATAAATATATGTATATGTACTCAAACATACATACATGGAGCAAATGCATTCAGTGTAGGTTAGGAGAAAGGCTACTAGGAGTTAATGAGATCTTTCAGGCTTCCTGTGGAAGATGGTGACTAAACTAAATCCCAAAGGAAAAGAGAGCTAGAAGGCAAATATAAAACACAAGTTAACTAGGTGCCTTTCAGCCATCCAAATTTACCTTCCTTTGGGCAGAGCACTTTCAGGTAAGTGGATAGAGAGGAGAGGAAAGGAGAGGAGAGGAGAGGAGAGGAGAGGAGAGGAGAGGAGAGGAGAGGAGAGGAGAGGAGAGGAGAGGAGAGGAGAGGAGAGGAGAGGAGAGAAGGGCAGGGGAGGGGAGGGGAGGGGAGGGGAGGGGAGGGGAGGCGAGGAGGAGATGATGAGCTGAATTTCCATACTGGAAATGGCTGCTGGGTCCCCATTCAGGCAGCTCAGATTACTCACAGACTGTGGTTTATCCTTAGTTCTCCAAGAGGACCAGAATATCAGGGACATGATGACATGACTTGCAATTGACTTCTGTTTGAGTGAGGGAGAGCTGTGCAAAGTCACCAGCCTCCCTTTCTCCTCCAGAGATTTTGATTAAAGGAGCCATCCCTTTACTCATTTATTAAAGGGCCCTTCACTGAATGGGCATTGCCTCACTCAAGGTGAGAACCTGAAAAGACCTTAGCCTAGAAGGGCCAGGGTCTCCCACTGCATCCTGGGCCATCTCCAGTCAACCTGATCAATAACTGGCCAATGGACCCAGATGACCATGGAGGAGAAAGTGAGGCTGGTGACTTTGCACAGCCCTCCCTCACTCAAATCAAAGTCAGTTGCAAGTCATGTCATCATCTCCCTGATGTCATGGTCCTCTTTGGGAATGAAGGACAAACCACACACATTTATGAAGTGCTTACTATGTTCCAGGTACTCTGCTGTAGAAAATTAAAATAATTCCTGCCCTCAATGAGCTGAGTCTTGCTAGGGGAGACAATATATATTTTTATAGGCATATGCAAAATAGAAATAAGGTGATGCAGCTGAGGAAACATTATTAGCAGGTGGGGCAGACCAGGAAAACCATATTTTGAGCTCATCCTTGAAGGAAATTGACAGGCGCTTGCACATGGCCTGCCTGGGAGTGGATTTTCCCACCCAAAGAAATGGCATATAATTCCCACAGAAACACTTAACCAAAGCACACATGTACATGCCTCTTGGACAACAGCAAAGTTAATGGACAGTGCTTATGAACCCTAACATCCTGCACTTTTATTGGGAGTGCTAGTGTGAAATGCTCCGTTTACATCATGTAGGGGAAAAGGGATTTTTAATTCCTACGCAAAGTTGAATTCCTCAGCTTCATGCAAAGCATCAATCTTGGAAGCTGTCTCATGGGTGAACCAAAGTTCAAGGTCTACTAGAGAGAAAAGGAATTTCCTGAACAATTTTGCCTCTTTGAGAAGGATGAGGATCACCCACATGGTCCCTGAGACTGGAGGAACAGTGAAAGGGACTTGGGGAAACGAAGCTAGACCTCATCATTGTAATTATGTAATTATTTAGCACTAGAACATCATTGTAATAATGTAAACCCAAGGGGATGGTATATTGCCATTTTGCTACTCCAAAACAAAACAAAACAAAAGTTTCCCTTCCAGGGTAGTCCAACCTCTCAGCAGATTTCTATGGATTAAAGAGAGTCACTAGAATCTTAGAAGTACAGTAGGTGTGTGTGTTTGTCTGTTTTTATTTATAATCTTCTGTGAGTCCTTTGAGTTTTTTTATGTATTTCCTGTGTTTATTTATGGTCTTCTGTGAATCCTTTGTGTCTTCTTTGGATTGAAATACAGGTGGCAACTATCCACATTAGGGGAAATCTAGACATGAGTTATGTCTAAGCTTTATTTTAGAAATTCCGCGGGAGTAAACTATGAGATGGGTGCATAATGAGCCAAGGAAAAGAAAGTAACTCTAGAATAGATCTCCAAGACTTAATTCATGTGAACCCAGGGTCTTGGTGGGGCAAAGTGATAGTTATCTGCACCACAGGCACCATATGTATTAAAAATGACAAGACATTGGTTTTCATTTTCAGTTAAATGTTTATGCAGCACACAATGTAAGGAGCAACAAGTTTGGGGTATGTTAGTCGAAACTTATGGCAAAGATATGTACAATGAGGGTACATTGGAGCTTTGAAATAAATGTTAATTTTGAAGAAAAAAATTATTATTAGGTAAGATACCCCTGTCTGACACTTTAACTACATAACTGAAAAGAAACCAAGAAGAACCAGGCAACAGATTTGGTTTGACTCCATGACATCTATTTGCATAGATGTCAGGGTCAATGAAATCCATTTCTAATAGTTTGAGAATATTTCAGGGTCAAGAAAGCTTAGGAAAAAACCAAAACAGCAACACATTTGGGGTTATTATAGTACAGTAGAAACTTCATTTTATTTGAAGAGAGAGAACTGGAGTTCAAAACCCAGCTCTGCTGTTTACTGCTTGAGGGACACTGGGCAAGTCACTTAATGACTCTGAAACTCAGATCCATTTTCTAGAAAATGAGAAGTAGAATGGATGACCTTTATGGTATTTTCTAGTTCTAGGTATATAATTCTAAGATGCTTCAAAATTCCTAATTCTGTCATACTATGGACCACATGATCACGAACAAATGAATTCAAGAAGAATTTTTAAAAATTGTTCTGACTCATGTATATTCTTTTTATATAGCATTTAATAAAAGTTACAAGCTAAATATAAATATATAAATATGAAAACAACAGGCACATTTATCATAAATAGTGACTTTCTTTTCAGCCCTACAATAGGAAAAAAGGCAAAACAAATCAGTCAGATTGGAGTCCCTCTCCAACTCCTAGCTATAGCATATACACAAAGGTTAAAGATATGAAAATACAGCAATTAGCACCTCATAATAATTATTTAGCACTAGCACAGTGTCTGACACATAGTGGGTGCTTAATAAATGCTTATTGGTTGATTTGTTAAGTATTGATTGACCCTAAATCATTGCAAAATTCAAACTATATACAAATGATAAATCAATTTATAAAATGTTGCAGAAACTTGGGCATTTCCCATGATCACAGCCCTTTAAAGGAACTAGGAAAGCAGGATGGGGTCTTTTGGATCTCAGGAATGCTTCTTCCCTGAATCTGAAATTACGCTGTGCTTTGGTCTGGTGCTATAATCCTACTACTCAAATAAGTTGGTGATCAAATGTTCCAGACTCCAACACCCATGTGGAACCACTATCTGACAGTTTTATGTCAAAGTCCCAGAGTAACAGGGATAAACTCTGTCTGAGGTATTATAGAATCCCTCTCTTTTTCTTTCAAAAAATTAATACTATCCTACATGGTAGGTCACAACCATTTTTCCAGGTACTTAAAATCTTGAAATTCAAACAGGATAAACAAAGCTATATCAGGATGTCAATGCATCGATAAGGAGGCTAACATCCCACTTCAGAAAAAAAAAACTTCAAGAATAAAATCTATTTAAGGAGATAGAGAAGACATAATAATAAAAAGATAACTTACAGGTCAGGGATGCATGACTGGATCATTTTTCCCCCTCATTCCCCTTAGCAGCACTTAACACAGACCCTTGGAAAATATAGGCACTTAATAAATGTATGTTGAATTAATGGCAATACATGTACATGTCCAATGAGTCGTATAGACAATACATGGTAGAGAGAACTACTATTTTGACATAGAGGAAGCTAAGCGCCTGGCACATAAAAGGAGCTTAATAAATGATGGATTCAGAGCTAGGCCTGTAGGCAAGGAGAACTAAGTTCAAATCCAGCTTCAGACCCTCCCTAGCTGTGTAATCCTGAGCAATCACTTAACCTCTGTATGCCTCAGTTTACTAAACTGTAAAATGGGGATAATATCCACATCTATCTCACAGGATTGCTGTGAGTATAAAATGAGATATCAGTAGCACTTTATAAATGATTATTCCTTTTCCATATTCTTCCCCATTAGTGTGGCACAGAAAGCCTTTAACTAGACCTTAAAACGGATAAGATTTGGACAGAAACCAATAACCCACCTAATTTAGATCAATAAAAGAAAGGTTATGTAGTCTATGACTTGTTTTGCTTGTTTTCTTGTTTGGTAAGTGTGTGGCTGAAATAGTCATCCAAATGAGATTTTTCTATTATCTCTGGAATTCAGTTATCCACCATCCTCACTTATACATCTATTTTCAGAAATAATTATGAGTTAAGAGGTACAAAAGTTACTAAGTTGTAAAAAATTAATAATAGAGTAATTTATTTTAAATAGACATATGATTTCATCAATGGATGGAATTCTCAGTGGGGAGCTTTCTCCATCAATATCTTTGTCACAATTTAACCATTCACTGAAAGCCTAAGCTGTTTCATTTGTGCGGCTTTCTCTCTGGGGGGTGGGGAGAGGGGGCATTGGAGAGGGGCTGGTGTACCTCGAGCAACTGAGAGCTGTATGTTTAGCAACACAACATTACTACACTTATAAGAATCCCACAACTATAAATAATAATAAGGAGGTAGAATGACATAATTTATGCCAATTAATTTTTTTGGAATCATGGACCCCTATGGCAATCTATTGAAACCAATGAAGCCCTTCTCAGAATAATGTTTTTAAGTGTACAAAATAAAATATATAGGATTATAGATCAAACCAGTTATACTGAAATGCAATTATCAACTTTTTTAAAAAAACAAATCGATGATCCATGGGGGTAAGGAGACCCTGGTGTTTTGGAAAGAACACTGAACCAAGAGTCAGATGGCCCAGAATCCAGTCTCAGCTCTGCCCCTAACCAGTCATGACAGCATGAACAGGTAACTAAACTCCCTCATCCTCTAATTCTTCTATAAAATGGATAGATAATCACATCTAAAGAACATTACTTCCAGTTCCAAATGCTTATAACCTATAAGAGCTAAAGGAAAGACTATTTCAGAATTCATTTTAAAGTTTTTTTTTAATTTTTCCTCCAAAAACATCTTGAAGAACTCATAAATCATTGCTCTGTGAAAAAAAATGACCAAACCAAAAATATGAAGCTAAACAATGGTCAATCCACTTTTTTTTCTTAGTATGTAAATTACTTCCTGGCAGTAACCAGAGAATGACTATTCCAAGAGCAGTAAATGCTTCCCTTGGAGGGTTGAAGTGTTAACAGCACTCCCCACAGGTCTCAGGATCTCATTATCCATGAAGGACTGGGCTGACTATAATAAGAATTCAGCTTTAGGAAAAAAAGAAGTGACATTTTTAAGAGAAAAGAAAGGCAAATGGCATTTAAGTAGTAAGTAGTCAAATCTGTATATAATCCTACAGTTTGGATTTTTATTCCTGAAACTCCTCTGTTTCCCAATTCATTTTTTAAATTAAGAAACAAAATTTATCATATTGGATTGTTTCATGTTTTAAGAATTCCATTATGTCTATGCATATTATATGTGTTTGATTCTGTTTCCTGAGAGTTTACAACATCAAGATATACATTCTATAATATTTAATGATCCAGACTCCCCTAGTGATTGAGACACTCTCTGATCTTCAGAATACATCTTTAGAAGCTGCACTATTTTTTTTTTCAATCCAGAAGGTTATTTTTATTCAGGAAAGTTATAACTTCTCAGTACTTGATCACTAAATTCTATGCACTGGACTGAAAGGGTTAGTGTCATTTCCAAGGTAATTGACATGCAAAGAGGAGATTAGTTCAGGAAAAATTAATTCCAAATTAGCATATGATGCAGAAATCCAAATATAATACTCCACCCACATAGCAAAATAATTATTCGAAAGCACAGATCTGATCATAATGTATTCTCTAGCTCATCCCTCTCCAAACAATTTTTCTTTCAACCAAATTCTATTACTTGCTGTTACCTTGATCTTCTACTCCCTCTCCCAGCTTCAAAATTTTACATCGGCTGCCATCCTTGTTGGAAATGCACTGCCTACTCAGCTCTTGTGCCTTTCCTGATCTTCTGCTTTTCAGTTTTCTCCTGATTCCTCAAATGGCTACACACATACACACATATGTATGTGTGTGTGTATATTTGTTTATGTGTTACTGTTAAAATGGGAACTCATTGAAGGCAAAGACTTTTTCATTTTAGGTTTTCATGCATATTGTCTAGTACCTTGTGCTCCTTGGCATCTTGATCTAGGAGTTCTGGATATTTGCTGTGATATTCCTGGAAGTTTTCCATTTGGGGGTTTCTTTCATAAGGTGACCAGTAGACCCTTTCAATTTCTACTTTCCCTCTGCTTCCAAGATATCTGCATAGTTTTCCTTTATAATTTCTTGAAATATGATGTCTGGCTCTTTCTTATTAATATTTTTCAAATAGTTCAATAATTCTTAAGTTATTTTTCCTCAATCTATTTTTGAGGTCAGTTGTTTTTCCTATAAGATATTTCACATTTTCATCTATTTTTTCAGTCTTTTGACTTTGTTTTGTTTCTTGATGTTTCATGGAGTCACTACTTTCCACTTGGCCAATTCTAATTTTTAAGAAGCTATTTTCAGGGGTGGAGCAAAGATGGCAGCTGTAAAGCAGGGACTTGCTTAAGCTCTCCCCCAAATCCCTCCAATCACCTGCAAAAAATGTCTCTGAACAAATTCTAGAGCTGCAGTACCCATGAAATAACAGAGGGAAGCAGGTCTCCAGCCCAAGAGAGTCTGGATGGTCACTGAAAGGGTCTATTGTCACGGTGCTGGGAGAAGAGCACAGCCTAGTGTGGACCACGCTGGGACAGACCAGACCTGGAGTCAGCCAGCTGGAACAGGTCTTGGGGCTATGAATCGGTGAGCTGTGGCAGTTACCAGACTTCTCACCCCACAAACACCAAAGGGCAGGTTAGTGGAAAACTGCAGGATCGAGTTCAGAGAGATCTGGCCACCAGCCCAGGGGGTGGTGGAAGTAGTGCAGCCATGGTGGTGGCAGCAGCAGAAAGCTCCTGAGGCAGCTTCCAGAGCTCCAGTGTCAGCTGCTTCCTGAGTCCCTGGCTCACATGGCAGGAGGAATCTAGCAGCAGATCAGAGTGGGAGTGCAAGGAGCGTTCTGTGGGCACAAAGACAGATTGTCTTGCTGTGCCCTGCTTAGATTTGGATTGCAGTCCTAGTTGGCAGTTCTTGGGGGAGGAGGAGCACTGCTGTGACAGAGCCTGGGGTGATGGTGGAGTACAAGTAGCTCTGAAAACTTGGGACAAAGTACTGTCTACTCTACAAGCAGTCATACCATGACAAAAAGCTCAAGGGTCAAGTAGTTGGCTGGGAACATGAACAGGCAGTGAAAATGAACTCAGACTCAAACTCAAACTCTAGATTCCTTTCTTGGTGACAAAGAAGATCAAATCAACAAAGTCAAAGAGCCTACAAGAGCCTACATCAAAAGCCTCCAAGAAAAATATGAATTGGTCTCAGGCCATAGAAGAGCTCAAAAAGGATTTGGAAAAGCAAGTAAATGAAGTAGAGGAAAAATTGGGAAAAGAAATGAGAGTGATGCAAGAAAACCATGAAAAACAAGTCAACAGTTTGCTAAAGAAGGCCCAAAAAATACTGAAGGAAATAACACCTTAAAGAATAGACTAACCCAAATATCAAAAGAGCTCCAAAAAATCAATGAGGAGAAGAATGCCTTGAAAGGCAGAATTAGCTAAATGGAAAAGGAGGTCCAAAAGACCACAGAAGAAAATACCACCTTCAAACTTAGATTGGAGCAAGTGGAAGCTAGTGACTTTATGAGAAATCAAGATATCATAAAACACAACCAAAGGAATGAAAAAATGGAAGACAATGTGAAATATCTCATTTGAAAAACCACTGACCTGGAGAATAGATCCAGGAGAGACAGTTTAAAAATTATCGGACTACTTGAAAGCCATCATCAAAAAAAGAGCCTAGACATCATCTTTCAAGATAGTATCAAGGAAAACTTCCCCGATATTCTAGAACCAGAGGGTAAAACAGAAATTGAAAGAATCCACCAATTGCCTCTTGAAAAAGATCCCAAAAAGAAAACTCCTAGGAATATTGTTGCCAAATTCCTGAGTCAAGGAGAAAATCCTGTAAGCAGCCAGAAAGAAACAATTTGAGTATTGTGGAAACACAATCAGGATAATACAAGATCTAGTAGCTTCTATATTAAGGGATCAAAGGGTTTGGAATATGGTATTCCAGAGATCAAAGAAGCTAGAATTAAAACCAAGAATCACCTACCCAGCAAAACTGTGTATAATGCTCCAAGGCAAAATATGGATTTTCAATAAAATAGAGGACTTTCAAGCTTTCTCAATGAAAAGACCAGAGCTGAATAGAAAATTTGACTTTCAAACACAAGAATCAAGAGAAGCATGAAAAGGTAAACAGGAAAGAGAATTCATAAGGGACTTACTAAAGTTGAACTGTTATATTTACATGGCAAGATGGTGTGTGTAATTCATGAGACCTTTCTCAGTATTAGGGGAGTTGAAGGGAATATAGACAGAGGGTACAGGATGAGTTGAATATGAAGGGATAATATCTAAAAAAATGAAATAAATTTAATGGGTGAGAGGAATATATTGAGAGAGAGAGAGAGAAAGGGAGAGATAGAATGGGGTAAATTATCTCACATAAAAGTGTCAAGAAAAAGCAGTTCTGTTGGAAGGGAAGAGGGGGAAGGTGAGGGGGAATGAGTGAATCTTACTCTCATCGGATTCAACTTGAGGAGGGAAAAACGTACACACTCAATTGGGTTGCATACACACTCAACTGGTTATCTTATTCCACAAGAAAGTAAGGGTAAGGGGATTAAAAAAGGAGGGATGATAGAAGGGAGGGCAGATGGGGGAGGAGGTAATCAAAAGCAAACACTTTTGAAAAGGGGCAAGGTCAAGGGAGAAAACTGAATAAAGGAGGACAAGACAAGATGGAAGGAAATATAGTTAGCCTTTCACAACAGGAGCATTGTGGAAGTGTTTTATATAATGATATATGTGTTATATATGTTTAATTGCTTGCCTTCCTAGGGAGGGTGGGTGGGAAGGGAGGAGGAGAGAGAAATTGGAACTCAAAGTTTTAAAAGCAGATGCTTTAAAAAGAGTTGTTTTTTGCATGCAGCTCAGAAACATGATATACAGGGAATTCGGCATAGAAATCTATCCTGCCCTACAAGAAAGAAAGGGGAAACGGGATGGGGTGGGGAGTGGGGTGAAAGAAGGGAGGGCTGACTGGGGAACAAGGCAATCAGAATATATGCCATCTTGTAATATGGGGGAGGGTGGAAATGGGGAGAAAATTTGTAACTCAAAATCTTGTGGAAATCAATGTTGAAAACTAAAATATTAAATAAAAATGATAAAAAAACTAAACAAAAGCTATTTTCTTCAGTACCTCTTTCAGCATTTGTCCAATTCTTATGCTTAAAGAATTATTTCCTTAAATATTTTTGTGCCTCTTTTATCAAGCTGTTAATTCTTTCTTCATTACTTTTTTGCACAAATCTCATTTCTTTCCAATTTATTTCTCTACCATTCATTTGATTTTTAAAATTATTTTGCATGTTTTTTTTTTAATTTCTCTTTAGCTTTTCTAGGAATTTTTGGTGAGCTTATGTCAAGACTTTTTTCTTTGAGGTTTTGCTTGGATGTATTTTTAAATCATTTTCTTCTTCTGTGTTTGTGTTGTTGACTTCCCTGTCTCCATAGTAGATTTTTGTGGTTAGGAGCTTTTTTTTGTTGTTGTTTGCTTTTTTGCCTTCTCTACTTCTTGACTTTGGATTTTGAGTTAGTATTGGGATCTCTTCATCTCTAGGAGGGAAAATGGAGATTGTCTGACCTGATCTGTCTTTTATATTCTTCTGCTGCTTTCACAAATCAATCTGGGGGCCTACACATTTTTGTCACTTCTAAAAAAGTGATCCAAAGAGATTTGTTCACTGCATTCCTCCTCCTGTTCTGTGCTCTGAAAATTCCTGGTCCAGTTTGTGTCTGTTGGCTTGTTTGTGGTAGAGTTTTTCTAGACTCCTGTAGGACTAAGTCATGGTTAACCTGCTGGGAGGTTCTGCAGGTTCAGAGCAATTGAACATTTAGGTCTTTGTTTTTGGTCTCCTGCCCTGGTTTATTCTACTGTACACTTATGCATGGGGCTAAAAATTAGAACTGAGTCCTCACCCTGCTCTTGGGCCCAGCACTACACAGCTGTTTCTGGAACTTGTACCTTGCTTTTTACAAAAATAAGGCTCCTATTTCCTCATAATGCCTTCTCTCCACCTTGGAAGTCTAACCCAGAACTGGGTAAAGAGCAGGAGAGCTGCCAAATGGCACCTGTTCTTGTTCACAGTGACAACAAGGGTCCCCTGGAATCTGTCCATCCACTTATCTTTCCTGGGTTCTGGAGTACTCACCACTTCAGTTGTTGCTGCCACACAGCTCATTGGGTCTCTTCTGCCTTCTGTACACTCATGGCCAACCCTCACCCTAGTGTGTGTAGATGTATCTTTTTAAACTGTCCTGGTCTGGAAAAATGATTAATTTTGCTCCTTGTCTTTCTCACTCAGAATCCACTCTGGAGTATTTTTTCAGTCATTGTGGAGGAGATTGTGGGGGAGCTAAGGCAAAATTGCTAGCTTTTCCTCCACCATCCTGCCTTTGCCTCCTACTGTCTTTCCAAGGCTTTCCTTGGAAAGCCTTCATGATAATTTCTGGAAACAAGCTTCACAGGTTCTTCATGTAGGGAAGTTGAATCAGTTGATCAAGTCATATGAAATCTACGCATGTGAGAGTATGGTTACAACTCCACCAACAATATTTGAATTGTTTCTTAGCTATTTTTGTAGTGTTGCCTTGAGATAAAATCCTTCCATGGAAGTGAGAGGAGGAGGAAGGGAAGGCAATTTGCTAAGTGTTTTGAAACCATGTCTTTCACATAATCTTGCAAAACCAGATTTTAAAAGAGGAGAAAGATATACACATATGGGGAGGACCCCTACAAATAAGTGCCTAGGTACACCAGAGAAGTCCATTAAGTAACATGCTGATCCTCTCTCTTTTGATGGGAATTGATCTTTTGCCACCTAAGAACAAAGCAATATTTCTGACTTTGGAGTTAATACCTATTGGATTTGAAGAATTACTGCATAATCTTGACTCTGAGATCTCAGCCATGCATAAGGAGCCAGGTGTGAGAGGATTTTTTGAGTATAATTGAATAAAACTTTCTCAAGGTGGTGTGAATTCTACATTTTTGTGCATATTAATTGTGAAATATAGACCCCTGGAAGTTTGAAAACTGTAGTCATTTTTATAATTTGTTTGTTTCATATATCATTTCCCTTTGTAGAAATTTCCAGTTCTTAAATAAATTTCTGGAAAGCAATTTATACTCAAGAATGTACTTCATTTTGTTTCCTTTTTAGTTCTAATTTGATCACTATGAAACTCCTTACTATTTATTATCAGAGTCTCCGCATGAGCAGAAGGGTTTCAAGAAATGAGGTACTTACTAAAAGGCGAAGCCCTTCAGAAAGAAGAAACACACCTTGTATTCAAGTTCTAAGGGCCTATATTAGGAAGGAAGAATTTATGATTTCAAAGAGAATCTCATATGTGCCTAAAAGGTCCGGAACCGCAGGATATAAGGAATTCTCTAGGCAGAAGGCAGGAGAACTAAAGCATGTATTTACACTCCACAGTAACAATCCCACAAACCAGCGTCCCCATTTTGATATTTTCATCAAAAGCTTCCAGGCCCAATAAGTCCGCCTCACAAGGGTAACCAAGAGGCCACAGAGAAGCGAGATGGTATAAGGCAAAATCGTATACATGCTTCCCCTCTACGGTGAGAAGATTACCCACTAGCCTCCAGTCAGCTCTGCTACCGGCAGCTCAGCTTCGGCTGTAGGCGTCTCTGGCTCCAACCGGAAAAGGAAAGGAGGATCTTCAAGCTGTCCTCTCCCCTCTTATAGAGTTTTTGACATCATCAAGCGCCGCCTGAACGACCAGGGCTGATTGGTTCTTGACTTGGCCCCTCCCCCAGCGTAGACCACGTTAACACACCTCCCCTCAGCCAGCGCCACAACTCATCACACAGGAAGCTCTGGTCCTGCCCCAGAAGAGCAAGCCCCAGCGTCCAGGCGAGCTGAGTCATTCAAAGAAAACAAAGTCCATTCTGGCTACAGGGCCACAATATTAGAAGGACAATGAGAAAATAACATGTCAAGAGGACAACCAAGATTGTAGAGGAACTAGAGTTTATGTTATATGAAGATTATTGGAGAGGACCTGAACAAATGAAGACTAAGGGGAGACATGGTAGCTGGTTTCAAGTACTTGAATGTTTGTCACATCCAAGAGGAATGAAACTTGCTCCATTCAGTCCCAGAAAGAAGGTTCAGGAACAACAGATGGAAGTTTCAGAGACAAATTTAGGTTTGATGTCAGGAAAAGTTCCTCTAAAATTAGAGCTCAAAAATGGGATTAACTGCTCCCAAAGATAGTGGACCTCTGCTTCCCTGAATGGTTACTTGTCATATAGGTTGCAGTGGAAATTTTTTTTTTTGCATCTGGGTTGGGCTAACTGATGTCTGAGTTTCCTTCCAATTTTCAATTTCTGTGATTCTGTTGCTTTAGGAACAAATGACTCTAGATCAGTGTCACCAAAGAAAGACCAATCTTATACTGAATTTTGCTAGGGGAGGAGGAAGGGGAGAAAGTGACTCACAGAGGTAAGGCTCTCTGAGGCTAGTTTTACACTAAGGTATTCCTGACTAGAAAGCCAGCCCTCTATCCATTGGGCCACATAGCTAAAAAATCAATAGTGGTCAGTCTCAGAAATAAGACATTTAGATCTGTAAAGAAATTGAGAGATCATCTAGCCTAAACACCCTCATTGTCCAAGGGAGGAAACCAAAGTATAATTTCTGATTGTAAGCAGTTTCTCTTGGAGATTTGGCTACTTAAACTATCATAGAAAAATACACTTCTCAGATTAAATGTTGAATATTCTCAGTCATAATTTGTACTCACAAGTGCTTACCTTGAGACAAAATATAATCACTCAAGTTGACATTAGTTTACAAAGCTAATGTTAACACCCACAAGTCAAGGACTTTAAATATCTACCTTTGCCTTTGCCTAACTACCAACTCAAACTGAAGAAAAATGCCCACTGAAATACTAAACTTCTCACTGATACCACATATTTCTTTATAGTTGTCTCTCCTCAAACATACCCCCCCTTTAACCTCATATTTCCTGGAAGTCTCAGACAAGAGTGAACAGAAAAGAACTTCTGGGAAGAAAGATGGCACAGTAAGCAGTAGATTGCTATCCCTCTCCTGTTCTCATCCCCAAATATACATAAAATAGCACCCCAGAACAGATCCTGGAAGAAAGGAGCCAGCAGAAATACGGGGTGGAACAGTCTTTTGATCCAGGAGACTTAAAGGATCAACAGATAAGGTCTGTATCACTCAGGTTAGAGGGGAGCACAGTCCAGGGCAGGAGACAGCCCAGCAAGCCAGCCCTGGGCTCCAACTCAGCAAACCAGCAGGAGATCCTGAGCCCCAATGTGGTGGAGCGGGGAAATACTAACACCAGGACTCCCCACGTGCCTTAGTACAGCCAGAGGAACCAGCAGACTCCAGCTCAGACAACCACTATGTGAGTCACTGCAGCCCGGAGCAGGTAGGTGTCTTCCAGCAGCCAGACCTCCCCATGCTTCAGTGCATCACCGGGGAAACACAGAAAAATCCCACCTGGACTCAGCACAAACCAGATGCCACCACTAGGACCCCAGGTCAGCACCCAGTAAACTGCCAAACCCCTACAGCCTCCAGCTGCTAGCACCTGAGGCTCCAGGGCACAAAGCTAGTGACCAGGCCCCAGGTGCCCAGCACAAGAAGCTTGGGACTGTGCCCCCTGTGCTCCAGCAGGAGAGCTTTTAAACTTTAAAAGCCAGGAAATAGGCAAAGATCATGAGCAAAAAGCAAAAAAGAATCTTGACCACAGAGAACTTTTATGGTGACAGGGAAGATCAAAATACAAACACAGAGGAGGCAACACTGTCAATATACCTACATCTGAAACCCCAAAGGGGAATATGAATTGGTCTCAAGCCCCAAAAGCCTTCTTGGGAGAGCTAAAGAAGGATTTTAAAAGTCTAACAGGAGAGGCAGAAGAAAACTTGGGAAAATAAGTAAGACATATGTAAGAGAGAGTCAATGGCTTGGAAAAAGAAGGACAAAAATTGACTGAAGAAAATAATCTCTTAAAAATTACAATTGGGCGAGTGGAAGCTAATGACTCTATAAGACAAAGAGTCAGTCAAATAAAATGAAAAGAATGAAAAAATAGAAGAAAACGTAAAATACCTCATTGAAAAAACAATTAACCTGGAAAATAGATTCAGGAGAGATAATGTGAGAGTTGTTGGACTACCTAAAAGCCATGATCAAAAAAGAGTCTGGAGAGCATTTTTCTTTTTTTTTCCTTTTTTTCTAATATTTGAGGCATCTTTTTTTTTTCTTTTAGACAAATACCAAAACTTAAATACATAGTGAAAAAGAAACATTAAAACAAATATAAAATAAGAAAAGAAAAAAAGCATGTCATGGTCACAGCAGAACAAAGGAGAGGATTCAAAATATATAGCGATAACTTATCATTTCAAGAAAGTTGTTCTCTGCTGTATATTTTTTACTTTGTTCTTCTTTCACCTTTCCTCCTCCCCTACCTGCCACCCCAAGGCTACAATTGATCATGGATATATTCATATACAGGTATTGATATACATATATATATTATATATATAGACATATACATATATATTCATACATACATATTTGTGTATATATGTGTGTGTATATATATAAAAACATATATGTATGCAAATATATATATACACATATATATAATCATATACTTTCCCAAAGAGATTCTACGCCTAATCTTGATTTATGTTTGTGTATATGCTTTTTTTCTACCTCTCCTAACTTCTCTACTTCTACCTGCTACCTTACCCTTCTATTATTTAACTTACCCCCACTCTAACAATCCCTCCCTTATCCTCCCATGGCTCTAAATCTAAACACCCTTTTGTACACCCCTTTGACCTATTCTGTCCCCCTCCCCTCTAAAGCTCCCTCCCTCATCTTCACATTCCACCGAATCTAAACACCCTTCTATACCCCCCCTTTAACCTAATCCTTCACCCTCTCTTCTAAAAGTCCCTCCCTTATCTTCTCCTCTCTCCCTATCAGATTAGAGTTTTATTCCTTTTTTTAAATTTAGAAGACTTTTATACTCTTCTACATGTGTGTGCGTGTGTGTGTGTATTTCCCCCTTTAAACCTATTCTGAAGGAAAGGTTTCTAGAACAGCCCCCCTCCCCCATCTAAATCCTCTGTATTGATTCTTCCTCTTGCACCTCATTTGTATAAGGTAATTACTCTAAAGCTGTTCTTGAATGGTTCTACTTTATAAAGTCATATCATACTCAGATCTATCCCAATCTTTCTTATAAGCTAACTAATTACAAGTAACAATCTTGAACACAACTTTTACATTTTCCATACATAAAAGATAAACATTCTATCCCTATTCGGTCCCTTGTAATTGTTCACTGGTATATACCTGATATTCCTCTTAGCTCTTCTATGTCAAATCTTCTATTGAGTTCAGGGTTTGTCTTTTTTAACAGTCCTGAAAGTCTGACAGTTAATGAAATGTCCATTTTTTTCTGTTCAAGTTATGCCTAGCTTTGCTGGGTATATTTTCAGCTGGAGGCCAGTTCTTTTGCTTTTTTATATATAGTGTTCAAGACCTGAGATCTTTTAGTGTTGTCAAAGCTAGATCTTGTGTAATTGTAATTGTGTTACCATCTTTTGTAAACTGTTTTTTTCTTGATGCTTATAATATTTTGTCCTTGAAATGGGGGTTTCAGAATTTATAATATTCCTGTGAGTTTACTTTTTTTCCTTTTTTCTATTTCTACTTTCCCCTCTTGTTCTAATGCTTCAGGACAATTTTCTTTAATTATTTCTTTTATTATTGTATCAAGTTTTTTTATCAGAACTTTTTATTAGAACTTTCAGGTAGTCTAATTATTCTTATGTTTTCTCTTCTTGATCTGTTTTCTAGACCCATTGTTTTTCTTATGAGATGTTTCATTCTCTCACATTTTTCATTCTTTATGTATATGTATATATATATGTATATATATATGTATATATATGTATATATTAATTTCTTCATCTCTTATAACTTTGCTGGCTTCCCTTTGCCCAATTCTGATTTTCAAGAATTTTCATTTTCTTCCTTAAGAGTCTGGATCTCCTTTTCTAATTGGTTGACTTTCTTGTCATAATCTTCTTGTTTTTCTTGTATTTTTTCTTTTTAAATTTTTCAATAATTTGATTCTTAAAGTCCCTTTTTAAATTTTTCAATGAATCCTTTTTGGGCAGGTGACCATTTGACATTACTCTTTGGGGTAGAAGAGGGTTTCTTCATTTCAGTATCCTCTTCTGAAGATGAACCCTGGTCTTCTCTATTCCTGTAAAAGCTCTCTATGGTTGGATTCTTTCTCCTTTGCCTCCACATTTGTGTGTGTGTGTGTGTGTGTGTGTGTGTGTGTGTGTGTGTGTGTGATAATTTAGTTTTTATAATCACCTCTAGTCCTAGGGTATGGGGGATGGTGCCTCTAGCCTCTGATCCTCATCATTTCTCCCCTCTGACCTTGAACTCAGATCAAGACTTCTAGCCAGCAGAGTCCCTACGCCACTGTGTGCTGGTTCCTTACAGCCCCTGCCACTCTCTGCAGCACAGCATTCTGGCATTCCTTGTCAGGAAACGTTCCCTAAATCTTCCCCAGGTCAGGTGCCCAACTCCCCTCACTATTGTGGGGTAAG
Source organism: Trichosurus vulpecula (assembly GCF_011100635.1). Lineage (NCBI taxonomy): Eukaryota > Metazoa > Chordata > Mammalia > Diprotodontia > Phalangeridae > Trichosurus > Trichosurus vulpecula. Next base: position 95,794,193 of record NC_050578.1, on the reverse strand, counting down.
GGGAGGTTTAAAATTTCCTGTGGCAGGCCTGAAGCAGTCTCCCAAACCAACTAACCCCAGGGCTTGCAAGTTGTTATTAAAATGGACCCTAGCCTGGAGGTGTTTACTCTTTGCAGGAGGGAGATCTAATCCTGGAATTTTTCTTCAGGTCTTCTCTGATTGTCCCAAGAGGACCCATGTTCTGCCACTACTCTTATTTGTTTTCACTGCTCTATGTTCACCTAAAGGTCTATTTTAGCTCTTTCTGTGGAGGAAAATCTTGAGAGCTTGAAATTTTATGACCTATTCCTCGTCTTCCCAGAATCCTCTCCAAGAACATCTTTTAAGAAATTATCAAGGAAAACTGCCTGAGGTCCTAGAATTAGAGGGTGAAATAGTCATGAAAGAATCCAGTGATCACCTCCTAACAGAGATCCCAAAATGAAAACTCCAAGAAATATTGTAGCCAAATTCCAGAATTATCAGGTCAAGGAGAAAATACTGCAAGCAAAGAAACAATTTAAATATTGTGGAATCACGGTTGAGATTACACAAGGTTTAGCAGCTTCTACATTAAAAGGAGTGAAGCAAGTATGTCAGCATTGTTATTCAATATTGTATTACAAATACTAACTTTTGATATAAGAGAAGAAAAAAATTGAAGGAATTAGAATAGGCATTGAGGAAACAAAACTATCACTCTTTGCAGATGATATGATGGTATACTTAGAGAACACCAGAGAATCAAGTAAAAAACTACTTGAAATAATAAACAAATTTAACAAAGTTGCAAGATACAAAATAAGATCACATAAATCATTGGCATTTCTATATATTGCTATATTACTAACAAAGCCCAACAGCAGGAGATAGAAAGGGAAATTTCATTTAAAGTAACTGTAGACAATATAAAATATTTGGGAGTCAATTCACCAAGACAAACCCAGGAACTATATGAACACAATTACAAAATACTTTTCACACAAATAAAGTTATATCTAAATAATTGGAAACATATCAGTTGCTTGTGGGTAGGCTGACCTAATATGATAAAATTAATTTGCTTATTCAATGCCATAAAATCAAACAACCAAAAATTATTTGATAGAGCTGGAAAAAAAGAATAATACAATTCATCTGGAAGAACAAAAGGCCAACAATATCAAGGGAATTAATGGAAAAAAATGCAAGGGAAGGTGCCCTAGCTTTACCAGATGTAAAACTGTATTTTATAGTAGTCAATTAGCAATCATCAAAACTCCTAGGTACTGGCTAAGAAATAAGAGTGGTGGATCAGTGGAATAGGTTAGGTATGCAAGACATAGCAGTCAATGAGCATTAATCAAGTTTGATAAATCCAACTCCAGCTTTTGGGATAAGAACTCACAATTTGTCAAAAAACCTTTAGGACAGCTGGAAGATGGCATGGCAGAAACTTGGCATAGACTAACATATACCAAGATAAGGTCAAAATGCCTACGTGATTTATACATAAAAGGTGAAACTAAAAGCAAATTAAGAGAACAAGGAATGGTTTACCTGTCAGATTTATAGATAAAGGAATAATGTATGACCAAACAAGAAATAGAGAACATTATGAAATGCAAAATGGACAATTTTGATTTCATTAAATTAAAAAAAGGTTTTGCCCAAAGTCAATGCAACAAAGATTAGAAGGAAAGCAGAAAGCTGGGAAATACTTTTTAGAGCCAGTGTCTCTGATAAAGGCATCATTTCTAAAATATATAGAGAACTGAGTCAAATCTATAAGAATACAAACCATTACCCAGTTTCTAAATGGCCAAAGGATATGAATAGGCAATTTTAAGATGAAAAAATTAAAGCTATCTATAATCATATGAAAAAATGCTCTAAATTATCATTGATTAGAGAAATGCAAATTAAAACAACTCTTAGGTACCATATCACACCTATCAGATTAACATGACAAAAAAGAAAAATGATAAATGTTGGAGAAGATGTGGGAAAATTGGGATCTTAATGCATTGTTGATGGAATTGTGAACTGTTCCAACCTTTCTGGAAAGCAATTTGGAACTATGCCCAAAGGGCTATAAAACTGTTCATACCATTGGATCCAGCAATACTAGGTCTGTATCCCAGAGAGATCAGAAAAAAGGGAAAAGGACCTGCATGTACAAAAATATTTATAGCAGTTCTTTTTGTGTTAGCCAAGAATTGGAAGTTGAGGAGATGCCCATCAGTTGGGGAATGGTTAAACAATTTGTGGTATATGAATGTAATGAAATGCTATTGTTCCATAAGAAATGGTAAGCAGGCAGATTTCAGAAAAATATGGAAAGACATACATGAAGTAATGCTGAGTGAAATGAGCAGAACCAGGAGAACATTGTACACAGTAATAGCAACATAGTGATATGACTTTGCTAGACTTAGTCCTTCTGAGCAATGCAATGATCTAAGATAGTTCCAAAAGACTCTTGATGAAAAATGCTATCTATATCCAGAGAAAGTACTATAGTTTCCCAATGCTGACCAAAACATACTATTTCCTCTTTTTGTTGTTTTGTTTTGTTTTTCTTTCTCATGGTTTTTCCCTCCTGTTCTGATTCTTCTTTCATGACATCACTAATATGGAAATATGTTTAATATTGTCATGCATGTAAAGCCTATATCAGATTGCATGCTGTCTTAGGGAGAGGGGCATGGAGGAAGGGGGAAGGGATTTGTAACTCAAAATCTTATAAAAATGAATGTTGAAAACTAAAAATTAATTAATTTCTTTTTAAAAAGAAAAGAATAAACATAGTGCTTTCTGTGTTCTTAAGATAAATCTAATATTAGGGGGAAAGGAAGGAGGGATTTGGATGGATGACCCTGGTGAATGCATAAGAAGTTACTGACAAGATGGCCAGGCAACAATAGTTTGTAAAATTTGGAGCCAAATGCCACAGAGAAGAGATAATGGATAATGTGAGTATTTTAGTATTTTAATCCCCGGAGTAAGCCCTAGGAGGCTTCAAGGAGGATGTATATCTAGGGCCAAGGTTCTTAATCTTTTTTTATGTGTCATGGACTCTTATGGCAATGTGGCAAAGCCTTCTCAAAATAATGTTTTTAAATGCATAAAATAAAACATATAGAATTACAAATGAAACCAAATATAGTGAAATAATTACTGAAGTCCATTGACCCTTCGATGTCTATCCACAGACCCTGTGGAGTTAAGTGGACTCCAGGTCAACAACCTGATCTAAAGTTTTGTTTTGTTTTTTAATAGCTGAAAGTTAATGATCACTTTGAAAGGAATAGAATAAATAGCCAAAGGAAGGTCTCCTAATTCATATTCTTTGTGATATAAAGAGCAAGTTAGCTTTACATATGACTCAGATGAGGCAAGTAGACATGTATGTGGTATAATGCCAAAAGGCCACTTCACTAAAAATTACTTCCCCATAATGGCCATCTAAGTGCACCAAATTGTCATAGTTCTAACTTCACTAGACAACAGAGCCCTGAAGATATCTATCAAAATGTGTATAATATCCAGTGTAGGAAATTAAGCCATTATCAGTTGTTGAAAACTTGAGTTAATTTATCAAATGCCCATCAGCCGGCTAAATGTAGAGGGAAGGAAGCATTGGAGAGGAGTTTTGGATGGGGGAGATGGGGCAGGAAAGTTCTAAAACACACTAATTCCTGACGGGTCATTTAGTAGAATGACACATAAGGAATACTGGGAAAAGATGGAGAGAGGAAGGCTAGGAAGTAAAAGAGAAAGGATGCTCAAAGATAAAAAAATTAAGATTATAATACTTTATATTTGTACAGCACTTCATAAAATAAAGCATTTAGAGAGTGCTAGAAGGACTCTGAAGGATCTTCAAGTCATTATTTATCCTAAGCCCAGGCTCTGACACATAGCTTAAGATTCAGTCAATCTTTCAATCATTAAGCATGCAAGCGTCTACTATATCCTGGACTCTGCTCTAGATACTAAGTAAACAAGGACACAAGTGAAACAGTTACTGCTTTCAAGGAGCATACATTCTGACAGGGAGGCAACATGCATAGAAATAGGTACACATGAAATAAAGCCAAACGGAAATACAGGGTAACCTCAGGAAATAAGACCTGGCAACATCAGTGGAAGGGTGGGACAGGAAAGGACTTGTGCAAAAAAAAAAAAAAAAAAAAGATACTCGTTCTGGGTTTTAAAGGAAATCAAGATTCCATAAGGAGGAAATGTAGGGTGTGTATTCTAGGTCAGGGGAGAGGGGGCGGGCGGTAGAGAATATAGTTACATTCTAATTTTTAAATTATAAATTTCTTATATATGAGTCAGAATCATGATAGAAATCTGACTGCTGTGAATGATAACGGAGGCCTTGAACTCTACAGAGCAAGACAAAGTCCCTAAACTGTCACATTCTTTTCTCACTGGGTGGACAGTATATAATAAATGTGGAGAAGGCAAATATCGCCTTCTCATGGTGCAGCAGCTATGGAGAAGATGAGTTCTGTACTTCCTGAGGTGCAGAATGAAATATAATTTCTCAAAGCAAGAAAGGCACAGATAATGATTATGATCCTTATCGGCCAATGAAGCTTTTATGGTAAATGCCCAGTACAACACTTCAAATGACATTTTATTTTATTGAGAAGATTGAGGCCATCACCTGTGAGCTCTCACATCATCCATTCTCTGTGTCTCAGAATGGTTCTGACAAACTTTATCTTCCTTCTCTTCTGTCTAGGAGGAAAATGACTCCTTTTCTTCTTAGCTAATCCTTCCATCTGTGGTTTCAGTCCTGTAAATTTTCACCTAGCCAAAGACCTTATCCTTTCTCTGGCTAGCATTTTAAATCTGTCCTTCACTGGTGACTTCTTGCCTTCTGCCTAAAAGCACATTCCTTATCTTGAAAAACTTTGACTTTATGCTATTGCCAACATTTACCCACCATTCAACGTCTCCTTTCTTTGACTGATGAAGCTTCTGAAAGAATGATCTACTGAATTTCTTTACCCCTTGCTGTCTAACTCCTTGAAATTGACTTGTGATTTCCCTACTCTACTTAAATTGCACTCTCAAAAATCATTATTGACCTCTTAATAAAACCAGTGACTATTTTCCCCAATCTTTGTTCTCCTAAACCTCTTTTTATCCCCTACATGTGGATATTCCCTAAGGTATAGTATGAAGAAGATCACGGACAATCATAGATTTATGGATAGGGGGAAGCTTGGAGTCAATCTTAACTTAACTCACTTACTTTACAGATAAAATAGAAGTAAAAATGATTTGCCTGAATTTACATACATAATAGAAGACACAGATAGGTTTTGAATTCAATTCCTCTGACACCAACTCCAAACTTCTTTCCACTACACAATGCTGTTTCACCCCTTCTGCTCTTTTATTTCTACATTTTCTTTCCCAGGGATCTCATCTGCTCTCTTGATTTCATCATTCAGTATGGTAATATGAAAGGCATATACATATTTATAAGTTGTTCTCTTACTTCTGCTCACTTTGTCTTGCTTCTATTAAATGTATTCCCAGTTTTCTCTAAAACCATCCCCTAAATAATTTCTTACAGCAAAATATTATCCCAAATTTGTTCAACCATTCCCCAATCGATGGAAACACTCTTAGTTTAAAATTCATTGACAACACAAAAAAGAGCTGTTACAAAGAGTTTTGTACAAGTGGATATGTCCCCCGTTTCTTTTATTTCTTTAGGGTATAGAACCAGTAGTTTTTTGCTAGGTTAAAAGGTAAATATATTAACTTTTGGAACAGAATTCCAAATTGTTTTGAATCAAATCCTGACCTCTATCACTAACTATCTGTATGGCCATGGGAAAATCAATTCATTTCATATGCTACTGATTACTTATATTTCTTCTTCTGAAAACTAGCTATTCATAGCCTTTTACTGTATATCAGCTGGGAAATGGCTCTTTTTCTTTCAAATTTGAATCAGTCCGCTATAGTCTTTGATAAGGACTTGTATCTGAGCAACACAACATTTGGCTTGCCCTTGATTAGAGTTTCATTACACTGCTGTTGTACTCAACCACCAAAAGTTAGATGGAATGATGCTCTACAGGTTGCTCATCAGAGCAAGAAATCTATAAGCTTCTTTTTGGTCTAAGTTTCAGACTAGCCCATGGGCTGGATCTGAGACTTTGCTCTGTTCTGTGGTCAGAATCACATAGCTTCTGCTATTTGCCCAGTATGCAGATTCATACCTGTGAATGTCACTTGCCCTGGTCTGCCACTCTTAAGTATAAGTTCCCTTCTCAATCAACACTGGCCCTGTGATCCAGTTCTAGTATATAAGCAATAGACCTTATACTGGACCTTATCTTGCCCTAGGGGCATAGCCTAAGTTCATTTCTTATGCTGGAAGGTTCAGGGAAGTATTCTGCCAGCTAGTCCCCATCCCCAGTTTCAGCAGACCTCCACGTCTTTATGCCAACTTGGTCTAGAAAATGACTCATAGTGATTTTCCCTTAGATTTTCTGATCACAAACTGGTCTGGACAATTTTCTGGAAATTTGTTGGATTGCATGTGGGGTAACAAGCTATACTTCTTGATCCCACTCAACCACTTGGATGATCTCTTCTCTAGCCTAATTTTTCTTACATATTACTTTGTTGATATCACCCTCTCCTCAATGTCATTTAGTATGCCTCTCTTTTCCTTTTCCCTTTGGATAATATCAAAACAAAACTCCTATTACAGCCTGTAATAATCTATTTTTAGAGTCATAGGATTTATGGCTATAAGAGACCTTAGCTAATATATTCATTTTGTACCTGGAGAAACTGAAACTCAGATGTGGCAGGTGACTTGCTCAAGATCAAACCAGTAGTAAGTAGCAGAGCCAAGAGTGGAATCCAAGCTGCTTACTTCAAATTCAACATGTTTCCACTACATTTTCACCATACCTTCTTTAATCTACCTTCCCTGGCATATCCTCATGACTGATTTATCTTTGGCTATTGCTTGGACTTTTCTCCTTTCTTGATCTTAGTGACTCTATACTATCCTGGTCCCCTAGCTATCTTGGAAAATATATTTTGATTTCCCACCTCTGTGGATTTTGCTGGCATCTCATCTCACTCTGTCCTCTATCCTCTCCACCTGTTCAAATATTACCTATCCTTCAAGGTCTAGCTCAGACTTACTTCTTCCATATATCTTTCCCTGACTACCTTAGTCTGAGCTACTTTAGAATTAACTATGAAGGGGGCAGAGCTAAGATGACGGCTGGAAAGCAGGGACTAGCGTGAGCTCCCTGCCAAGTCCCTCCAAAAACCTATAAAAAATGGCTCTGAACCAATTCTAGAACTGCAGAACCCACAAAATAGCAGAGAGAAGCAGGGCTGCAGCCCAGGACAGCCTGGATGGTTGCTGGGTGAGGTCTTTCCCACACGGAGCTGGAAGCGGAGCAGAGTCCAGCGTGGGCAGCGTGGACCAACCAGACCAGGAGCCGGGCGGAGTGTGCCCTAGCTCCCTGAATCAGTGAGCTGCGGCAGTTACCAGACTTCTCAACCCACAAACACCAAAGACAACAGAGAAGGTTAGTGGGAAAAGCTGAGAGGATTGGAAGGAGTTCAAGGTTCAGCCACCGCCCTGGGGGCAGTGGAGGTGGGGCAGCTACAGAATTACAGCTGCAGTTGCTTCTGGCCCCGGGCCCACCTGGTGGGAGGAGTTGGGTGGCAGATCAGAGCAGGAGTGCAGAGCCTGCTGAAGATCTAAGTCCAGTCCGGGTTGGGGGTTCTTGGGGAAGGAGGAGTGCTGGTGTGGCAGAGTGGGCTGTAAGAGCTCTGAAATCAACAGCTCATCCTCCCAAGCTTGGAACATAGTATTCTTCACTCCACAAGCAGTCATACCCTGCTGAAAAACTCAAGGGTCAAGTAAGTTGGCTGGGAACATGGCCAGGCAGTTAAAACGCATCCAGATTCAGTCACAGACTTTGGAAGCTTTCTTTGGTGACAAAGAAGACCAAAACATAAAGACAGAAGTCAACAAAGTCAAAGAGCCTACAACAAAAGCCTCCAAGGAAAACATGAACTGGTCTCAGGCCATGGAAGAGCTCAAAAAGGAGTTGGAAAAGCAAGTTAGAGAAGTAGAGGAAAAATTGGGAACAGAAATGAGAAGGATGCGAAAAAACCATTAAAAACAAGTCAATGACTTGCTAAAGGAGACCCAAAAAAATACTGAAAAATATACTGAAGAAAACAACACCTTAAAAAAAAGACTAACTCAAATGGCAAAAGAGCTCCAAAAAGCCAATGAGGAGAAGAATGCCTTGAAAGCCAGAATTAGCCAAATGGAAAAGGAGGTTCAAAACACCACTGAAGAAAATACTACTTTAAAAATTAGATTGGAGCAAGTGGGAGCTAGTGACTTGATGAGAAATCAAGATATTATAAAACAGAACCAAAGGAATGAAAAAGTGGAACACAATGTGAAATATCTCACCAGAAAAACCACTGACCTGGAAAATAGATCCAGGAGAGATAATTTAAAAATTATTGGACTACCTGAAAGCCATGATCAAAAAAAGAGTCTAGACACCATCTTTCAAGAAATTATCAAGGAGAACTGCCCTGATATTCTAGAGCCACAGGGCAAAATAGAAATTGAAAGAATCCATCCATCGCCTCCTCAAATAGATATATATATGTGGGTGTGTGTGTATGTATGTATATATATGTATATATGTGTGTCTATGTATGTATATATGTATGTGTGTATATATATATATATATATAGAGAGAGAGAGAGAGAGAGAGAGAGAGGGCACAGGGTCAGTTGAAGATGAAGGGATGATATCTAAAAGAAATAAAATCAAATTAAGGGATGAGAGAGGAATATATTGAGAGAGGGAGAATAGAATGGGGTAAATTATCTCGCATAAAAGTGGCAAGAAAAAGCAGTTCTACAGGAAGAGAAGAGAAGGCAGGTGAGAGGGAATGAGTGAATCTTGCTCTCATCAGATTTGACCTGAGGAGGGAATACCATACACACTCAATTGGGTATCTTACCCCAGAGGTAAGAAGGAGGAAGAAGATAAAAAAGGGGGGATGATAGAAGGGAGGGCAGTTGGGGGAGGAGGTAATCAAAAACAAACACTTTTGAAAAGGGACAGGGTCAAGGGAGAAAATTGGATAAATGGGGATAGGTTAGGAAGGAGCAAAATATAGTTAGTCTCTCACAACATGAGTATTGTGGAAGGGTTATACAAAATGATACACATGTGGCCTATGTTGAATTGCTTGACTTCTTAGGGAGGGTGGGTGGAAAGGGAAGAGGGGAGAGAATTTGGAAATCAAAGTTTTAAAAATAGATGTTGAAAAACAAAAAAAAAGTTTTTGCATGCAACTAGAAAATAAGATACACAGGTAATGGGGTGTAGAAATTTATCTTGCCCTACAAGAAAGGAAGGGAAAAGGGGATGGGAGGGGGGGCTGACTGGGGAACAGGGCAACCAGAATATACACCATCTTGGAGTGGAGGTGGGATAGAAATGAGGAAAAAATTTGTAATTCAAGCTCTTGTGAAAATCAATGCTGAAAACTAAATATATTAAATAAATTAAATTAAATTATAAAAAAGAGGTATAAAAAAAGAATTAACTATGTACCACTCATAGGACACTTGCATGTTATTTTTTTTCATGAGTATGGTTTGACTTCCGACATCACATCATGTGCTTCTTGGAAGCAGGGACTATATCTTATATTTTATTATCTCCCTTTCGCACCTAAGACAATGTGTTCTTTGTAGTTCAATGAACAATTTTTCATTGATTTGAAGATCCACTGAAGTCATATATAGATTAAGAGCACATACTCTGGCAGATCTTACAACATGCTGAAAAAAGTTTCTGATATGGTCCTAGAAATGGCTCAAATGACTTATGCTTAAGACTAACTTGAGACTAACACCTATGTTCAAAAGGGATCATCCTCAGTTTGTCTGCAAGTGAATGTGTTAATCAGACACAGCAACCCATGAAGACTATCTACCAAAGTGCAGAGACGTTTTGATTTTCCTTTGTGAAGGAAATACTCAAGCCAGCGAAGTTATAAATACTTGGGAGAGAAACATAAAATCAATAAATAATGTTTAGAAGAGACATTAAGTTGGTCAACTGAAGAACTAGAAGAAAAAAATGGAATAGATCAAAGTAAGTTTCTAATTAGAATTCTTTTAAGAAAATACATGTTCAGATTTTTCTCCTCTTTCCCCACCCTGCCTAAACATGGAGCATTCCTTTCTTTTTTTGTACATATGCCTTATCAAGAGATCTTATGGGAGCTTAGTTTCTGGTAAACAGCTTACTGCACTACTAATAAAAGGAAACAGAGTTCAGAATGCTGGAAAATTAAATGTCTCAGATTACTTAAAGTGCTGCTCTACTCTGGTAGTAAAAATAAAATAAAACACAAGTGAAAACCAGTGCCAAGAACTCTAACATGGAATGCTACAAACAATGGTCTGAAAATCATGCATGAGGTCTGTTTCCCCAATGGCAGCCCATTACTATGGGAAGTGCCTCAACTTGTCTCTTAAATGATTCTCCATTTCAAGACACTGGCTCTCCAAGTGCTGGCCTCACGTGCACAGAAATCATGCCAACTCTAGGCATGGTTAAAGTTTACTCTTTGAAAGCCTTCTTTATACACTCCATTTGTGGCAGTAATTTGGAAGGGGCTCGGATGCTACATGAGTCTACCAGATGGCACTTAAAAGAGAATGAGAAAAAGTCCACATATTCCCAAGTTTTGTGCTATACAAGAGAACAACAACTCTGTCAATGAGAAGATGGTTTTACTGAACAAAGTAATGTATAGTAAGAAACAAGTTTCAGAGAGAGTTCTAAATGGTCTGAGGAAACATACCTAGTAGGGACTACAAATATCTTGACAACTATTCCGTGAAGAGTTGGTGACTCCTTTCTAGAAATGGTTCAAGTTAATTTGAGTAACTCAGCCCAGCTGCCCTAAGAAAAGACAATGGCAGGGTTAGAGGAAAGGGAGGAATGATCAAGGAGAGAACGGAGGGCTCTCTTGATCTCTGACACCCAACAGGGAGTGGGGAAGGGAAGAATTCCTAACAAAAAGAGGAACCTCACTGCCTATATGTGGATGTTGTGACTCACCAGAAGCTTCCATGGTAGCAAAGATGGACTTCCTGCATGATATACAAGGAAAAGTTCTCAAATATCCCTCCTCCCCTCACTCTCTCATAAGTCTCCCGTGTGACATTTGTTGCGACTATTTACAAAATAATGCTCAGGAATAAAGGAGGAATGTCTTTCAGAGCTGTAAACAAAAAAACAACATATACTCTCTGAGACTTATCCTTTATAAGACAGGTTAGAGATCTGGTCCCCTGGGAATGGGATTAGTGCTTCTCATCTATATAGTTTTTAATATTTGGAAAGCACCTGACATATGTTATTGTTATCTAATTTAATATTCACCACAACCTTGGGAGGTAGGTATTGTTTTTATTGTGCCATTTAACAAATGAGGATATTAAAGTTGTTATAGTTTAAGTGATTTGCCCAGGTTTACCCAGCTAGTGAAAGTGTCAGAGGCAAGATTCCTTGAGGCTTTCTGATTTCTGATCCAATGTTCTATCTATAACAACTTACAAAAAAATCACCATTTCTGAGAGAAGTTGCAAGAAATGCAGATGGCAAGTAAGACTAGTAGTAGAAAACAGATGATGGACAAGCATTATCTGCTACAAGAAAGCCAAACTGGAGTTGTAAAATCTCAGGGTGAAAGAAGTGGCAGAAGGGAGAGGCTTTGAGGAACACTAAGGACTAAGAGGATCAACACTTGCTGAGAGCTGAGGGGTTGGTCCTGCAATGGGCAAATAGAGGATAGCAGATGGGAGTGCTGACAGGAAGCACTGTCACTTGATTGTGGGACGGACAGAGAGGAATTGCAGGCAGCAAGCAAAGGGTTACAAAGAGAGGTGCTGTGGAATATATCAGACATGCAGAGCAACAGAATTTGACTGCATTGCCAAGGGATGTATTGCAAATCACACATATTGTAGAGATTTCTGGGGGTGGTTGCTCCTCAGGGCATAGGCTTTGATTTGAGATTGAGTTCCATCATTTTATACATCAAACTGTTCCTATTTTGAGCCTTGTGAACTAGGGTGCTTGCAAGGTGACATAGTAGTTGGATTTAATGAGTTCCAGATAGTGAAGTAAATAGGTCACTTGGGTGGGTGCAAGAAAACAGAGAAATGAGAGATTCCCCAAGTATACCTATACCCTGCATGGCAGGAGGGAGACTGACAAAAGGATGATACATGTATGTGTTCTAGACTCTTCTAATATCAATTTTGAGCATATCAAAAAAGTTTATTCTCTTTCAAAATGACACTATTTTCCATACCACTCAAATTTAGACCAAGACTTGGCTCCAATTCTCTCCATTATTCACAAACTCTAATTAGTCACAAAATGCGATTGATTCTTCCCTTATAATGACTTTTGCATCTATGTTTCATTTTTCATTCCTGGTGAAACCACTCTAAAATTTTTATCCTCCTCTTAGATGCAGTAAGATACCTAAAAACATTTGAAAACAAAGATGTAGTATGTTTCTTTAGTTAATATCGATGACAGTTTCAGAACTGAGTAAATTAACAGTTACCACTATAGAACCATCACTTTCCTATGCCTCTGAGATTGAATTATAGGGCTCAACTAGGAGAACGCTAACAGACTGACTAGTTAATTACACAGGCCCTGAGTCATAGGGATAGATATGAGGAGAAGCCAAACAAACAAACAAACAAACTTAGTAAACCTGGAAAAATAAAAGACATTGTCAGCAGTGTGTACATTATCAAATGATTCTATGCAATTATTTCTATTTTCTTTGTTATGTCTCCAAGTGCATTTTGGATGTTTCAGTAAGTATATACAGTTTGAACGTCAACAGGCCATTTGCAAATATAAATAGGAATGGGCTGGGTTTTGGTGATACGACCACCAAGTTAATATTAGTTGGTATTACACCTTTTAAGCTTTTTAGGAACAGAGACTGTCTGAGTATCTCTGGTAACTATCAAGTGCACTATGCACAATATTGACTTAATAAATGTATTACTAATTGTATCTAAAACATAAAAATTATTTGAAACACAAAACTCATAATAGAATTTTCTAAGGCCCTTGGATATATACTATGAGTCCAAATTCATACCATCTCCAAATGCTGACCATACTCCTAAAAATAGATAACAACTCTAAAAGAAAAAACAATAACAAAGCATTCTAATTATAGGTTAAATTCAGGTTTTATATAAATCCATGGGGAAAATAACTGCAATATTCTGGATTATAAAAGCAAGTTAAATGTTCAGGTTCACTTAAATAACAATGAAAAGGTACATGGTAAGAATGACTAGGCTACAACAGATGACCAATTAAGAATGGTAAAATAAAAGTGACACAAATAATGTAATGAAAGAGCTACTGGACCAGGAAAAAAAAGAGTATGATGAGAAGGAATTATTAGACAGCTTAAATGTTCCATTTGTATATATCAAATGACCAAAGAAGTACAGGAAATCCCACAGAACACTAGGTGAGCCTGCTGTGGGGAATCTATGGGAGGGCATGGACAAGGGATAATGAGGAAGGAAGGAAGGAAAGGAGGGAGGGAGAAAGGGAAGGGGGAAGAAATTTATGAATCAGAAAATTACACCTGTCTTCTTCCTATAAAGAGACAAGGAGGGAAGGAGTAAGGAAGAAGAAAACCAGTTAGTAAGTGTTTACTACATACCAGGCATTGTACTAAGCACTGGGAATACAATGCAACAAAAAGGGGGGGAAAAGTCTCTGCTCTCAAGGAATTTATATTCTAATTCAGAAAGAAAACCCACAAATGGGAACTGAAAAGTTGAGTGGAGAAGAAAAAGAAGATAAAGCAATAAAGGTACCCAGAACAGGGGTATGGATTTAAAGTCCAGAAAGTCAGGTGCAAATGTTGGCTGGCCTGGACCCTTCCACAAAGCAGAAGCCCCAGGAAGAACATGTCAATTGGAAAACTCATGTAAGGTAGGACAATATGGAGCCTTGTATTCCGCATGTTTAGAGTAAATATTGACATAAATGAGACCACATATCCAGCAAATTTTCAAAGTCCTGGATGATACAAGTGAGGGGTAAAAAAAAATGTGAACTCGAAACCTCCCTGTCCCACCACCACTGCTACCACAACACATAAACACGTGGAGACATACATTTCAAGATTGCATCCTAAATTGATTATATGAATATTTATTGACTTGGAAGATGAGTTGGATAAAAAGGAAATATAAAAATATAAAAACTTTTGTTCTCAAAAGTTGATAGTATTCATATCTATTCATATCTATATGTAATAATATGCTAACATAATTTTGATAATACAAAAATAAGCTGTTGACTAAAGCATATGTGCATTTATAGAGCAATTTTGTGCTTGCTAGTCCTTAACCAAAAATACTATGATTACGAAAGCTATCAAAGAAGCCTTGAAATGGGACCATGAAAAGGCTAAGCCAATCTGGAAGGAGAAGAGAATTGTTCTCTTCTAAAATTGACTTAGATTTGCATGTGCTGCTTTGCTTTGTTTTAACTCTGTCGATCAAGATGCCCCTTCCAGGACAATCTCATCACTTCTAAATTCATTATCATGCTTCTAAGGCAAGCTGTGATTGACACTACCTCCTTCAGCATCTTCTCTCTTCTTATTGGAGGGCTGGGGCGCAGGCGGGCAGACTATCGAACTCCTCCCAATGCCTTTCTTTATAGAGGACAGAAACTCCAATTTGCTCTGCTTTGCATCTGCTATTCTGTCTGGTTTCAACTCTACAGAACAAGATACCTCTTCACGTACCCTCCCCCTTACCTGCAGTTTCCTGCCTTCTTTTGTGTGTCCTCCCTGCATTGGATTGTAAGCTCCTTGATGGCAAGCACTCTTTTACTAATTCCCAGTGCTGACACATAGTAGGTACTTAACAAACGTTTATTGGATTGGATTGTCATAGCACACATTAAGGAGAGTAAAATTTTGAGAAACAGACATTTTCATTTAAATGATATAATGATCTCCTACCAATGAACTGTAGGAGTCAGCAGCAAATATATCTTGCGCTTAAAGCATCAAGATTATCATCATAATTCATGGACTTTAGAGCTAAACGTGACCTTAGATATTGTCAATTTCATCCTAATAATTTTATAGTGGAAGATACTCAAGCCATGAGAGTTGAGGTACCTTCCCCCAGACCACACAGGGAGTGAAGAGTAGAACTTGGATGCAAACACAAATTCCTCCAACTTGAACTCCAGTGCCCCAAAATTTGGAGAACATTGAGGGAAGAGGGTTGTGGCCATCGGGCAAAACCATGGCATGTGAGTCCTTCAGGGCTCCAAAACTGGGTCATCCTCACTTCAGAAGAGCCACTAAACACATTGATGGGTGTTCCCATTGTCTTCTGAAAATAAGACACTTGGCTCCTTGAGAGCATGAACTGTGTTTTGGCCTCACTTAGTATCTCCAGAGTTTAGCACAGTATCTGGCATATAGTAAGCACTTAATGCTTCCTCATTTAACCAGGCTTGACTTTGGCCATCTCTGGAACTTCATAGCTTTGATGGACTATAATGGCAAAATGTCCACAGGCCAGCTTTTACTTTCACCCAGAAATGTTTCAGTGTTTACTTTTTGTTGTTTTGACTTCCAGGTGTCAAGGCTGAAGAAGGAATTTGTACCAGAAAAGGGCATTCCCTGCCACCTTTTGAGGCAGTGGAAACCTTGAAACCTATTTTTTTTGTTTACAACAATTTAAACTTTAGCTACCATGTTCAAGGCAGTGCCCAACTGCTGACACCAAGTGGCTTGACATGATTGAGTATTGTTAGCATAGCAGTGATATGTTAGTGCTAGTACTTTATAGAGCAAAATATTTATACAGCAAGTCTTGTTCTAGCTTTTGGGCCAGAAGGAATGCTGCACTTCTTGATTTAAGTGCAATCTTAAAATCGTGGTAAAGGCAATTACACCGTAGTTTAAATAAATATTTGGTTTTTTGATCCCAAGGGGCAAAATCACATGCATGCTAGTATGTTTTTAAGGCAAAAACACCAAAGAAACTTCTTCCCACAAGGCACCCTTTCCATCACTGAACAGGAAAGTATGTGCCAAGCTCTGCCTTCTCCATTCAAGTTCTATTATTCTCATGAGTAGTTTATATACAATCCAGCTACTTAACATCTATTTGGTGCTCCTTTCTCTGAGCTGACAGCCCATGTTTTGGGTCTAGATGCCTGAGTCTTCAGAATAATCCTCCTAATATAGATTAGGAAAATATCTTCCATTTCCATTTCCTAAAATATCTTCTTTCTACTTCCATCATGCCTAACACCAGCCATAATAAAATGTAGAGTTTACCTTTAGAAATGCCACAAAACCATAAAGCCCCTCTAGGCATTAAAGGCATTCTACGTCATCCCACATGGGAGCCTTGTTCTACCATACAACTAGCTAAATACTAGAAGAGAATTTTAACCAATTAGACTGCCTTTTGCTCCACAATATGGGCCTAATTTTATTCAGGTTTGCCTTTTAGTAGTGATGTGGCAGTTAAGTTCTTTAGCCTTGAAATAGGCTTGTACTAGGAAGTAGAGAAGCACCAACTAATGAGCAGGTAAAGTTCAGGCTTCACAAATGTTTATATACATATGTACACGCATACATATATGTCTATACATACATATACACATATACACATACATATTACACACATATACATATATATGCATATAGGTGTATATACCAATGGTAAAATAAAGCCTAGAACAGGTGAGACACCAGGAGGATAGAGCTTTCAAGAAGATTATGGAACACATTTGGTAAAGGAGTCAGTCTACATTGGGGTATAACAAGAAAAAAGGGAGTCCTCATAGATTCATAAGATTCAGAAATGAGGGAAATACTCACTTGTTTTTAATCATGTAGTGTTAAGTAATAGGAAGCCATCTTTAAGAGAAGAGTTTTTGCATGTTTTTCTCCATTTTTTTGTATTGGGATAGAAGAAGAATACAGGTATCTGAAATTAACATTTTGGCTATGTTTTCCTGAATGAATTGTATTTATAAGGAAAAACATGTCATTATATTGGTAATGTTTTTTAATGCATTAACATACAGAAATCTATCAAATAAATAGTTCCCTGTCTTCATATTTTGTTAATTGACTAACGTGAAAAAGTTCAACTTCAGCATTCAGTTTGTAATGCCACCAATTTTTATCTAGGGAGCTATCTTTGTCTTTAGTTTGGCTTTTTCTTAGAATCCTTGTCTAGCATGTATCTATGAAATTCCATGGAACAGTAGAAAGAAAAATGATCTTGGTGTTAGAAGAGCATAATTTGTATCCCAGTTCACACATTTTTTAGTCATGTGTGTATGTGGGCAAGTTACTTAACTTCTTGATCTCCCAGGTTCCTAGACTACAAAATACTGCTTGCATTACCTATATCACAAGGTTTTGTTTGAAACATCTACAGACCTAAAAATTACCTTATGAATGAATATATTAATTGAATGGGAAAATATCAAGTATTTACCATGTACCAAGTACTAAACTACAAATGAACTGTTACCATTATGCCAGTTTACTTGAATGTCTCCTCTAAAAAAAGCTTTTTTTTTTCCTGTAGACTTTCATGGTGACCAATAATGTTGGATGGGGTTATAATGTCGAAAAGAAATCCCATATTCCCTTGAAGTTTATAAACTAGGACTAAATATAGGCCACCTAACTATTTGTACCTTAGAGCTTGACTATGTAGCATTGAGACCTTCAGGAAGAGAAAATAGCTAAAAACAACAGTGGTAGACTTTCTTGTCTCCATCCTTTATAAAATACTCCTTAGCACCATAGGATTTGGAGAGTCAAAGGAAGAACTTTAAAGATCATCCAATCCAGGGATTCTTAATCTTGGGTCCACAGCCCCTCAAGAATCTATGATTTTGGATGGGAAATATGTGTGTATGTACACACACACACACACACACACACACACACACACACACACACACATATATATATATATATATATATATATTTACTTTCATCAACTTTTAATTGCAATTTAGCATTTTCTTCCATTAAGAATGTAGATAAGAAACATTACTATGAGAAACAATCCATAAGTTTCATGAAACTTCCAAAGGGATCCATGACATACCCACAAAAGTTAAGAATCCTTGTTCTAGTCCAACACCTTCTTTTGAAATACCAAGGAAATTCCTAAAAAAAAAGATTAAGAAAAAGAGTAGACATTATATGCACTAGCATCAGAATGGTCAATAAAAATGTTTTGCACTTCACATAGCATTTTTATTATTTCAAGAAACTGTATACGTATCTTCCAATATTCTTTCTCACCCATTTCTACCGTGAAGCAGTGGTATCCTGCTGTCAATCAATCAACAAATGTTTCTTAAGCTCCTCTTATTTTTGAAACACTGTTCTGGATTCTGGGAATAGAAAGCAAAAAATTAAATAACTAATTCCCTCAAGGAACTTATGTTCTGCCATCTAGATTGAATGAACCCAGTTTATTATTTATTTGAATGCATTTTCTGCTTTGATGGCCAACAATTCAGGCTTGATTCCATTCACAGACAAGTCATTAAAAGAATATTTTTTACTCATGTTCTTGACAATATTAAAACTGGAGTTTAAAAAAAAAGTATTGAACTCCCAAGCTGAAAAATTCCAACAGAGGCCAGCACTAAGCTCCCAAACGTCTTTCAAAGGGGTTATAGAAATCTTAGCTATCATTAGAGCACGTAGGAAGAAAAGATATTTTGTTAATAACAAAATCATAGTCATTTTAATCTATTCCCCATGATTATGAACCATGATGAGCTGTTATATATGGAAAGTATATTAATTATAATGTTTGTATTATACTTCTATTCCTATCTGCTATCCCCCTTTTGGTTACCAGAACAATGGGAGAGAAAGAAAAAAGGCAAATTGGGACGGATGTCAAAACAGTGCCTTATTTCTGCATGTAGAATGTGCACATAAGATTTAAAACAGGATATACAATTTCCTTGCAGGAAAGAATCCTAGGTGGAGTGAGGCAAAGCCCACATTATTTTGAGAAGCGCCTGCTATTCAAGGGCCCAGCTGGAATTGAGAATTGTGGGGCCAGACTAATCTGTATGTCTGAACAAAGGCAGTATTCAGACGATGGGGAATTGCTCAGAAATACACAATAATGTTGTGGGCAACATTGCAAAACAATTCAAAACTCCCATGTTTCAGAATATTTTCTCTGTTAGAATCAGAGTCTAAGTACAAGGAGGCAACGAGTTGGTAGAGTAGGAAGAGCCTTCGGTTTGGAGTAAGGGGAAACCCAAGTCTAATGTCTGTTGGTGAATAATTAGTATTGTGTGACCATGGGCAAGTTTCCATTTTACTATCTCTAAGCTTCAATCTCTGTACACCCATCTGCTTAAATGTGGTAAAAAATACTCGCAGTACCTACCTTCTACACTTCCTCTGAGGATCAGTAGAGAAAACGTGTGTAAAGTACTTTGGAAACCTTAAAGTGCCATGGAGACGTTTGGTCTGAAGAAGAGATTTTTAGGGAGGACGTGACAGACGAAGTGCTTGAGGAGCCAATCATATGGAAAAGGATTGGTCTTCTTAACTGGCCAGAACTAGGAAGCATAGTTAGGAGTAATCAAAAGGCAAATTCAGGCTTGACGAAAGGAAGAACTTCCTAAAAATCAGTTAGCCAAAAGTTGAATGAGCTGATCAGATGATCACAGGTACTCCTCAGCGGTGTGCTGGTAAATGTTTAACAAATAACCTGGAGAAAAAAAAAAAGTACACATGATACACTTTTTTTGGAGGCAATCTGGGTTAAGAGACCTGTCTAGGGTGACACAGCTAGTAAGTGCCTGAGGTCAGATATGAACTCAGGTCCTCCAGAGGCCAGTGCTCTGTCCACTCACATAATACACTTTTAAATTTAAACTGCATTATTAGCATATTCAGTATCACTTTCTTAAGACTAAACAAACAACAAATCACTAAATCATGCCCTGATGTATAGTATTTGCCAATTTCTGAGGTATTAATACTCACACTGAAAGTTTAACAATCATCTGTCACAAACCAATTTGAGCTTACTCCAACACGTTCCTGGAACTTCTCCCTCATTTAAAGTCTTCAAGCGAAGACTGGATAACCACTTGTCAGGTATATTGTAGATGTAATTACTTTTCAGCTGTCAGTTATCCTACTCATATTGTTACCTTGAGTGCCTGTATGGAAATATATGGGGAAACCTGGACAGGGTCTTTATTTAAGCACTATTTTGCAGATTTCCCAGGAATAAACATTGGAATAAAAGTATAAGGTGTCAAAGAGAGATATGTTCCCTTGGGGCTTAGGCTCCAAATCTTTTCCCACAGCACAATAAACAGACTTCCTCTTTCTGAGTCTTTGTTACCCCATGTGTAAAAGGTAGGGGTTCAACAGTATAATATTCTGTTTAACTTCCCTTTCAGATATAAATAACATGAGCTATGGAGCTGGAGGATCTGTGTTTGAACCCTCTTTACCACAGGTCCAGACTGTTACAATTGCTTCCTAACTGTTATCCATGTCTCAAGTCTTACCCTGCTCCAAAACTGCCACAGTGATTTTCTAGGTCTGACCATGCTATTCCCCTGCTCAAGAAAGGGGTGACTCTGTATTGCTCCTAGTATAAAATTATTATATATTATATAGGATATTATATAATATAGAAAATATAATTATTAAATAATTCATCTATTAAGCATTTAAAGTCTTTCACAATCTGGCTTATCTGGGGCAGTTAGGTGGTGCCTGCCCTAGAATCTGTAGTACCTGAGTTGAAATCTGGCCTCAGACACTTACCAGCTGTGTGACCCTGGGCAAGTCACTTGACCTTGTTTGCCTCAGTTCCTCATCTGTAAAATGAGCTGGAGATGGAAATGGCAAACCACTCCAGTAGCTTTGCCAAGAAACCCCCCCACCAAAAAAAATTGGGTCGTGGAAAGTTGGATACAACTGAAATGACAAAACAATAATATGGCTTAAGCTATTACATATTACTCTTCTTTGTGTATACAACATTCTAGAAAAACTAACCTACTTGTTCCTCATACAAGAAATTCTGTTTCCCACCTAGGAGCCTTTGTATAGGCTGTCTTCTATGCCTACAGTGCTCTCCCTCTACACCATTTTTGTTTTTGTGCTTTTTGTTTTTTAATGAATTTGAGCTTAGCTTTCTTCTAAATTCAGATTAAGGGCCACAGTTTATACTCAGCATTTCCTGATTGCCTCCTAGTTGTTAGTCCCCTCGACCCCTGCCAAATCACTTTGTATTTATAAATATGAGTATATGTTTTATCTCGATAAAGTGTAATATCCTAGAGGAAAACCAGCATTTGCTGTAAATTTTAGGGTATATGCTGTTTTTCCTTTTGTCTTCGTATCTCCAGTAAAGTGCCTGTCCCATAGTAGGTGTCTAATAAATTCTTGTTGAATGAATTAATTAACGGGCCTGTAAAGTCCCTTCAACTCTGAAATTTTGAAACTGCATGATTATAAAGTACAGTGAATTTAATTTCTCTCAAGAAATTTTCTACTTTATTTGTTTTCCAGCTTCCAAATAAGGTCCCATTGGACTGAACTTTAGAATTACACAATTGTGACTACATCTATTTCTTTTTTACTAGGGCAGTGTATATGTGTGTGTGTGTGCCCATGTGTATGTGCATATGTGTGCATATGTTGGTGTGTACATGTGTTTGTGCGTGCACACATGTGTTTGTGTGTACGTGTGTGTGTGTGCGCGTTTTGCAGGGGGTAGAGGGAAGAAATCAGGGAGGAGGCTTAGTTTTTCTCTTCTGCAAACTGTCAGTATATCAATATACTCAGAGAACAATTCTTATTTCTCATGACTATCTATAAAAAAAAGCAAATAAACAAATGTAGATTATCTGGGCATTAGCATAACCTCTTGCTAAATGCAAAATAACCAAGATTTCTGAAATCAATTTTTCATCACTGAAGGTTGCTTTTGATTGTGGTCTAAGCTCTCACTTTGCTTCATTTTCTTTGAGATTTTACAATCCATTTCTGTTTGGCTAAAGGAACACTTTCAAACTGATGTCATGAGTCTTTGCTATTTCTGGTTAGATTATGCCCTTCATCAGTGAAAAGAGAGCCAGGTTGAAAAATCCTTGCAATGGACACAGAGGGAAGAAATAGCAATAATTATAAATCATATGCATATATTACTTAAAGATGTTTCAATTAATTAAAAAAAATTAGTTGTCATCAACAACACCAGATTTTCCTAACATGGGCATACATATATCGCAAATAGATCTATGACATATCAAGCTGTTCCCTGAACATGTTTTGTAATCCAAGCCAATAAAATTCAACAAGCATTTATTAAACTTCTACTCTACCCAAGCCACTTACTCATTAAGCATTTATTAAGTACCTCTGTGCCTTTTCATATATCTGAATCATCTCTTTTTTCAAAGTTCAAGTCAGGTATCATAGATTCCAGGAAACCTTACCTGGCTATTAATGTGTGTATTCAGTGAAGATATTTTCAAAGGGAGATAGTTCTAATTTTGTTTTTCCAAAATATAAAAGGAATGAAACATGGTAGCATACCAAAAGACAAGTTTATAAAGAAGTCTATACAAATACTCTCTGACTAGCATTTTCCATGCATGATGTTGACTTTAATGCAGTACGAAATTTAAGGCAAAGGAAAATGGCTCCTAGAAGGAATGGTTTATAGTCTAAAGCCACAGAAAGCATAGGAAAAACCAATTCATGTGTAACAAGAGGCTTACCAACACATTAGAACAAAATTATGTATTTTAAAATTAATCTACTGTTTGCTGTTGTGTGTGCATGATGCATCCTCACTGGCTTTCTACTTGAACTTGAATGAAGAGTACAGCAAGGTAAGGGGAAGAGATTACTTTCTTGTCACCTCTCTTCCTCCATGCCCCATCAGCAATACCACCTTGCAACAGAGTCACCTGACACTCCAGTAGAGACAAATTTAAATGTGTTGTTGAGTCAAGTGGAAAGAATAATCAAGAACCCAGTTCTGAAATTCTAATTGATGGATGGCAGTGTCTAAAGTTGAAACTCCCATTGGACCTAGGATACGGGTACTGGTCTTTCCAAAAGTACATTGCAAAAACCCTAGGTCAGAATTTCACCTGAGTCCAAAGCCTAGTGGAAATACTTGCCCCACAGAGATCTTATACCAATAAGCACAGAATGAGCACAAAATGATCACAAGAAGATGCTTTGGAGGGGACCCATAGCACTGGATATATGAGTTGCCTTCATCATAAGTATTTGCTCTTTGTGGACCTCTCCACTTGTGACCTTGGTATGCATCCACCCTTCCCATAAACACTATATTTGCGGAAAATATATTTCAGATCACGGGCGAGATGTTTTATTACTTTCCTTACTATGTCAATTCACTAAAGTCCTTTGCTTTGTGCTCTCTTTAGGAGGACCATCAGAAAATATAGTGTGAACTCCTTCCTCAGACCTTTCTCTTTCTTTTTAAAGGCAAAAAGGTAGGAGTGTGCCTGAATCTTTGGATAGACAATCACTAGAAATTCTTTGTATCCATTCATTTGCTTTCATCTAATGTCAAATGCCCTATAATCCCATTAGGAATTAATGATCAATTTAACCAGTCACTAACAATGGCCATTATACTGTTTTATTATTAAATTGTTTAGAAAATTCCTCTATACTTTGTAATCATTGTCAAGGAAAACTTCCATATACTTCTTTATACCTCCTTTATGTAAATAATCTACTGGTGTGAGCCATTAATATAGTCATTATAAAAAACAAAAACAAACACCCCATACCTGTTAATGGCAAGAATATCAATTATTGTACCTTTTAAATGTATATTGCTGTAGTTCACTGAATCTTCCTAAAGAGGTAAATTTTATTAGATTCAACAGATACTTATTGAGTCTGCTAGATCAAGGCACTGTGAAAACACCAAGGAAGGAAGAGGGAAAAAGCATTTATTAAGTGCCAGGCACTGTACTATGTGTTCATAAATTTTATCTCATACAGTAAGGATCCAATTTCTGCCCACCCTGGGTCATTCTATAATATAATCCAGAATGAAAGGACTTGTTTGTTTTTTATGATACATAGAAGGGCAAAGAAATCACTACTCAAAAGTTGACCCATATTATAAAAAATATAAAACATACTACATATAGAATAGATTAATGGCTCAAAAATATGAATTAACATCTCATTGAAATGTTGGTATAGTGGCAATAAGAAAATATTTCTTATTCATATCAAATTTCTCCATGTCAATTAATTAAACTATCTAAATATTTCCTAAGATTTCTCTTGCTGAATTTTCTTTGGGCGTGTTGTTTTGTTTGGGTTTTGGGGGAGTTTAATATTTTTATATATACTTAATAGAAGTCTAAATTCAGAAAAAAAAAATTGATGAGGGACACAATTAGTTTACTAATAATTTGTTAACTTATTGGGGCAATGTTCCAGAGAAGAATGTGCTTTTCCCATTGTATGTTTGTCTACATAAGGAGTATGTTGTCTGGGCCATGTGTTTTTTTTCTCAGGACACGATGGGGGTTGGATTTCGGGTGTGGGAGGTACAGGGTTTCACCATGTGATGCAAGATCAGCATAGGAAAGCGAGGTAGTCACAATGTTGGAGGTAAGTCCGACGTTGACCAGAGGTTAATGTGCTTAAGCTTTTGCTGCTCTCTCTGTCATCTCTCCCATAATTTCAGCAAGGAAGGTTCTGTTTTCTTTCTTAGTAATTATCTTTGACATGCATCTGGCAACTTAATCCATGAGAACCTTCCCATAGTATTTCAGGTCAATTTCACCTTGCTGTAGGTAGGCAGACAGAGGCATCCTTGAACTGTGGATTTAAAAGTGTAGTTAGATGGTGGGCCTGATTCCCATGGGCACTGATTTGTGGGGTCTGTTTTCACTGTGACTAAAATACTATTTACCAACTGCAATGTTGATAAGAGAGATGATCTAGCTGAAACAAGTCTTCTTGCTGCTTGTGTGGCCACCACCAACAGATTCATAAGGGTATATAGCTTAACTATTGAAACAGGTTTATTCCTATCCATCATTCTGCAGCGACCTTTATACAACTTCTCCGTTTTACTAGGAACCGTCCTTTAGGTGTGAAAATAAGCAAAGAATATTCTTTAAGATTATTCCATTGGAAAGGAACATTTTGAACAAAAAATTAATTTGTCATATAATCATATAACAATATAAATGCTACAAAATGAATTATGTTTCCTTACGAATTAGGTTGTATTTTTAGAGATATGTGATAATGGGGGAAAGCTGATTTCAAGAAATCATATGGAGATGCTTAAAAAAACTATAAATCTAAGAAAACAGTATCAAATAATATTTATTAACTTCAATAGCATATTGAAAATACTGTGTTGAACCTATCACTTGTTTGCTGTTGAGATAGGATACCTCATCTTCCTGAAGAAATATTTCAGGATTTCAGGTGGGGTCAGCAAAAATTCATTCAATAATAATTATATAATTTCTTATATCTATTTTCCCTCTTCTTTCAATTTTTTTTAACATTGGCCTCTTTCCAGAAATCTTTAGTACTCTTAATGAAGTTGTACTGGAAATGAAATTCAGTTCAATGACATCTTTACTTTCCCTCTTCCTTTTGCTTCAGATGAATCTCCTTTTCCTGTGTCAAGGGATTCTGTCACACTGAGATCCTGTGCAAGAAGAAAATAATCAGGAAACAATAACACATGGAGTAATTTCATTTTAACTTGAAAATGTCCTAAAAATGAAAAACAAAGACCAGCAAAGTACTGGCACATGGCAGGAGTTGAAGTAATACTACTCAGTGAATTTGTAACCAGAAGATGAAAATTCTAAAAGTCCAGGGAAAATTCATTACATCAAACTTTACTCTTTCATAATTTCCAGGACTTTTTCAGTTCTTTGCTTGTTTATCTTTGTACCACTATGAATAGTGACCCTGCCAACTATATTCACTGTATAAATGCCATCTCAAAGGGCAATTTTTAACTTACTGGAGGGCAAATTTCCCCTGAATATTTGTAACCAAATGGGGGCTGCGCATGAAACAGTCATTCATTAGAAATCACCTCATTGAAACTTTTTGAAAATACGTCCTTGAAAGGCATTGGGTGCACTTGAAAGTAGGAAACTATCAAAAGAATTCTGAGGTTTCAATTCACACCCAGCAAATTGGCAAAGATGACAAAAGATAGACATAGTCAGTATTGGAGTGATCACACAAAAGATACAAATACAAATATGTTGTTGATGGATTTGTAAATTGACTCAGCCTTTTTAGCTGATTTGAAATTTAAATTTGAAATTATGCTAAAACAGTCAAAGAAATGACGATATCATCTAAAACTATTCCCTTTGAAAATCAGAATAAAGGTCACATATATCATAAAATATTTATAGCAAAACATTCTGAAGTAGCAAAGCATTGTAAACAAAGTAGATATTTATCTGTTGGGGGATGGATAAACACAATTGTGGTACACAAATATAATGGGATATTCTTGTGAAACAAATATGATTGATAGAGTGAAGTATGGGAAGACTTATATGAAGTGATGTAAAGTGAAGTTAGTATAACCAGGATGGCAATATATACAATGACCACAACAATGTAAATAAAACAATCACTACACAACACCGAAATTACTTGTTGTGAAAATATGAAGAAAAGTTTGGCTGTAAAGAAAAGATAGGTGAATGTGTCCCTCTTCCCTTCCTTTCAGAAATGGGGGACAATGGCTATTTAGACCTAGCACCAATTTTCTCCCAGTTTTATATCTGTTGGTATCAAACTGTAATATTCCAGCTAATGTAGAAATTTTTTTGGACCCATTTGTATACACTAAGATATGGACTGTTCTGAGGCACTGAAGTAATGTGGCTCCCAGATCACATAGCTTTTGGTTCTATATATGGAGCAAATGTTGATTCAGTGGGACATATTTTAATATCTATTTTTAATACTTCACATAAATATAACGATGTGCTGAAGGAGTGGGAGATGTTTAATAACATTTTAATCTACAAGAAAGGAGATAAGAATCTGCCCTTTGACTAGAGACCCATGTTTTTAGGTAACATTATGGCCAAGATATATACCTCAGTTTTATTTTTTTAAAAAATAGGGGACTGGAGCATGAGGAATGAACACATCAACAGGGGCCAGAAGGGCTTCCTGCCAACCAATGTCTGCTGTGAACATAATTTCCTACTGCAGTCTGTCATGGATGATGACAAACATAAAAAGAGAATACACGGAGTGGCCTGGTTTGATCTGACAAACTCATTTGGCTCTGTGCCACCTACTACCATCTGGTTGGTTCTGAAATGGACCAGCTTGTATGACAAGGCCTTTAAAGGAATACAAAAATTGTTGGGGCAGTAAGACTTCTGTCCTTTCCAAGGATAGCCTTTCACTGAATAGTGACATTTGTGGAGGTGTAAGACAAGGTTGTTCTTTGAGTCCTATAATTTTTCATTCAACCCTGGAACTGCTAATCCATTCCTTGATGAAAACAAGGTTAGGCTGTAGTCCTATCATATGCAGACTGTGTAGTCATAATAGCTGACACCTTGAGTTCTCCTTTTAAAACGCTGGATAATATGAATGAGGTTGTATTGCTTTGCCGCATCAGCAGAACTACATTTTAATAGGACAAAATGTGTATCCTTATTTATTGAAGTTCAAAACTAAGGGATTTCTGTGATATTAGAGGAGAATAAATACCTCTGTGGCAGGTTGTACCACACCACAAATTCAGTCAATAATATCATACTTAATATGACCTACGATTTGGAACTAACGAATAGGTCGAATCTTGAAACTTGGCACAGATCAAGCAGTGAATGCTTTTATCTTATTCTGTATTTCTTTTCATTTTAAAAATAATATGGTACCCAAGAATATCCTTACCTTTTGAATAGAACAGTTTAAAAGAGTGCTAAGAAACAGCTGAACCTCCCTCAAAGAGCCAGCATTAAACCCTTCTATCTCTCATATAAAATGGAGGAAGTGAATTTGTTGCCACAAGTGATAGCACTGTATATTGGACAGGTGGTCAAAGGGGTGAAGTTACTTGCTTCAGTGAACCTGGAAATGCTTTCTCACCATTTCCATAGTGACATGGTGAGAATTAAGAATAAATAATTAACAGAATTAAGCATGACCCTGACTAATAGTCACCATCATGCCAAAAACCAATGAAGTTCAAGCAAACCTGACTGTTCTGAGGTTGTAGAAAATGCTTCAACTAGTCCGTGTAATTTTCTCTCATAAGAATCATGCCTTTATTGTCACTGATGTCATTATGCCTTTTGAAAACATATATTAAGTCAGCCAAAGTTGGCAAAATTGAAAAAAAATCAAATAGAATGCCAGTATCTGGCCAAAGAAGAAATAAAAAGTATGTAATAATGCAGTGACAGTGGGGCTTTGGGAGGTTGAGACTCAAGCAAACATGCTGTGCTATCTAAATGCAAAAGTAGTCAGAAGTACTGTATGCTTTTGAGAAAACTAATAGTGCAAGACACTAGATCAGGTGAAGAATTTAAATAGCTATGTAGATGATAGATAGACAGACAGACAGAGAGATATAAATACACTGAGCATGTCATTGGTATGAGAGAGTTTATAGAATAAAGATAATTTAAAGTAGATGATTCTCTTTTATTATGTATATCATTTTAGCTGAAATTAAGTATTTTTATCTTTATCTGAGAAATGAGCAGTTGTTTTCTTTATATAGGGTTATGTGAATATTTTAGTCATTTTTAATTCATATTATATACAAATATTTATTATATATGATATATAATATACATATGTATTTTAAAGTGTTACCATGTTTTATTATAACAAACTGTTTAGTTATTCAGAACGAAAATTCTGATGTGAATCATCATGCTGTGGTAATGATTGTATACCCTAATATAATGTTGAGCTTGGTTAATGTGTTTAATTTTGGTGAACTGCTTTTTTCCCTTTTTATTCTTTGTTAAAAGTAATGGTTGAGGCAGAGCAGGGGGTAAGGGAAAGGATATATTGGAAACAGGAGGAGATGAAAAAATAAAAGAGATCAAGTCTTAAAAACTATATGGAAAACTATATTTCTGCAAAAAGAGAGAAAATTTATCATTTAAACATCACTACTTCTGACTTGCCTTACTACCAACGTATCTATTTTACTGAGATTTTGTTTTATATCCATATATGCGGTGTTGCTTTGTAGATTTGGATATTAAAATGAAGTCAGTATCATTTCATGGCTAATAGCTAAATGTAATATTTTTAAAAAATTTACCTAATTTAAAAGTTTTCATTAACCTTCTGCTAGATCCTTATCCTCAGCTAACACTATTGGATATAAACTTATCACAAACCATATCACAGCATATCATATCACATACAATTTCTAATCTTTATCACATAATCTTATCATATTAACAAACAGAAAATCAAACTGGGTGGGAAAGACCCTGAGAGTTCCTGGCCAAAAGATAAACAGTTACCATTTGGTATTTACATTCACTCTGTGCTAGGAGGGCAGGGACCTATTGTCCAATCTATGAGCTCCAGATTACCATTACAGATTACAGATTACCATACCAGGAAGTGGGGGAATAAGACACCATAATTGTCCTCATGGAGTTTATAGTCAAGTAGAAGGAAGTGATAAATACATACATGACTTTCAAATATCCTTCTCCAGGCTATATTGCTTACTGATCTTCCCAGCACTTGGTCTACCATGCCACAGAAAAGTCTTTGCCCTGGAAGCACACTCCACTTCTGGACAATTCACATTGGAAGTGCTCCCCACCTCCACCCCACCCCTGCAGCTTCTCCTTCTACCTGTCTGGTTCTTCCCAAAACCTACATTTTTTTTTAAAGGAGGAGTCATTCCTTTCCATAGTACTTTCTCTACTATGGACACAGACTGGTTACCTTTCACTCCCTCCAAACTTCCCACCCTACTCCCTACCCCCTTTCAGTATCCTTTAATGTTTTGTCTTTTGCCATTAGAATGTAAGCTCCTTGAGGGTGGGACTGTCTTCTTGCTTGTATTTGTATTCTCATCCATAGTAAGTAATAAGTAAGCTATTAAACAGCACATAGTAAGTATTTGTTTACTGACTGACTACCTAACAAATACCTAAGAGTGATATATACAAAGTGCAGTATGAGGCCTAAAAGGGAGGCATTGCAATGGTTTCAAGAAAATAAACTGATATTTGATGTTTAAGTGGGTGGTATTCAGCAAACAAAGATTGGGGGCCAGAAAACAATAGGGGTAAGGGGAAATATTTCAGACATAGGGCATGGTATGAGCAGTGTATAGGATGTGTATGTGAGAGGTGGAGGCAATTCATTGAGTTAGTTGAGTTTCACCTGGAGTTTAGACTACAGACAGGGAAGAAAACAAAATACGTATATATTTGTTGTCATTTGATCATTATAGCATGAGCCTTAGGACTAGGAAGATCTGAATTGAGTGCTATTCCTAACACATACTAGCTGTATGAGAGGGCTAAGTTATTTTGCTGATTTACCTGGTTAATTTTCAAAGTTTCAGAAAAGCTGCAGATCTGCATGAATTAGGTGAGTTTCCTAGGAAAAGTTCCACCTCAACACCGTCAACATCACAGGTCTAAGACGATTGATGATGATGATGATGATGATGGTGATGGTGATAATGATGGTGATGGTGATGATGGTGTAGATGATGATGACGGCAATAATGATGATGGAGATGATGGTGGTGGTGGTCATGATGATGATGGTGATGTGATGATGATGATGATGATGGAGATGGTAATGATAGCAACTAATCTGGAATTAGAAGTTAGAAATTTGAGTTCCAATTCTGTTATCTACTAGTTAACAAGTCATCTTATTTTTTAGAGCCTTATTCTCCTCTTCTTTAAGTGAGTTTGTTGGAACTCATCATGGATTCTCCATGATGGAGTAAGGAAGACATTAGATGTTTTTTTTTAAGTAAAGGAGAACCTAAGTAGATGCTTTCTGTAGCCAGTCAAAACTGGATAACTGTACAGGGAAATATGAATCTCCAAACTCTGTTTGAATACATAGACAATGCAGGCTTTGTGATTTTTTCCCAAACATTTTTATCTGTCTAGAATGTTAAAGCCATAATTCACTCGTGCCTGTTGACTGATTCATGTCATGTCTTGTTTGGTGACTCAAATATCCAGCTAGGAAAATGGAGATTTAAAAACTTACCACATGTAAGGTCTGCACATCATTTAAAGATCTTAAGATGCTATGTTATGATCAAAGGGCCATGTTTTATTATTGATCCAGTTAAAAGGCTCATTTCTTATCAGTAATATAATTTTTCCTATGTTTTTATCCCATGATCATAGAATTATAGATCTAAATCTGGAAGGGACTCAGAAGCTATTTATCTTAATCCATCCCTTTGCAGATGAAGAAATGTTAAGTGACTTGCCCAAGGTCATGCACGTGGTAACTAGCAACAGTGAAATTTTAACCAAAGTACTTACTTTAATCATTGCACTTTCCACCATACCACACTACTTCTGCAATACCAGAAAAACATATTATAACATATTATAACAGATTAGAACAGATAAGTCCATTGCAATAAAAGTCAAGTGATGACTTAGAAAATTAATTGACTAGTCCATGAAATATAACAAGAAATAAGAGTGAGAGGATAAGATGTGTAGCCACAGAACAGGATATAAACCAGAATCCACTGACTTATCCAAATTATATACAATTAGTTAAGTTGTCTCGGACGAAAGTCTTCAATTGAGACTCAATGTAGAACTAACCCACTTAAGCCATTGCTTTCAAAGGTTTTTTTTTTTTTTTTAAATCATCAGTCTATCATTTACAGTGGTGGAGTACAGTAGCTGCTCAGTCTCCAGATGTTTTGATTAGTTAAACTCAGGGGAAACATACTCAATTCACCCTTCCTTTCTGATTCAGTGCAAATGTTGGCAAAGTTGAAGACAATCATCTGCTTCCAGCTGTAGAAACTAAACACAAAGCACATCCACTCTCTGTGAATAATTCATGCAATTTTTGCCTCCTTGTGTCAGTTTTTCTAAGCTCTATATACATGATACCACATGTTTTTTTGCAGACCAACGAAAACTCATTTGCAATTAAAATTCCTAGCCTGGAAATGTGGAAGACAAAGCAAATATTGTCTGTCTGCTTTTTTTTTTCCCTTAAGATTAGCATCAGGATCTCTAAGATGACTAAAAATTATAATTGTATTTTCCATTTCAGATTAAAACATGGAGACACACGAATATGTCATATTTGCCAAATAGTCTGTCGGCATTAGTAACACTCAAAATTTGTCTCTAGACAACCATAAAGGCATCTTTTGATACGTTATTTTTATTATTTTTTTATGTGTGACATTGACACATACATGGAATGTTCTCCCTCCTCACTTCTGCCTTGGAGTTTTCCTGGCTTCCTTCAAGACTCTCCTTAAACATTACGTTCTGGAGGATGACTTTTCTAATTCCCAATAGTTGCTAGTGCCTTATCCTCTGAACTTACCTTCCATCAATTCTGTATATTCTTGTAAACTTAGGTACTAATGTGCTGCTTTCTCCCATAAGAATGAGAGCATTTTGAGGGGAGGGACTGTTTTGCTGCCTTTCTTTGTATCCCTAGCATTTAGCACTTTTACTGGTGTGTAATAAGCACTTAATAAATGTATATTGATTGACTGACTAGAGTGTTTTTTAATGGAAAATGTATTTGGAGACTTCCTCCCCTCTGGTTCTACTTGGGGATAGAAGTGGACCTGGTTGTCTTTCAGAAAGCATACTCTGATGCTTTTTTGGATGGCTACAATAAAATGTTAAAATATTCATTTCAGGACCAGGTCTCAGTAGATTCTTTTTGTATTGACTGAAAAAATAAATATAACAGCAAGATGTTTTTGTCTGACTCGTAAATGATTCCAAACAGATACAGGATCAGAACCCTGTATCTAAAGCATGACTTGCATAGTACAGTAATGTATAAAAAGAGTTTAATATTGTATACTTCCAAATTGTGCACTTTTAACAGATTTAAGTCCACACTATCAATTTTATATCCTTCTATGATTTCTGTTTAGCAAGGCAGGGGAGGTAAGTAAAGTAAAGGAGGCAGTACACACCCACACCCACACCCATACCCACATCCACACACAGAAAGGACTTGGGAAGGGTATGTTGTCCAACCCTGCCATTTTACATATTATGGTAATGAGCCCCAGAGACATTTTTGTTCCTGAATACCAGAGAGGAATTAAATGGACAAACCATTTAATAACTTGAATTCAAGTTCTCCAACTTCAAATTCAGAGAACTTTCTACTGAATCACACTACCTTACAACATAATGTGCTTGGAAAAATATTTTTGTATTAATTTTCTTTCTAAAAAGCAACATGACATGGGATCCTACACTGGTCTTTTGGTTACATTACTTGACTGCTACCCTCCTTAAGCCAACAAGCAGACAAAATGTTATTGCATTAATTTTCCAGCAAGGCATTTCATTTAGATAAGTAAAACATCTGGATTGCCAACCAGGTGGTGCTGCTCTTGTGTCATTAATTCAGGTTTTATCAGTTAGTGGTGCCTGTGTAAGACTCCTAAGAGATTTCATCATCCCCACTGGCCATAAGAGCAATCAATGCGCAAATGCAAATTTGAGTGAGACACTAGCTCACAGTCTACTATGGGGAAACATTCCCATATAATATAACATACATAACCAGAAACAATAATGATGGTGGGTGGTATGTATCACTGAGTTAATTAGGAAAGATCTGTGGAAGGAGGCGAAACTTGAACTAACCTTTGAAGGAAGTTATGGTTCCAAGTGATAGGAGTGTTGGCAAACAAAGGCATGGAGAAAGGGAATAGAATGCTGTATATGAGAAAGAATAATCAGGCCCAGTCATTTCAAATGTAGCATTGTGAGAGGTAGCTATGTGCAATAATCTTGGAAAAATAGGTTGGAGCCAGATTGTGAAGAGCTTTGAGTTCCAAACAAAGGAACTTGTATTTTAACCTATGAACAAGTAGCAGCCAGAGAAGTTTCTTAAATAAGGGAGTAATAGGAGTCAGAAGTACCTTAAATGAAGTGAACCATCTTCATCTTTGTGGAGGATGGATTGGAAAAGGAGAAGACTAATTAAAGGGAAATCAGTTAAAAACCTATTATAATAATCCAGGGAAGAGATGATGAGGTACTGAATTAGGGCAATTGTGAAAGTAGAGAAAAGCATTGTATATGAGATGCTGAGGAGGTGGAACCAATGAAAATTGGCAATTCATTGATAAGGATGGGGTGCACGTGTGTGAAGATTTGGGAAAGAATCTTGGATTGTGAACCTTGGTGACACTTCTGCATCATAAAAAGGGTGTTTACTCTCCCCACTCAAATTCAAAGAGGTAGTACAAAGGGGAAGATTTCTCAGAGCCCTCTAGCTCCTCAGCCATAGGAATTCTAGCACTATAGCTTTCAATAGTTTTAAGAGAAGCTGGTTTATTATACAGTGTCACTCAAAAACATCTCCTACATTTGCTGGCTTCCTCTGATTGTCTCACTTTATGGTTCTGTGGCTTTTGGGGAGCATTGGTTTTGGTGTCCATACCACTCCATGTGCTTTCCAATCACTTTCCAATTTCTCTTTTCTCCCCGAACTTCAAATAGCAAGGTTGGAGAAAGGAATATAAATGAAACCTATAGCTGAAGGACTAAAGCCACAATGTGGAGGGAAGCGAGAGTTCAGGATTTACTACCCACAGATATAGCGAGTTCCAGTGGGAATCAAGATTGCTTGTTCATCAACCCAAAAGTATGTTTGCCTGTCTGAGGGAGATTAAAACATAAAATGGAACAATGAGTCTGAAATACTATGTAGGATTCTGGGTGAGGGAGGAAATTTCACTAGAATGTCAAATGTTACTGTAATGGCAAGCACAAGTTCGGTCTACTTCTGAAAGGAGTTTATGAGCTATTGTGAGTGCTTTATGTGTTTTTGGTATATGTTTATGAGTTCATGTGAGTCTTTTTCATCTGCTGAATTTTCTGTGAAGCAAAATAAAAGTCATCCTCTATCTGATAGGCTATGTAATTTTGAATAGCTTTTTAATCACAATTGTGGAAACCAAAACCCAAATATATTGGGATATTTCCAGAAGGAAACTTCAGGTATTCTTTCTCTGTCTCTGTCTCTCTTTCTGTCTCTGTCTCTCTGTCTCTGTCTTTCTCTGTTTCTCTCTGTCTCTGTCTCTCTGTTTCTGTCTCTCTCTCTCTCCCTCTCTCTCTCTCTCTCTCTCCCTCTCCCCCTCTCTCTCTCCAATGAGTATCTCAATATTCATAAAGCGTCCCCTAGAGGGGTGAGGGATGAACAATTGATCATTCTCTGCCCCAGAAAGAACAACGGACTTGCACATGGCAGCTAAGACTTGAACTGGTCTAGGTGGGTTGAGACTAGAATTCAAAATTGATTCCTCCATTTTGTTTTCCTTTTCTAAGCATAGCTGAATGAATATGAAGCCTGATGTTTCTAGCCTTGGTGGCAACCTAGTGAATTCAAGAAGTTAAAATTCTCTGCATTCTCGGGTGTTGCCAGCTGCACTTCCTACAAGAAACCTTTGCTGATCTTTCTAGCTGTTCATGTTCTCTCCCTCTTCCAATAGTTAGGTATGTACTTCTCTATACGCTTTGCCCCCTCTGCCCCTCCCCCCAACCCAGAGTGTAGGCTCTTTGAGAAATGCAGCTGTTTTTCTTTTTACCTTCGTATGCATAACGTCTAGCATTGTGCCTTATACAGAGTAGGTGCTTAATAAATTCATGCCAGATTGGATTCAATTCCATAGATTCTAGTATGTTGTCTCACTTCTTTTGTATTTTTTATTTCAACAATTTGTTTTAAAACCCAATGACAGTCTAAGTGAGTTAATTTCCACTGAAGTTCATATTTACAAATCATGTCGACTCCATCAATTATGATTTTCTTGTGTAATGACCTGTAAATGATTTAATATTTACACATTGCGTTTTTATTTATAGGTTCTTTATACCATAGCACGTGCTTAATTTCTTAAAAAGGTAATATATAATAATTAGAAATAAGTTGACTCTGACATTACCATTCAATAATCACTGCATCTTTCATAACTAGTTTTCTATTTTCAAAGAACATGTTTTTATCTTTCTGATAATTTTGTCAAATATAAAACAATTCTTGCAATTACTGAATGTTCATATAATTATTGCCTTACTATGTCTTTTGAAATTCAACTAGTTTTTATGTACTCACATGCCATATCATTATATAGTATTATTTCTGTATATACACACCTACACACAAGTATAGTCTTTTTAGAGTTATATATGTATTTTATGTATGCATATGCATGCACAGACACACACATATATATATATACATATATATATATATATATATATACATATACATACACACATGTTCTTGATGTTTCATTATGGCACCTTTGAATATAATTTAGATTTTCATTTTTTTCTTGAAATTATCTATTTTATGATGAGCAGGCAGACTTCAGCAAAACCTGGAAAGACATATGAACTGATGCTGAGTGAGGGGAGCAGAACTAGGAGAACATTGTACACAGTTACAGACACATTGTATGATCACTAACTTTGATTGACTTGGTTCTTCTCAGCAATGCAAGGTTCTAAAACAACTCCAAAAGGCTCATGATGGAAAATGCTATCTGCATCCAGAGAAAGAATTATGGAGTCTGAATGCAGATCAAAATATAGTATTTCCTCTCTCTCTTTTTTGTTTTGCTTTATTTCTTCTTTCTCAGGGTTCATTCCATCGGTTATCACAACATGGTTAATGTGAAAATATGTTTAATATGAATGTATATGTAGAGCCTATATCAGATTACATGCTGTCTTGGGCAGGGGGAGGGGAGGGTGGGGGAGAAAATTTAAAACTCTAAAGCTTCTGGAACTGAATGTTGTAAACTAAAAAGAAAGAAATATTAATAAAAGAAAGTATCTATTTTACTCTTTCCTTATCAGTAATATTGATCCTTACTCCTGGATTTTTAGAAATATCCAAAAGAAGCATAATCAATTTTATTCTACCCTCTCCCTTTATATCTATATATGTCAGTATTTAAAATGTATCCTATATTAAGTATTTTTACTTAATTTTTTTTAAATTTTCTTTTTTCTAATTTTTAATTTTCTAATCCATTTTTTTATTTATCCATAAATTTCTAATCCAATTTAATTTTCTAATTTTTAATTTTCTAATCCATTCTGCAACTCTCTTCAGATTTGTGAGTTCAGTCAATATTATATTATAATTATTGTATTAGAATAATCCTTATAATTATTAAATTTGCCCCTTTATTTCTTTAATATTACCTTAAAAATCAGCACACTCTTTTATTTGAAAGGATTTCCACTCTTCCATACAGATACTCCCCTCTCCCTTCCCCTAAACTTAACCTCAAATACTCAGATATTTGGTTGCTAGTTATACTTTTAACGTGCAAATGTAAAAATTATTGCAGTTTTGTCTCTTTTTGCAACATGTGACCAATGAGTTTTACCTTTTATTCAGTTCTCCTAATTTTCTAAATTATGGAATATTACAGACACACACACACATAATGAATATACAATATACTGGCATATACACGTATGTGTATATCTGTGCATATGTACACTTTGTATATGTCTAAGTGTCTATATTTATATGCATGTATGCACATATGTATGCATATATGTATGAAATCTTTGCTCAGCTCAGAGAAGCATCATTTGGGAGGTCCCCTCCCCATTCCCCTTCTCTTTTTTTGAATGATGTTCACATTTTTTTTTTCAAGAACAGCCATTCACCTGTTGTATCTGTTCATCTCCTTCATTACTCTAGGATACTTCTGTCTCGCTATCCCTTCATAGCATTCAGTTATCTTTTCTTCTGCTCAATAGTGCTCTGTTGATTTTGGACTTGTAAAGCATAATAGCTTTGTCTCCTCTTTTGTAGAATGTAACCAAAGAGTTTTGCCACTTTTTTCATTTCCCCATTTTTTTTCTATCATGGCATTTCTGTTTTCCATCTCTGATTGTTCCTTTTAGAGAGTCCCATGATGTATTAAGATTTTCCACCATCTGTTCTGAGCAGTTGATTCCCTTGCATTTTTATATTCTTCTTAGGAAGCTCTAACGTCCATCATTTTTTCCCTTTCTTTACTTCTTTTATTGAGCTTCTGAAACTACTCAGAGCTTTAGAGGTCATTTTATTTTTTCTACTGGATATTTGGTTGTTATTTTAGTATTGTTGCTTTCTTCTGGAGATTTCTCATGCCTTTCTTCTGTTTCAGAATATTTACTGGTTTTATTAGGTGATAATGAAGTTTTGTGAGGTGTGTGTGTGCGTGTGTGTGTGTTTTTGTGTGTGTGTGTGTGTGTGTGTGTGTTTTGCTTAGTCATTTCTTTAGTCTCACAACCAGTCTTTGGAGGAGGTTTGCCCTATGAAAATTAGTTTCATTTCTCTCTTTTTTTGCTGAACTTTTAGTTATTTTATTTGGCACATTTATTGCTATTTTGAAGAAAGGGAGAGGCTAAGACAAATCCACCCTGACAACCATCCTGACAGCAGTCTATTTCTTTGCTACAATTCTTGCCAAAAATCTGAATCAAACATAGATAACATTAGCAAATAAATCAATGCCACAGTGCTGGAAATGATGGCTAACATGTTGGATGATGGAGTCAAAATCCAAAAAGCTCTTGACCATCTAGAACATCATGTCAAATCTAAGAAGATTAAACTTAGTAGGGAAACATTCAAAGTAGTAACTTTTAGATTCAATCAATTATCTTCATAAGTAGAAGATGTGGGAATTGTAACTAGAAATAGTTCACTTGAAAAAGATCTGGGGAAAAATCCCAGCAGAGTGGTAAGATACAAAATAAACTCAAACATTTATCAGTGTGTCTACACATTACTCCAGAACTTCAGGGAAACTACAGTCTTACTGAGGTTCATAGTCCCTCTATCAATGCTGAACACAATGTAGTCACACCTGCAAACCCTATATAATCCTTTTCCATATCCTCCTGTAAGTAAACTAGCACAGACCAACCCAACATGGGGACTTTGTTCTTTCATTCGTTTGACCTTGAATGGATGCCAATGGCACTTATTTTAAATAGCACATTAGGATGGGCAAACCATTTTAGATTTCATTTGATCCTCGAAACAACTCTGTGAAATCAATTATCTTTCATTATTTCTAAAATACTGGTCCATATTTTTATTCATTACTTGTATATTTTGTTTATAATATCCTTTATATTACTATCCTATGCAATTCCTAATTTGTTATGTGGCACAACCTGATAATTATCACGACTAATTGCAATTGGATAAAAAAAAACCCAGAAAAAATAAATCAGTGAAACAAGTTAGATAAGCAAGGTTTAGAATGAAATGCACAGTATTCAATAGTCTAGTGCTTAATGAACTCAGGAACATGAATTACTGGAGAAGCTTATTTAACAAACACATGGGAAAATGGGTAGAAAATGGGATTGGTCTGACATCTGTCACTGTTTCTTTCTCTCTCTCTCTCTCTCTCTCTCTCTCTCTCTCTCTCTCTCTCTCTCTGTCTTTCTCTCTCCCTCTTTCTTTCATCCTTTTTCTCTCTCTCCCTTTCTCTCTATTCCATCTCTTTCCCTGTCTCTCTCCCTTCTCTGTCTATTGTCCTATATCTCTCTTTTCTTTCCCTGTTTTTGTCTTCAAATCCCTATCTTTGTCTCTCTTGTACTTTCTTTTAAATAACAATCGCCAAATATGAGAATGAGATAATTAATTTTATCATTACTCTCTTGATAATTGTGCATATTTATCTTTTCTCAGCTTTTTGAGAAATGCGTGAATCATATTTTGTTTATCATTTGTTTTGGGTTCTGTTTGCAATTTGTTTTGGGGGTACAGGAATGCCTCAAATATGTCTTTTTTGTTAGACATTGATATTTTTTAATATTTGTGATAAGCTTTTTTATGTTCTATTATCTTGGATAGCTATGATCCTTAATTTACTTCTATGGAGCCTATGTAGCCTATGTATGACTTCAGTCAGTCATATCGACTTATCCATGTGGTATTTTGATGTTGTTGCTTTTTGCTTCTCTCTTGCCAGACTTCACTTCAGTATTTTTGTGTTTCGGATCAGTTATTCCTTCTATCACTCAACTAAAATCTCCCCCTCCAAAGGCAACAATGCACTCTTTATTGCCCAATCTTTTGGACTGGCTGACTGTGGATGTCCTTCAAACTTCTATCCTTGGCCTTCTCTTTTCCCTCTACACTATTTCACTTACTGATCTCTTCAAAACCATGGGTTCAGTTATCATCTATATGTAAATAATTCCCAGATCCATATATTATTTGGCCTTAGTCTCTCTTCTGACATATAGTCATGGACCATCAATTGCCTTTTATACATTTCAAAACACATGTGCTACAGATATCTTGGATTCAACATATCCAAAACAAAATTCATTATCTTTCTCCCCAAATTCATCTCTCCTCCAAAATTCTGTATTACAATTAAGGACATGACCATCCTTCCAGTCACCCCAGATCTCAACCTCAGTGTCATCCTGCTCTCCTTGGACTCTCACTTACCCCAGATATCTAATCCATTGCCAAATCTTGTTGCTCCCTTCATGACACCCCCCTCATAAATCACCTTCTCTCAACTCACACATAAACGCCATACTTCTTCAGGCCCTTATTACCCTTTGTCTGAACTAATGCAATTCCCTTCTTACTTGTAGCCCTGCCTCAACTATCTCCCTACTCCACTCTAACTTCCATTCAATTGTCATGGTGACTTTTCTAATGTGCAGATCTAACCACATCATTCTCTTGCTCAATGAACTCAAATATCTCTCTATTACTGCCAGGATGATATATAAGCTTCTGTGGTTGGCACTGTGATGGGTACATATCAAATGCTTGTTGATTGACTGGATATAGCTATAATTACTCTACATCTGGTGTATAATTCTTTTGAATTGGAGCGAATTAGGAAAATTGAGTAATCTTCCCTATTATTAGTTATATAACCCCTAGACCAATGGTCTTAAGGCTAATGCCATAAACTGTAATATTTGATCAGCAATCTAAATAAAAAGGGCATGTTGTATCTTAAAAGGTTAGAAAAGAATGAGAATCTATGTCCTTTCAATCCACATTCAAGGAAATAATTCTTAATTTGTCTTGAGTTACAGAAATATTTTAAAAGATGATTTTGATTACGTGAAATAACAATATTTACAAAAACACAAATGATGCATATTGAATAAGAAAAAAAGATATTGCCTAGGGGGAATCTTTGGGTTAAATCTTTCCTGTTAAATTCTGACATACAAAATCAATAAGAAAATGACATAGATTTATAGAATATCATTCTCTAAAAGTAGATTTTTTTTTGAAATAAACATTAACTACCAGTGCCTGCTTTTTAAAAAGTGTTCAAAATCACTAATCAGAGAAATACAAAATTTTAAAATTATCAAACCAGCAAATATGATAATAAATAGGTGATATAAATCTATGTTAGCTATGATGTGGCAAAATAGGTATTCTATTAATTACTGTCACAGCCGTGAAATATTTCTAGCATTTTCATAATCAATAATGAATTAGAAAACAGAAAATACAATTATCCTTCTACCCTTTGACAGTAATTTCATTTTAAAATTTATATTCTAAGGAGGTTAGTGATAGGAAGGAATTATTTGCATAAAATATTCATGACAGCATTATTTATAATAGAAAAAGTGAGAAATGAATTATGTGTCCAATTAATGAGCTAAGTAAATTAAAGTACATGCATTGATAGAGTGGTAGAGGTGATAAATGAATAGCTAACATTTATCTGGCACTCTATGATTTGCAAAGTGCTTTGTATATACTATATACATGACCCTCACAACAGTCCTGTGAAGTAGGTTCTATTACTATTCCCACTTTAGAAATGATAAAACTTAGTCAGGAAGAAGTTAAGTGATGCCCAGGGTAACATATCTAATTATTGTCTGAAGCGAGATTCAAACTCGTATCTTTCAGAATCTAAGTCCCATGCTGTAGCCATTGCACATGCCATCTGTCCCTCATACATATTATTA
Organism: Trichosurus vulpecula; assembly: GCF_011100635.1. Taxonomy (NCBI): domain Eukaryota; kingdom Metazoa; phylum Chordata; class Mammalia; order Diprotodontia; family Phalangeridae; genus Trichosurus; species Trichosurus vulpecula. The sequence goes on along the minus strand of NC_050578.1, from coordinate 95,751,756 downwards.
TATAAAATAACATGAAAACTAATAACATTTATCACATAAACTAATACCATGTATTATATAGACTAGTAATGTATATGAAGAACACAAAGGAATATAGGAAATTATGCATTGAATAGTTCACACTGACTTCACAGATATTGTTTGGAAACTTTTTTTTCAAGAAGATAAATCACTCTATAAACAAGCATTTATTATGCTCCTATTTTGTCAGGCACTATTCTAGCTACTGGGGATACAAAAAAAGACAACCTAATTTCTGCTCTTAAGGAGCTCACAGTTGAAGAGGGGAGACTGCAAATAACTATATACAAACAAAATATATGCAGGATGAATTGAAGGTAGTTTTGGGAAGGCACTATGATTAAGGGGGAATTGGGAAAAGCTTGTTGCTGATGAATTTTTAACAAAGACCTGAGGAAAGCCTAGAATCTAGGAGTAGAGACAAGGAGAGACAGTTCCTGGGCATGGAACACAGCCAGGGAAAATGATCAGAATCAAGAAAGGTAGTAGTTTTTGTGTTCAACTAGCACAATATATGTGTAAGTATTGTAATAAGAAAGCTAATGTTATTTTAGGCTACATGGTGAAGCATTATCCCCAGCACTAGGAGGTGATGCTCTTGCCCTTCTTTGCCAAAGTAAGCTCACATCTGAAGTATTACAGTATTCATTTATGTTTACAACATTTCAGGAAGGATATTGATAAGCTGAAGATCTTTTAGAGATTCCCAGAATCCCAGAATTTTAGAGATAGAAGAGACATAAGGGACCACCCAGTCCAAGCCCTACGTGAAAGGAATCTTACCTAAGTTACTATCCAGGCTCTCCTTGAAGATCTCACTCCCTTCATAATTAGCCCATTTTATGGATAGTTCTAATGGTCAATGCAATTTCTACCTGTCCTTTGGAGCCAAATGGAGCGAATAGACGCCCTCTTTTGTATACAGCTTTTTAAAGTATTTGACAACTATCACATATAGCCCAAGTCTTCTCTTCTTCAGGCTAAAATTCCAGTTGTTTTATTTATTTTGTTTTGTGCTTTTCAGACCATCCTTAAATAGCACAAATGTGATGTCCTGACTATCCTGGTTGCTGGGCTCTAAACATTCTAACTTATCCATATCTGACTTATCCTAACCCATGCTATCCAGAACTAAACAAAATATTCCAAGTATAGTCTGACCAGGGCAGAACACAGAGGAGCTATAACCTCCTTGCTGTTGGAAGCTATGCATCTCTAAATCAACCCAAGTCACATTGGCTTTTTTTGACTGTCATATCACAATACTGGCTAGAGTCAGCATATGGTCCACTAAAATCTCTAGATCGTTTTAGTACAATTATTGTCTTCTGCCATAATACTTTTGCCATATTGTACTTGAAAAAGTTGATTTTTTAATCCATGTGAAAGACTTTTCATTTAACTTGACTGAATTCCATATTATTAGATGAAATCCAAAGCTCTAGCTTTCCATGATTTTTATCATCATCGTTGTCATCATCATCATCATCATCCATCAATTTTTATGATGATGATTTTGTCTCTCTGATGCAGTGTGTTTCCTGTTCCTCTTAACACTGTCAACAGCAGATTTGATAAGCATATTATCTATGCTTTTATCTCTCTCTGTATGCTTGTAATTTTTTTTAACATAGTTCCAAATTGCTCTTTAGAATGTCAGTACCAACAATAATACATTAGTGTGCCCTTTCCCCCATAGTTCTTTCAATGTTTGTCATTTTCCTTTGCATTAAACTTGGCCAATGTGATAGATGAGGCAGAACCCCAGTATTGTTTTAATTTGCATTTTCTTGAATATTAGTATTTTGGAGCATTTTTTTCATAAAACTATAAATGACTTGAAATTCTTCCCTTGAGAACTGCCTATGCATTTCCTTTAGCCATTATAATTTGGACAGAATAAGAATCTTATTCTTAAAAATTTGAATCAGTTCCTTGTCTATTTTGGAGCTGAGGTTTTTATCATAGAAATTCACTGCAAAAATTATTTCCTAGTTAACTGGTTTCCTTCTAATATTAGCTGCATTAGATTTGTTTGCAGAAAGCCATTTTTACTTTTATGTGATAAAAATTGTTAATTTTGTTTTTTTGCAATCCTTTCGATCCTTTATTATTGGGACTCTGCTCATTCTACCTCTGAGACCTTTGAAATATACCTCCCATTATCTTGGGTAGATCATGACTATTTTAAAAGGGTGACAAGGATAGCATTATTTCTACCATATTCTATGAGGATTGGCTAAAGGAACTGGTGATGTTTAAATTCAACAAAGGAAACTTAGAGATAGGAGGCATAACTGTCTTCAAGCATTTTAAAGGCTGTTGTGTGGAAGAAGGTTAAGCTAGTTTTGCCAGGCCTCAGAGAATGGAACCAGCAGCACTAAAAATGTTGCTGAGAGGCAGATTAATCTTGGCATAGGGGAGAAAGCCTAACATTTAGAGATATCTAAAAGTAGAAATAGTGGTTTCTCCATTAGCAATCTTCTGTTGATAGCTATATTCTTGTTTATGTAAGCGTTGAACAAGACAATCCTAGAGTCCTTTTGGAATCTGGGATTCTTCAAGTCTGCCTAGGAACCTCTACCATCAGGTTCTACTCAGCTAGGACCCACTCAGGACTACAGGAAGCATTATTGTATCATGTGTCTCTATCTGGACTTCAGACACAAGACCCTAAATTGCCCAGGCCCAGGGATGACCTATGTAGTAGCTAAGGGCGTGATCCAAGTGTTGGAATCTTCTGAGTGTTCTTCATCAGTTGATAACTTGTAATGAGGTTACAGAGCACTTGCCTAGTATGAAGCACGTCCTTGAGGATCCATTCATCAGCTACTGCTTGAAACTTAATACTCCCTTCAATCTCAGGTGCCCAGTATTTAGACAGAGCACCCACTATAAATGTTCCCAAAGACAATAGATGCAATTATCCTGAGACCTATGAGGTTGGTGGCCTCAATCAATTGAGATAAACAAACCCTCACTCTTACTCCCCTATTTCCACTGACTGTCTCTCTCCAGACAGTTGAACTTTCTTCTCCTACTCCCTCTTCTCTCTGTTTAGCCCCATCCAGCTCAGTACCAGCCCTCTCCAGCCCCTTAACATCCCCTCTGCCTTCCCATTTTATTAGCCCTTTAGAATCTCTTTTCTTCATCACTTCATTCTAGATTTCTTCGGGAATTTCTATATTTTATCCCTTGAAGAGTCCTGGCTCTCTGGTTGACATCTCTGGCTACTTATACCGCCCCCCCACAAGGGTTGGTCCCTTCTTCTCTGATGCCTTGTCACATCCTGCTTGCTCCCCACTACCATTTCCCAACCTTCCTGTTATTACAATTGCTCTGAAATGTCTTTTCCAAACTTTAGAACTCTGACCAATAAACCCACCTCCTAAGGTATAATGGACCAAAGATGCAGAAATGATAAGCACTGTCTTTTAGTTTTTTGGCATGACCAAAATGGGAATTTGTTTTGTTTGATTATACGTATTTGTTTCAGTGGGTTTTGTTTTTCTTTCTTTTTTCCCTATTGAGGAAAGAGGAGGGGAAGGCAGAGAAAATGTATTAATAGAAAAAAATATTTAGAAATCTCTTCTCCTTTGAGGGTTTACTCCATCACTTTATATCATCCTGTCCAGAAGCTCTTCATAAAACACCTTCCAAGGCACTCTCTTTTCTTAAGGAGATCATTATCTAATAGCCATCCTGTCCCCTGCACTTATACATGAGAACCTCTGCAATCCTGAGGTTTTCCAAAAACCTCTGGCCTCCCAATCCCACCATTTGATTTGCCATCACTTAACTATTTCACTTTAGATATCCACAGGGGTGGTCATTCCTCAGATCTTGCCAACACCCCAAACTATGATACTTACAAGACTCCAAACTCTGAAATTCTCTGTTCATAACCGTGTCTCTATTCTTCATGCTTACTCATCCATCTCTTTAGAGAACTTCAGGCCTCTTCCTCTTTCTGTTTTCCTAGTACATTCCCCTCTTTCCTGGACTCATCAATCTTACTTTAGGTTTTTTTTTTCAGTTTTTTTGCTTTTAGTACTTCTAACCAATTCAATACACTGGTTGCCATATTTGAATACTTCTCTTCTTAACTAACATGTATGTCTTCACCAGGCTCAACTATGAATAATCTCTATTATCAATCTTTTCTACTCCAACACCTATTAAAAGTAAGTTATACAAACAAAGGAAATATTTCCATTGCAAAATCAGGTTATTTAATCTCAAGTTGGCTCTCATTGCTATATAATATTTTAAAAATCCTTCTGATTGACTCTACATATTGTTCCTTTCAGCAACTGTTCCAGATCTCTTCCATCAAGCCCCTTTAACCACAGATATTCCATCTCAGAAGACGAAATTGATTCTAAGAACTTATTTCCCTCAACCCATACCACAAAAAAAACTCCATTTTTTTTTTTTTACCAATCTTTCCCTCCTTTATTTGTTGGAATAAATGTCCCTTCTTCCTCAAGAGTTCAATTCCTCTCATCATGCCCTTGATCTAATTCCATCCAGTTTCCCATAGTTAAGAGCCCCATCATCACTTATTCTCATCTTCCCAACCATTATAAACAGGTCCAAGTCTCCCTGATCCTAAAAGTCAATAAACAAAAATAAAACAAACAATACAGGCACATTTAAAAAAAAAACTTTTTTAACACAATCCTAAACCCCTCCAGTTATTGTATTACATCACAGCCAAACTTTTATAATGACCAGTCAATAGAATGCCAAGCCTAGAGTTGGGAAGACCTGATTTGGCCTCACATGCTTATGGCACCCTATGATTTATGGTATAGAATGCATACTTCTGAGCCTTGGACTTAAAACTCACTTCAATATTGGTTTCAACTTACCTTTATAGATTTTTTTTTCCATTCATATCCTTTCTGCTCCAATTCAGTTAGTCTTTTTTTGCTCTTCTCAGAACTTGGCATTCTACTTTCCATAAATTATATTCATATGAGATTTCCCTGAAGTATATAATATAGACTCCTTCCTCCTCACTTTGGCCTCTCAGAATCTTTAACATACTTCAAGGCTCAATTCAGGTATTTTTTTCCTCCAAGAAACTTTTGCTAGACCCACCCCAATTAGGTAATGTTTCCTTGCTCAGTTACTTTATATTTATCTGGATCTATGTTATATCTCTTAATATAATCTAAGTTTCTTGAATTCAGGGCTTGTTTCATTTTTGTCTTTGGGTCTCTGGCACTTAGGAATGTGCCTTGTACATGGTAGGCTCTTGATGCGTGCTTGGTGATTTCCTACTAAATTTCAGGTCTGATTGTGTGACTCCCCTCTCCACTCAGTAGACTCTGGGGATTCCTTATAACTTCCTGAATCAAATATAAAACCTGTCATTTAGCTTGTAAAGCCCCTCACAATCTGGCTCTTTCAAGGTTTATACTTTACTCTCCTCTATGTCTTAATGACACTGTGCTTTGGATTCTTCACACTCAGAGTCATTTCAATGGCTGTTCCCTATGCCTGGAATGTTCTTCCTCCTCACCAAATCTTCCTTGCTTCCCTAGTCTCTTTAAAGACTAAAGTGAAATCCCACTTTCTAAAAAAGGCCTTTCTGGGTCCTCCCCACTCTTAGTGATTTGGTCTCTGAGACAGCTTTCAAATGAAATGGTTCATTTCTTAGGTATAAATAGTTGTTTGCATATTGTCTCCTCCATAAGAATGTGAGCTCCCTGGGGACAAAGACTATGTTTTTCCCTATCTTTTTATTTCCAGCACTTAGCGCAGTACATTGAACATAATAAGCACTTAACAGGTGCTTGTTTGTTGAGCAGATTGAGCTTAATAGGTCCTTCTTAATATAACTTGAGGTATCACACTATACAATATGATATATAATAAAAGTAATCACATTATCTTAGTATCAGCAATTAGCACAGACAAATTATTTGGGGTAGCTTGCCAAAGAGCTACAAATGAGAGAAAGCACCAACCAGTTTTACTAATAAAAATAGTTCACATTTATGAAGAACTTAACAATTTACATGGTTATTGTAAAAGGAAGTAAAAAATAGGACCTAGAAAGAGTTGATTCCAGGGAGGTCAGGTCTGTAGGGATGGAGGATGAGTCCCATGACAGCCAGAAACATCATTTCTACAAATATATATGATGATAATATGTGCTGGAGAAAACTTCACCTATTTCACAATTCTGCTTAGTGCTATATACAACCTACCTATTTATAGGAATGAATTCCAGAATCCATATTTCAAATGGATTAATCTCCACAATTCATCCTAACCACCTTTAGTATCTGGAAAAATAAATAAGGAGTCAAAGGTAACAATTTCTCTAGCTACCCACATGGTTTCACAACAAATACCACTTCTGTAAATGTTTCCAGAAATCATCCCTTTTTGGCTTTTAAAATTTGTTCCCAATTCTCATCAGCATCATCTCCAATAGAAAATCCAGTTGAAAATAACTTTTCACAATCAGTAGATGAAACAGCAAAATCCAAATTAGGGAGCTTTACCTATTGGAACACTTCAACTTATTTGCCTCAGTTTCCTCATCTGTAAAATGAACTAGAGAAGAAAACAGCGAATTGCTCCAGGATGTTTGCCAAAACAAACAAACAAAAAAGAAACAAATGGAGTCACAGAAAGTGAGATACAGCTGAAAAATGCCTGAACACCATCTATTGGATAATTCATGTGAACTGTACTTTTTCCCAGACAAATACTGGTGGTGGTATTGTTTTTTTAAAGCCATTTTGAGACACTTTTCTTTTTCTGATTTTCAGGAGATATAGCTTTGCACACACACGTTTCTCCCCAAACTATCCTTATTCCTTTATTTGGTGATTCATTACATTCTGCAAATCCAAATACTCACAAAATGAACTAGGTACAATGTTAAGCATTTTACAAGCAAAATACTTTACTGTTTTCTTTTCAATTGCCAAAGGGAGTTGTAAGTGAATTATTTAAACAACATACTGTACAAAAGAAAACATCCTTGGATTTTATAAAAAGTATATGGAACAGAGTTTGAAATCTTCCAATGACCACATTGTTCCCAAGATGCCATTTGTGTGAAACAAGATTTGTGCCTAGCATACTTTGCCAGGAAGTTGTTGTTTAGTTTCCTCACGAAACTTTACATTCTCTAGTTCTTGAGGGGAAATTGGGGGAGAATGGACTACACAGCCCATTTTATTCAGGAAAGGAATAACAATGAAATGGGTTTGAACAACTACCTCCAAATAGGCGTTGTTTTTGTTTTCCTTTTTTTTTCCTAGCACTTCTACTATGAGAGAATTGGAAAATTACAGGTTTGATCCACTTTTAAAATTCCACTCTGGACTTGAAAATTCAAGCATCTCAAAGAGATCACATCATAGCACGCTGTTTTAGTCAGAGTGACCATATCTTTGTTCCTCTGGCTATATCATCTCTGGTTTAAAATCTTATCAAGCTAAAAAATAGTTGATCTAGTTTGTAATAAAAAAGAATATTAAATACCTTTGGTAAAAATAGATATATTTAACAAGATTAGAAAAGCAAATAGTTATACTGTCAAAAAGAGTATAAAAATGTACACAATAAAACAAATAAACCAATTCAAAGGTCATAGTAAGGATAAGGCCACTGTTCTTAAAGTTTGTCTCTTCCAAATCATGTGCTGTCCAATCTTCTCTTCCAAATGGTAGGAAGTTTAGTAATCAGTAGGGAAAAATCCAGTCTTTTCTATCAGCATCAAACAAATTAAGTTTAATCCACAATAGGAAAGTTCATTTAAAGACCAAGTTTTTAAAACATAGAACATGCTGATTTAGATAGCTGAGGACAGAAAAAAAAATATTCCAGATGTTGTGACCTTTAGGCCAGGCATGTGGAGTTCTAGATTTAAGGCAGCCAGCAGGGTTAGGTCTTCATACATGCACACAGGTGTTCTATTCTAATTTTAACCCATGTAATGACAAGACAACTTAAATATAAGACAGAGATAGCTCAGTAGATACATAGTATCGATGTAACTAGCTAGCTACCTACAGTATTTAAATTTTCCAATGATTGGTGGCATTTTCCTGTCCTTTGATTCGGTCTTCTCACATCAGAGCTGTTGCACAACTCATGGTCGCTGTTTGGTGTCTCTTCTTGAAAACACATTTTAAGTCCTGAAGATGGAAGGTTCCCAAAGCAAACAACTGAGATTAGAGATGGAGAGAATGCACAAGCCCCATTAATAGAATCGGCCATTGATTGAATGTGCTCTGGGGGAAAAAAAAGGCAGCATGTTTCATTACATTATCCTTCCGTGTTCCCTTTGCACACACAGTCACACTCTTCATGATGTTCCAGGAGCACGTCTGTCAGTGATTTATGCAGTCCCCTTACACCAATCCTTGGCTTCAACTGAAGTACCTGAAAGAAGATAATTTAAGTTAAACTTTAAAATAAATCAACAAGCATACTAGCTATAAGTGAGGTTAAGCTTCATTTATTCAGCAAATATCAGTAAACATTTATTAAGTACCTACTATGTGCCAGGCACTGTGCTACTCATTATTATTAACTTTTTTTGGCTTAAACATCAAGTCATCAATCTTTGTGAAGCTCACTGAAATATACAGCATAGACATCAGTTTCAGCAAAAGCTAGCTTCATTGCAGCTGTATGTGATTTTGAAAGAGTATGTTACCTGATTTAAGGATTTAGTATTAAAATGGCACTAGTTGCAGTAGGAAACTGGAACAAAAAATTCGCCAACAATGATAGTCTGATAATAACAAGACCATCTCTATCAGATAAAATAATATGGACTTTCCGTTGCTGTGTGTGTGTGTGTGTGTGTGTGTGTGTGTGTGTGTGTGTGTATGTATGTGTGTATGGGTGTGTGAGAGAAAGTGGGGGGGGGAAGAGGGAGAGGGAGGGAGAGAAGGAAGAGGAGGAGGAGGTATTGGGGAGGGAGAATTATTGTAATTAATTGTGGAAAAAGGAGTTTGAGGTTTAATTTCTTCACTTTTGACTCCATAATAGCAAGAACCATAAAAAATAGACTGGTCATTTTAATCCATAAGTAATTTAGTAATAATAATAATACACAACAAAACCAGTTTTACCTAAATGCTTCCAATCCATTCATTTTATATGTTTCAGGATATCAACTGAGTTAGCAGGAAGCACATCTTGTTCACGTTCTGGACAAAGTTTCATACTCTGGGACAACTCCATAAATATGAAAAGGAAGATTGCTTCACTGTTCCCTTGGGTGTCCAGATCTGAGAACTATACACAGCAGCTTCCAGAAGCTACTGTTTCTGGAAACTTGCACCATCACAGGACAGCACGTGCTTCATCTTGTGACACTTTGCACTTCAGAGCTAAATCTGAGGCAAATTCAGAGAAAGGGTGCCTCATGAAGAGCCTGTGTCCAGTTTATGGCCTGGAGAAAAGCCAGCCCCAGTCTGAGGTTTTGAAATGGACAAACAGACATTATTTCTCACTTCCAGTTTCCAATCAGAGCCAGAAGTGGAAATGCTCATAAAACTAAGTCCCAACTTCAATGAGAACTTATTTTGGCATGCCAGAATTTCTTATACTGGCTCTTAAAGTTAAATTCAAGTTCTGAGTTATAAGCATCCCCAGATACTAATAATTTGTGTAAACAGACTGAAGCCAACCTTACTCATAGCCTAGAATTTATTGAGTGGCTTTTATTTTGATCACAAAACGGAATCACCTTTAAAATTACTATTAGAGGTTAAAGCATTATGCTTCAGTTCAGTTATAAAGGAAATATTCTATAGTGGGAAGAACACCAGACTAGATATTCAGACACCAGAGCTGTTATCTGATCTTGCTTTCCCCACTGACTACTAGTAGGCTTAAAATGTCTTTAATCTGATTCTTAGAAGCCAAAGTCATCCTATATACCCCTGATACAAAGCAAGCTACTCAACCCACCTGAAGGACCACTTCAGGAAGATGTAATATCAGTGCAATGTCCAGCCTGCCCTTCCCTACCCCAAGGGCCAAAGCTACCAACTCTGCCTTATCCATAAATAGAGAAGATGGATGCTTCCCAGAAACTCCTGGCTGGTTTACTCTATAACCTTCAAACAACTCCATACTTTCAAAGGTTCACAGAGATATAAGACGATAGGTATAAAGTAGAGAGGACTCAGAGTCCACCTAGTCTATCCTCCTTATGATGGTTAACTAATGAGGAAACTAAGGCCTGAAGAGATTAAGTTATCTGCCCAAGGTCACATTGGGTAATAAGTAACAGAGATGAGATTAGAAATCAGATCCTTCAACTCAGAAGTTGGGACTCTTTCCACTTCACTCTTTTCCAAATGCCTCCCCCTCTGCCCAGTTTATCCTTGATTCCAATTCCTTGATCTCCACCACACAAAGCAAAAACCCATTCTAGCCGAAAAATTTGCCTTCTTCCCAAAACTCCTTTCAGTCATCTCAGTCCTCCCCATCCAGAGTCCCTACATCCTTCTCCCCTCTCCCTCCTATTGCATCCTCCTCTTCCATCAACAAATCCTGACCTTTTCCTTCTATATCCCTATCGCTTCCTAGAACTAATAGAAATAGGGCTCTCTTGTGAAAACTCCATATTCTTCACCACCTTTTCCTACTCTGGCTACTTCTTCTCTCAGGGTCGATAACTCCTGCCTGCCTCTGCCCTATGTCATAACTTTTTAAGATCTGCATCATTTTATTGATGATAAAACTGAGACTCAGAGAAGTAACAAGCAACTGTACCACACAGTGAATTTTTAAAAATTGTGTTCCTCCAGTAGGATGGATTAGGATAAAAGGGAAAGAAGATTTTAACAGATATATTGGTTCAATAAGTACTGCCTCGTAGGATCATGAACTCTCTGTCCCTGAGTCTCCAACAAGAGGCTGAAGGACTATTTATCAAGTAAATAGACCATTCCTTGCCTCATTTCTTACCTAGCCTTAATCACTGAATGGTCATTGCCTCAGCCAAACTGAGACCTGTTAAAGGTTTGCTTAAAAAGGCCAAGGTCTCCCACTACATTCAGGGCCATCTCGAATCATCCTGATCTATATCTTGCCATTGGACGCAGATGACTTTAGAGGAGAAAGTGAGACTGGTGACTTTGCAAAGCACTCTCTAAGCTAAATCCAATTCACTTGCACGTCATGGCATCACTTCCCTAATGTCATGGTCCTCTTCCAGAATGAAGGACAAACAACAACAAAAAATAACGATATGTGTATGTGTGTGTATATTTATATGTTATAAAATATATATATATATGTATGCACACATATACACATATGTATATATGTGTATATATCTTAATCTGTGGCTATTTACAATAATCTATCTATATTTCTATGACTATCTATACATCTACATCTATTTCTACGGCTAGGTCCTGATTAGTGTAGCTACATGGGCAGCTAGATGACACACTGGATAAAGCACCAGCTCTGGAGCAAGGAAGACTTGAATTCAAATCCAGACTGATATACTTATTATTTAAGTGATCATGCGCATATCGCTTAACCTCTGTTTGCCTCAGTTTCCTTATCCACAAAATGATGATAATAATAGCATCTATCTCCCAAGACTGTTATGATGATCAAATGGAATATTAAGATTAGATAACTTAACACAGTGCCTGCCACAAAGTAAGTGCTACATAAATGTTAGCTAGTAGTAGTAGTAATGCTGGAGCCAAATGCCATATTTTTCTTCATTATAACTTCAAATCACAAATTCAAATACTCAGGGCTACTCCATGGAACACATTATTCAGACTACTTAAGATCTCACTGTATTCTTTTCTCAATGTGTTAATAAGTGTGAAAGATTCTTTCAAGAGTACTGAAAGTAATTTTCACTGGGGACTTTGGGGTGTGGAGAATCTCACCGATTATCAAAAATGTTCTTTAAATTTAGGGAGTGGAAGATTGTGGAGTCACTAAGGGACTTTCATAAAACACAAGCACATATACATACACACATATACACAAACAAAAAAACAAACTTTGCTAATGTGAAAAGATTGAAAGCAAGTAACGCTTCCATGTACTGCATTTTAATCTTGTTCCTCCTTCCCAAAACAAAACTTACAGAATTAATTTTAGAATTCAATAGTTATCCTAATTTGTGTTTTAATGTCTTGTTGTTGTGTAGAAAACACACAAAATATTTCAAAAGAAAAGTTGAAAAGACAGTTGTGAACCCACCTCATGGTATTTTTTAGTGACTTTGCTTGGGATGCACTGACATTCATTACAATTGTGTTGACAGCAGGCACAATTTCCACCACAGCGCTTTACCAGGAGGCAGCCAGGCCAGAAAATGGTATCAGTTCTCTTGAGTTCCTCCCTTAGGGACACGGAGAAGTTTCGAGGAGTGCAGCTGTAAAGTCTTACCTCCTCTTTTAAGAGGTTCAGATCCACCACTGGAGGGTATAAAAGAAACCATAAATATATAAATGTTCATGCTTTGATTCTGAATGGGCTTCACTGCTTTCCTTTCATCAGAAAGCTAGTTATTTCATGAACAATATCTCTAACAAAGTCCCTCCTTATTGTAGCTTTATTTCAAGGCTCTATGGTTCACAAGTCCATTTTGCCATTAACAAAGCTTCATTATAACTGAGTAACCAATAAAGAGATACCATTGTGCAATATGAAAAGGAGAGCCAACAAAACATTTGAGAGCTATAAATAGGAATCTTTATAGAGAAAAAGAGGGCTACACCTTTTAACCCCACTGAAATAGAGACTAGGAGAGCTTGGGGCAAGGGCAGACTTATGTAAAATGATAAACACTTTGATAAAAAAACACTGTGACCTTTAAAGTGGATTACTGACATGCCTGTAATTAATGAACAATTTATGGAAATTAAGCAAATGAAAATTTTGAAAGAACTTTTTTGGAAATACAAGCTATAGAACATAAAGGAAATCGGGAACATAATTTCAAGACATTTGAGGGATTTGAATGGAAGTGATACAGACTAGAACTTTTAGATAAGTGACACAGTCTAGAACTGATAGAAAAACCAAAGTTTCTCAAATTTGAATCTGACTTTTTCAGACCTCTATTCTTTTTTCAGGGACAAAAGGAATGTCTAATTGATTACCATTGTATCTATTCTTTTAGTCAGTTGGTTAACAAAATTGTTCTTTATTCCTTAAAAGAACCCATACTTATGAAGACCAAACAAAATAGCCTTTCATCAGACTGTCAGTAAATTTTGAAAGAACTATTGTCCTTCACTGCCAAAAACTCCTATTGCGTCAGTACAATTTTAGTGAATTATATCAACCACACAAACATAGCAGTGAATATATGCTATCCATGTGGTATATGGTATATATGTATATGTGTGCATGTTATAGACATGCTGGTCTATAACATACATATGTTTACATATATACAAATATATGTACATGTTAAAATAATTATCACTCCTAAATGATGAAAATGTTTTCAAGTTCTAGCTGTTAGTCCACTTATTCTTGCCAATATTAGATACACCCCAATTCGAATACAATTAAAAACCTTTGGAATATGGTAAGTGATCCGTTCATGTGGTCTAAGAATCTATATGCAAAAAATAACTGAATTATTATCATTAAATGTTATATTATAGATACACTGAAAACACAATTTGAAGAAAAAAGAGACATAAGTAAATGATGGGTGATTTGTATGGTTAATGAATACTTTTTCTGAATGTGTATCTTCATATAAACTGATTTTGAAATTTCACTTAGGTCTTAGATGAAGATAAAAGAAAAGAGAAAGAGTTGACCTTATGTCTCTATTATAATTTCATAAATGATCAAGTAGCATCTACCATGTTGAAAGGGGCCAACTGAACTCCTAAAATTTTTCCTTAAAATACATTGAATTGCATGCCCTGTTGAGTTAGCAAATAGAGCAGGCACAGGCTAGCAAAGAGTTAGTAAGGACTTCTGGCCCTGTTGACCATTTTGGTCCAGTTATCCTGAATTTGCTTTGTTAAAAAAAAAAAAAAAGATAAGAAAGCAAAAACAAAAACAAACTTATGGCTGTATCTTAAATGTAAAGGCTGATTTTCATTTAGAAAATCTCCTTTGTGAGGAAAATTCAAGTTTTAAAGATTTAAAGACAACTAGACTTCTTCTTTGGACTATGGTATGCCAAATTTAGTAGTATGATGTGCTAAGTGAGTTAATTGACTTTAGTTACATGGAATATTTAGCCATCATGATGTGAGAGAACGGTGAGGTGCTTGGACCAATAAAGGAGAACTCTTCCACAATACATACAATTACATTTAATGCCCCATTTTAAAGTCACTTAACTATATTCCAAAGGTTTTTCCTTGTATTCAAATTGGGCCATATCTACTATTGGCAGAAATAAGTGGGCTAACAACTAGAACTTGAAAACACTTTTATTATTTGTAGGGAGGAGCTATAATTATTTTATAGGTATACATATACAGACATATACATATATAAATCATAAGCTCTCTTTCATTCTTATCACTATATTTAATTTTGTCCATGTAAATCTGGCTGTGAGAATCTAGACTGAAGACTCCCATTTGAAGAGGGAAAAAGAAAGCCCTGAAGCAAAACTTGTCCAATGCTTATTTAAAAACCATACTTCTTTGGAGTGTGAATGAAGCTCTTAGCTTTCAAAGGACATTCATCTATCTCAACTGGATTTAAACACACTATATCATGAAAGTAGAAAAAATGACTGTATATGTTCACTTTAAAATGTTTACTTAACCACAATAAAAGGTTAGATAGATTTCCCAAGTGAGCTAAGTTACGGTACCTGCTACAATGTGAAAATTTAAACATACTTTCAACTTAGCTTCCACTCATTTATCATGTTTGACACAAAAGTCAAAAGCCCTTTTTAAGTACTAGCTAAGGCTTACTCGGAAAATATGCTGTGTTTTCTTGCAGTAGCAAGGTATGAATGAAAACCACTGAACCAGAGGAAGGAGGGTAGAGAAAAGGAACAGACAAATGGCAATGTAGGAACCTACTGCTTTAATATAGAACCATGGTTTTAAAAAAAAGTTTATTTCATCCTTGAAATCTCTGCTGTTATCATTTCTGAGTCTTCAAATTTATAGGATTTGATAATAATTTGTAAACAGAACAATCTCAACCTCTATGCAAAAGAATATTTTATTTATTCAGCAATAGATTTTTTTTTAACTCAAAGAGAACAGTCAGTGTCAGCTTTATGGAATGGAAGAGAACTGAACATTTCCTTCAGAAAAAAGAATCACTGAGTTAAAACAATACCTTCAGACTATCTAGGAAATGAAGAAAGAGAAATTTCTAGGAAATATGTACAGACATATTTGATCCATGTATTACATATATATGTATTTAATATATATGTGTGTGTGTATGTATGTATATTTATATATTTATTTAAATATGTTTATTTAAATATATATTTGTTTACATATTATGCATACACACATGTCCATTTCTCTAAGAATATGTGATCTTGGCCATACCACTACTAAGAACATGGATGGAAATAAAGAAACTTTCATTATATATATAAAAACCTCACACTGAGAAGATGAAAAAGAGTTGTCAGATCATTCACGCTTACTTCCAGGGATTTATATTATTTTCTGACCAGAATAAGTAGACACTGAGAAAAAAGTAGAAATTTCTGGTGTTTGTGCTATCAAAATTGATTTCTGACTATTTAATATTTAATTCTTTAATTCCAATTCACTAAAAATCATAGATATCAGTTTAGTATATAGCATGTTCTCAGACTCTTTAATATAAAGGCTACATTTAGAAATATTCTATTTTTCCCATTGTTCATTCTATTCAGACTACTGGTATACATACTGAGCTCTAGGCTATTATATTACACTCTCAGTAATGCAATCTGAGGGTGGTCCTTTTAAGATGAATGTGGTAACACTATGATCTGTTTATTCAGTGGAAAAATCTATTTCAATGTCTAATTAGAAGCCTTTCAAAGGTCTCCTCTTAGCTCCTTTGTAGAAATGACTGTCAGAGAGGGAGCTGGGTTTGTCTATATAGATGTTATCCCACACCTGCATTTTAGTTTACGTAAGGTTCCAAAAATATACACTACTTTTATCACACCTACTGTATGCTGAAAATGTTAATGCTTTTGGCAAACTGCATAGTGCTTCAATGTGGAAAGTGCTAAATGAATATTTGAAAGCTCTGGTGCAGAGTTGGAAGCTCTTCACTTTAGCCTACCCTCTGGCCAAATCTTCAGCTAGCTACAGTGTGCATAGCTGCAGTAATAAAGACAGAGCTAGAAGGGAGGTTGGTGGGCTCTGATCCAGGGATCAGCTGTCAGAAAACAAAAACAAAACTAGACTTGAGTTAAGAACCATTTCATCCCCATCTCCTTCTGGCCGATTTAAAGGATAATCTACTTCAAATTTGCCAAAGTTGGGCTGTATTCATCCATGTTTCAGCTATGTTTGCAGATCTTCATTTTCTTGTTCTACAGTGGGAAGGAAGGGAAGTGTTGTCTATGTGCTATTCATCATCAGATCTTATAAATATGTAACAACTTTCAGCATCTGGATGAGATTTGCCTGGCTGTGTACTTGAACACCAATTTCAAATACCAGAAAAAAGGAAACCATGCCTCTTGGCTTAAACAAAGTTTTCTAGTTGGGCAAGTCTGAACATGGTTTGTTGAGGTTATAACTCACTGATCCAAATAAACTCCAACTGTCAATGCAGCATAGGACAGGAATGTGGTTGCTTTATAGCAGGGTTTAGATGAACTGTCCAGGTACAATTTGCTCATGCAAATAACTCAGATAAACAAAAAAACTGTGCCTCTCACATGAATGGTTCTGACCACTATTCATTCTCTGGGGTTACTCTATGTGCCTTTCTGAAAGACTCAGTGATGACAATAGTCAGAAATCATTTTTGATAATGTAAACACCAGATATTCCTACTTTTTTCTCATTCTCATTCTGTTCAGTAAATGATATAAATCCTTGGAAATAATGAATGATTTGACAACTCTTTTTCATCTCCTTCTCAGTGTGAGGTTATATATAGAAAAAAAGACTATCATCCCTGGTGCTAATATTCTCTGAAGGAGATAGCTTTTGTTATTACTAGCTTTATATTCATGCATGGCCTCAGTAGCAATTTTATTGAGAGACTACTTCTGTTCATTTTTATTAATTTTTGGATTCCAATTATCTAAGCTTAAGAAACAGCAATAATTACAAACTTAACCTGATCCCCTGCTTAAGTGATCTAGAACATGAAGTTCTAGTTTTTCTTCCCCTCTCTCCAGGTCCAGCTTATGACTGCCAGGGATTCCTCTAACCCTCTGCAGCACAAGTTAGTCCTAGAATATGATTTCTGAATAACTAGGGCTTTTAAGAGAATAGAATAGGAGGAGTCATCTGAGTCCAACTTCCAAAGGAAAGGAGATGGTAGTCAGGCACTAAAGCAAACATATCATCTTTACTCTAATCTCTGAGTTATTTTAAGTACTTCTTTTTCATATTCATTCCTTAGAGCTAGAGCAGTGATTAGGAAACATATGAGGCTTGATATGTAATAAGAGAGGTTACCTCGGGATTTTCGTCCAAGAACATAAGCTTTTCCAAGGAGTTGCCATGTTGGCCTGTATAAGTCTTCCAGGTCCAGTTGCCATCTGTCGGGTTCCAGGTAGCGAATCAGTTCTTCCAAGGTACCGAAGGCAGCGATAGCATTGTTAAGCAAGTCTAGTGGCAATGCTGAGGGGGGTAACACTGAAGGACTTAGAGCTTCTGTGTGGTGCTGAAAAGGAAACAAACCATTCATTAACTCTTCCCAGTAATTCGATATTGTAACACCTATTCTTTTGCATTTGTACTCAAACTGAAAGAGTAAGTATTGGTAAGTGACACTAATGAGAAATCAGCTGTAATGTTTTTGAAAGATTTGAGTTGATCCTTAATTCTCCTCTTCGATGGTGTTAATGACCACAGCAATAATGATGATATTTACCTAACACTTAACAATTTCCTAAGTGTTTTCCTTGCAATATCTCTAATGTAAGTGTCGTACAATAATGTAGTTCCTTTTTGCAGATGAATAAGCAGTCCAATTCAGAGATATCAAGTCATTTGCCCACAGATGAACTGCCAGCTAGTATAGGAGCTGGGATTTGAACCCAGTCCTCCTGACTCAAAATCTTGCACTTTTTCTATACCACCATGCTGCCCAGGATCATAAACTTTAATCTTCACAAACTAAGGCAGATGGGGATAGTTGATGTTCAAATGGAAAACACAAAACTTTCCAGTTCTCAACTGTGGATAAGT
This sequence comes from Trichosurus vulpecula, assembly GCF_011100635.1. Classification (NCBI taxonomy): domain Eukaryota; kingdom Metazoa; phylum Chordata; class Mammalia; order Diprotodontia; family Phalangeridae; genus Trichosurus; species Trichosurus vulpecula. The sequence goes on along the minus strand of NC_050578.1, from coordinate 95,733,376 downwards.
AAAGGTCATGGAGTAATAAAAGCATCCTAGGCTTTTGAATAGGGGTTACTTTTTCATTTCCATGAAGGTATTAGCTCATCCAATAGGCAGTGGAGTACCTTGGTGGAATGAGAATTCTGCCAATAAAGTGATTAAGGTGGAAAGGTAGTTAAGGAGAGGGATAAGTTGGAATGTAAAGTTTTGATATCTACTAAAACTTCCCAATCTGTTCATTCTAATTAGGCACTCTAAATTAGCATATCACAAGTAGTTATTCAGCTCCTCCTTGAAGATCATTTGTAGATAAAAAAAACTAAGGTCTACAGGGTCCAGAGTCTAGTGCACTACCAAGGTCTACTAAGGTCCAGGGCCACATAGCAAATCATTTTTAGAGTTAGGACTCTAATCCATTCCTACTCCATGCCTCCTTCCACTGAAACTCTTCCAGCTGGTACCTACGAAAGTCCAAATGCTGCTACAGCATTTCTCAAAATTGCTCTCCCTTAATGGCATTCACCAAACTATGATTTAGAGCTGAAAGCGCCCTTGGAGCTTGCACAGTCCAACTCCCACCTGCAGTCAAGATTTCACTTTATGACTATAGGCTTGACAATGTTAACTATAGAAACGCATAGTAGCTAGAAAAGAGAACTGCCCATCCTTTCATTTCTTGCAAAGTCAAAGCAGTTTTTATAAAATACTACAACCCTGTTACCTCAGTTAGAATTAGACTTACTGACTTCCTTCACATATTAAACCATTTGACAAAGTCCCAGAAAAAAAGCTGGAAAGACAAGGCTTAGCCAGGTTTTTGTATTATCTAGAGAATCAACCAAACAGCCATTTACAAAAAAAAAAAAAAAATCTCCACCACAATGTTTACTTTTAAAGATTCAAGAACTAGAAATGTAATTTAAACCTACTGAATTCTATTAGCATACTTGTTTCCAAGTAGAAATCTTTGGGCATCATTGCTAATAATTATCAAGTTTATAGGTATATGCATTAATAGAATTAAAGAAATTTAGATCTGAAAGAAAACTACTTTGGTTCCAGTACTGTATTTTGCCAGCGACTGCCCTCATACTTTATCAGACATTATAAATTTAGAGCAACACAAATACAGTAGCTAAACTAGAATTAAAATTGATATCATTTACATTCATTAACTATTCTCCAAGGCACAATGCTATTTGGGCAATCTGAAATACACTGCTCTGCCTATGCCAGTCCTCCACTCAAGAACTTTTGGTGGCTCTCCACTGCCTGTTGAATAAGTTATCAACTTCTGATCCTGGCATTCTAAGACCTCTACAGGGAGGCTCCAAACTTTCTTTCCACCTCTATCTCATACCATTCCCTTGCTTGTTACTCTTATGTTTCAATCCAACTAGATTACTCTTCACAACTCATTTTTGTTTTACCATCTTCTACCTTTGTATTTTTCCCTCCCCATATTTAGAATGGACTTTCCCATCTCTTGGAGTCCCATTTTTGCTGTCAGGACCCAGTTCATGACATTAAGCATGATGTTTTCCTATCTCAGCTAGACTAGATGTTTTCTTGTGCTGAGAATATTTCTTAACAGCACTTTCCCACAACTTTTCCTTTGAACTTAAAATGTGCTCTTTTATCACAGATGCTTATGTATAAACTACCTCCTCCCAGACCCTATCCCAATCTAGGTTAAGAGATGATAAGAACAGGTTCTATGTCATATCTTTCTTTATATTTCTAATGTCTAGCATAATATTTTGAATGAAATAGGTTTTTTTGATGGTTATTTTGTCATTGACTTATTTTTTTCATAAAAAATATATGTTTATACATTTAAAAATATTATTCTGAGAAGGGGCCTATAAGCTTAACCAGACTATCAAAGGGGCCCATGACACACACAAAGGTTAAAGTACCCCTTAAAAAGAGCAACATTTTAAAATAAAATCTCATTCCTATAGAAAACTCCTTCTAAAGCAGTGTAAACTCTCAAATGAGACTGACCTCCAATGTGGTACAATTCGATATGAGGGGGAAGAGAAAAGTTCCTAGAAATATTTGACATTCAAGGATTCTTTTCCTTGTGTGTGCTCAGGCCTCAGGGCCTCAAGATAGCAGAAGTTCAATTGTTGGGATCCGGATGAATCATTTGGTATGTGTTACCACATTCAGGAAATGGTTCACTGACAGAAAAATCAAACACTTAAGATTTAAAAATCTACATATATGAATATTTCTAAACTATCTACCAAATAAATCAATTTTGTTGGAATTTCAGAATCAGTGCAGTGAGACCGGACATTGAAAACAGTTGAAACTATTAAAGGACATTCTCATGACTCCTTGCCCCACCCATTTAGAAGGAAGAATAAGCTGGTTCCTTTTGTAAGTTCTTCTTTTCTAAGAAGGGAAAATACCAAAGCAAAGGAGAAAGGGAGTGGAAAGAAAGGAAATACAAAGAAATGTCTACCCTTATTTCTTTTGCTTTCCTTCCTCTAACAAAATGTCATTGATCAGTGATGCCTCATGAGTTTCCTAGAATCCTTTTCCCCCTTCTCCTGTTCCTCTCCTAGAACATTGCAACTTGGTGCATTTTTGTTTTTAAAACATTGAATGTGTTACCATGCATTATTAGTTAGCTAATTAGATCTAGAAGTGTGTCAACACTTAGATTTACTACCCTTACCAAGCTGTGTTTCAATTTTCATTATTATGACTATTTCCATTTTGAAGATCATCAAAATATTCATTATCATTTGATTGTCCCAAGAATGAAACAATTTCACATTATATAATAATAGAATTCACAGTAATAAGCACATTTCAAGATTTAATTTCTCAGCTTAGTGCTATGTTATTCAAGTTGCTCCTTAATATCAGTCATTACTATTCAGGAAAAAATACCATACTGTTCTCTCCAACACATACAAACTCTGAAGGTCTATTCATTCCCACTTTATGATTCTACAAAAAAGAAGGTGGATAGATCATAGGAGTATCTATGAAGAGGTTTTGTACAGAGAGGCAATATGATGTGTTTTGAAAGAATACAGAATCTAGAGGCAGAGGACTCCAGGCCAAATCCTGACTCTTATCTGTTTGAAAAAAGACTTAAACTCTCTATTCAACAATTTCCTCACCTGTAAAATAGGGGATTAGAATGATCTATGAAGTCCTTTCCAGTTTTAAAGCCTATGATCACAGATAGATAGATAGATAGACAGACAGACAGATAGATAGATAGATAGATATAGAGTCTGATCACGTGGAATAGAAAGTTAAAACTTGTACCTTTTTATTTTTCTTCTTAACAAGATCCACCTAGAGGAGCATTAGGGGACAACAGAAAGAGTACTGACTGTGAATTAAGAGCCTAGGCAAGTGTGTTCAACCAGGCCAATAACTGTGTGACCATGGGGCAGTCATTGAACCTTTCTGGTCCTCAGTTTTTTGTCTCTTCCCTATCTGTATCCCCTCATCTGCAAAATGGTAGAGAGGGGAGTGGGAAGGCTGTGAATGAGGAAGGCCCAATGCTAAATTGCATATAAATCTCATGCTTATACATTTTGAATACTTTCTTCAAGAAAAGAATCAGCAGGCACGGACATGGAAAGCACCAAATAACATCACAGAATGAAATTGATTATATCTGAACAGACAGGAAAAGGCTGATTACTGATATGGGAATCATTCCTGAATTATCGGTCTGATTATAGTCAGATGACTGACTTGTTTGAGCTAAAATCAAAATTAATATAAAGCTACAAGAAGAATATAGTGAGGAAAACAATATATGATGTGTATTTGAAACAATTCAATCTTGAACCACTTAAAGAAATTATTGACGATGAAAAATAGTTAATGGATGGTAGAAAAGACAGCGGGCAGCTGGATGGTGCAGGGGATAGAGTGTCAGGTCTGGAGTCAGAAAGACTCATCTTTGTGAGTTCAAATCCAGCCTCAGACACTTACTAGCTCTGTGACCCTCGGCAAGTTACTTAACCCTGTTTGACTCAGCTTCCTCATCTATAAAATGAACTAGAGAAGGAAATGGCAAACCACTACAGTATCTTTGCCAAGAAAACCCCAAATGGGGTCACAAAAAGTTGGACACAGCTGAGAAAATGACTGAACAACAAGACTAAGAAAGAACAACCTGCTACACCAATAGCAGCAGTTCTGTACAAAAGTTTAACTGATGTAAATTAATTTAAATAACAAGACTGAAAGAGTCTAAGCCAACTCTTTACACACTTGCCAAGTAAAAGTTCATAGAAGCCAAAAACAATATGACTTTAGAATATAAACTCTTTTGTGATATCCGATGAAGGAGTTGGAAGATCATGTGCATTAGTGTCTCATAAAACAGAGAGAAGCCCTGGATGAAAAAAGAAAGTTCGATGAGAGACTTAACTAATTGATCATGAGAGCATTTAAAATGGAAGGGAAAGAGGACAACAAATAAAGCTTTAAAAGGGAGAAAATATCTGCAAACAGTTTTGTCACAAACTGTTATCCTTCCTCAAGAATAATGGAACTGCTGCATTTCAGTTTTAATATCACACGGACTAAAAGAGAAAAGAGAATTGAAACTAAAGAGCTCAAAGATGAGGAAAATAGTCAGATTAGACCACGTATACATAGAAGAGACGACACAATCGTAAGGGCATTGAGGTATCTACCCACAAGGCATCTAAAGAAGAAGAAACCAAAGGGGTAGAAAAGTTCCCAGGCCTTGATCAATTGAAAACACTAACAACAACTCACAAAACACTGCTAACTACTAATCTGTACAGGGATTGCTGATATAAAGCTTTTATGATATTCATCTCAGCACATATTATTAACAGCATCTTTGGTGAGAGTATTCTTCGTAGATAACTTGTTTTTGCAACTGACATTCAAGTTGACCACATCTTTATCATCACACAATTTACTAAAAGATATAGAGAATACAAGAATCTATTCAACTTTTATTCACTATTTTTTAAAGCACATTTGATTCAGTAGAACAAAATTCCTCCTATGAGTCCTAATTCCAAATTCTCTCCTTTCCATATCCCCACATCATTCAAGATTCCTTGAAAGCCACAATAGAGATAACCCTGTTCAACAACCTCTCAGATAATAAACATCAGGTGAGTCATAAAATGCAGAGACTTATGTTCAACAAAGATGTCTGCCCAATGAAGGAGATCCAGCACACATTCCAAGCTGGACAGGGTTTCCGTGTGGATGGTGAGATCTTACAGATTCAAATAGCACAATGTCATCCACTTGCAAGTAGATGTTTCAAACCACAGAATTCTAAAGAGGCTCCTGGTGGTGATCCATAAGGGACAGAATTGGGGATGTCAGCTACCCACATTGTATCATAGAATGAATGAACAACCTAGGAAGCCTGTCTATCCATATGCACACATGGGAGAGAGAGTACACAAATAGAAAAAGTCTTAGGCCCAGAATTAATTAGGAGCATATTTCAGGCTGGGTTGCCTTCAGGAAACTAGAAAACTGTTTTAATGATCCCAAGCTTCTCCAAGAAACAAAGTTCCATAGTTTTATTTTTTTTTAATTTATTTATTTTCAGTTTTCAACATTCATTTCAGCAAGATTTTGAATTCCAAATTTTCTCCCCATCTCTCCCCTCCCCTCCCCCCAGGACAGTGGGCATTCTTATTACCCCTTCCTCCAATCAGCCCTCCCTTCTATTACCCCACCCTCCTCTCTTATCTTCTTCCCTTCTATTTTCCTGTAGAGCAAGAGAGATTTCTATACCCCATTGCCTATATCTTATTTCCCAGTTGCATGTAAAAATAATTTTTAACATTCATTTTTAAAGCTTTGAGTTCCACATTCTCTCCCTTCCTCCCTCCCACCCTCACTGAGCAATTAAGCAATTTGATATAGGTTACACATGTGTAGTCATGCAAAACACTTCCATTACAGTCATGTTGTGAAAGATTAACTATATTGCCCTCTATCCTGTCCTGCCCTCCATTTATTCTATTATCTCCTTTGACCTGTCCCTCCACAAAAGGGTTTGCTTCTGCCATCCTTCCTATTATCCTGTAGAGTAAGAAAGATTTCCATACCCAACTGAGTGTATATGTCATTCCCTCTTTAAGCCAAATCCAATGAGAGTCTCACTTATTCCCTCTCACCTCCCCCCTTCTCCTCTTTCTTGCCTCTTTTATGTGAGATGATTTACTATATTCTACCTCTCCCTTTCTCTTCCAGTATATTCCTCTCAACATTTAATTTTATTTTTTAGGTATTATCCCTTCATATTGAGCTCAGCCTGCGTCCTTTGACTATAAATGCACACACATGCACACGCACATATGCTAATATGTGTGTGTGTATATATATATATGCATATCTACATACACACACATACATGCATCCATATATACACATACATATATATACATATGTGTATATGTATTCCCTCTAACTACCCTAATACTGAGAAATACTCTTGAGTTAGAAATATCATCTTTCCATGCAGAAATGTAAACAGTTCAACTTTAATAAGTCCCTTATGGCTTCTCTTTCCTGTTTAACTTTTCATGTCTCTCTTGATTGTTGTATTTGAAAGTCAAAGTTTTTATTCAGCTCTGGTCTTTTCAACAAGAATGCTTAGAAGTCCTCTACTTCATTGAAATTCCATTTTTCCCTGAAATATTGTAACAACAATATGGCTTGCCACTGCTGTGGCTATGTAAGACCAACAACACCAGCTCAGAAAAAAGCTGCCAACATAGGTTCTTTGAAGTGCTTTTCTAAGGAAAGCAACCTTAAGGGGTTAACAATCTCACTTTAATCAAATATTCATATATCATTCACTTAGTTCAGGGGGAAAAGTCAGCACCCTGAACTTCAGAGCAAATACACACAGAAATTACAAGCATACATTATAAATAGAGCAAATAATAAAAACCAGTAGATGGTTTCTAGTTTTCTGTCCAACATCTCAGTACATAGTTACCAGGGAAGCATCAACATCTGAATTTTCAAGTGGGGAGGGTGGGGCACTTAACAACAGCTGCCCAGACTCTCATCTAATCAAATCACACAACACTCTTCCAGTGACTGGGAGCCCAAAGCAAAATGCTAACCTCTGAGTTTATATACCCTTCTTAGGGCCAGAAGGCTTCACACCTAATCAGCAAAAGGGTATGGGCCTGGGGCTTAGCAACTAGCAAGACTTAATCAAAGGCACTTGATTACTTTAGCATTCTAAAAGAGAAAACAGTAAAAAATAGAGTCCCACCTTAATTACCAATACAAATATCATATTCAGTTTTGCTGGGTAGGTGATTCTTGGTTTTAATCCTACCTCCTTTGACCTCTGGAATATCATATTCCAAGCCCTCTGATCTTTCAGTGTAGAAGCTGCTAGATCTTGTGTTACACACTGATTGTGTTTCCACAAAACTCAAATTGTTTCTTTCTGGCTGCTTGAAGTATTTTCTCCTTGACCTGGCTCTGAAATTTGGCGACAATATTCCTACGAGTTTTCTTTTTGGGATCTTTTTCAAGAGGCAATCAGTGGATTCTTTCAATTTCTATTTTACCCTCTGGTTCTAGAATATCAGAACAGTTTTCCTTAATAATTTTGTGAAAGATGATGTCTAGGCTCTTTTTTGATAATGGCTTTCAGGTAGTCTAATAATTTTTAAATTTCTTCTCCAGGATCTATTTTACAGGTCAGTGGTTTTTCCAATGAGATATTTCACATTGTCTTCTATTTTTTTTATTCTTTTGGTTCTGTTTAATAATTTATTGATTTATCGTAAAGTCATTAGCTTTCATTTGCTCCATTCTAATTTTTAAGGAATTATTTTCTTTAGGGAGCTTTGGGACCTCCTTTTCCATTTGGCTAATTCTGCTTCATTGGCTTTTTGGCCGTCTTTTGTCATTTGGATTAGTCTATTTTTAAAGGTGTTCTTTTCTTTAGCATTTTTTGAGGTCTCTTTTAGCAAGCTGTTGACTTGTTTTTCATGATTTTCTTGCATTGCTGTCATTTCTCTTCCCAATTTTTCCTCTACTTCTCTTACTTGATTTTCAAAATCCTTTCTGAGCTCTTCCATGGTCTGAGACCATTTCATATTTTTGTTGGAGGCTTTGGATGTAGGAGCCTTCACCTTGTTGTCTTCCTCTGGCTGTATGCCTTGATCTTCCTCATCACTAAGAATGTAAGAAAATACCTTTTCACCAAGAAAATAACCTTCTATAGTCTTATTTTTCTCCCCTGTTTGCTCATTTTCCCAGCCAGTTATTTGACCTCTGAACTCTTTGTTAGGTGGAGGATATACTGCCCCAAGCTTCAGGGGTTTTATGCTGCTTTCAGCTGTTTTCAGAGATATCTCTAGGGATCTATAAATTCTCAGTTCCTCAAAAGTGGTATGATCAAAGGAGCGATGTCCACTCCTCTCCTGGCCTGCACTCTGGTCTGTGAGCAACCACAAGGATTCTTTTTTGCCCTGGAACTGTGAGGAGGACTCCTTCTCCACAGCTGCCACCAGCTCTGCCACACTAGGGCTCCTCCTCACCCCAGGACCGCTACCCAGGACTGTGACCCAGATCAGCCATTGGATTCCCCCACTGTCTGTAGGCCGAGAGCTCCAGAAGCAGCTGCAGCAGCCCCCATGCTGGGGCTGGAACTAGGGATGGAGTCCAACCACATTCCCCTCTCACCCAGGTGAGAGACCTTTCACACTGGCCTTTGAAGCTGTCTTTGTCATTTGTGGGTTGAGAACTCTGGAAACCAAGGCAGCTGCCAGAGAGGCCTGCTCCAGTCCTATCTATGCCAGCATGGCCCAGGTGAGGCTGTGCTCCGCTCTGAGCCCAGTGCAACAGACCCTTCCTGTCGGCCTTCCAGATTTTCTTGGGCTAGAAATCTGCTTTTGAGGGGTTTGAGGGGAGAACTCAAACAGGTCCCTGCTTCTACCCCGCCATCTTGGCTCTGTCCCACAAAGTTCAATAGTTTTAATATCACTATGTGTTCTTACATGGCTGTGAGGCAAGGAACATAGCAATTTCTGAAGATTTGAAAATAAGCATCACATAGAGGGTAAGGAAGAGATGGACAGGAGATACGAACACATGCTACAACATGTAATAAAGAGAAAACTTGAAAGAAGAACAATAAGGGAAGATATTATCAAAGAAATGTGCTTGAGGCTAAAGAACTTCTTGTGGTTGCAATGGTACAGTAGAGAGATAAAATAGGACCTGGGTTTGCAAACTGGCTTTTCCACCACTGCACGTGTGACCAAGGACAAATCATTTCACCTCTGTACCTCTGAAAAAAGATGAGCTGGTCCCACTGCAAGGGTGAGAGATAACAGCTGGCTCAAAAACTCCACTGGTATCCAGGAAATGTTGGAGAAGATTTTCAGTATATTGGGTGGGCCCCTTGAGACTAACTTATGGGAGGACATTAGCAAGAGCCACATAAGATGGACAGGTATGCATTGTTGTTGTTGTTAAGGCATTCAGTTATGTTTGACTGTGACATCACGGACCATAGCATAACAGTATTGTTCATGGAGTTTTCTTGGCAAAGATATTGGAATGGTTTGCCATTTTCTTCACTAGCTCATCTTACAGATGGGGAAACTGAGGCAAATAGAGTACTTTATCCAGGGTGACCTAGCTAATAAGTATGTGAGGCCAGAGATGATTTGGGGTTTTCCTGACTCCAGGCCCAGCACTCTGTCCACTGAGCCACCTAGCTGTCTCCAAAAGCATGCATAGGGACATTCAAATTGAGGAGACCACTATGTGAATATAAAATATGACATAATTATGTAGCACTCTGAAAAGGTCCACAAATATCACACTAGAATGTGGACTTGGTTGTCATAAGGGTAGATTAAACATAATTTAATTTTCTCAAGCATCTATAAACCAAATGGCAATAATTAACTTGTGAGCAAGTTTCACGTGGTCTTAAACATCAGAACAGAAGAGGTTTATGTTCAGAGTATTGCTTTAAGAAGGATTTAAAACAGATACCAAAATATGGAGACAACAGAATATAGTATAAATAATACTGGATTCATAGTCAGTAGACCTAGATTTGATACTGTATTTGTCACTTGCTACCTATGTGATCTTGGGAAAGTCATTTTCTTTATCTGTAAAAAATTGGGGGGGCGCATTGGGACTAGATGTTCTAAAGTCTCTTCCTGTTTTAAATCTTATAATTTTCACCTGGATATTGTCTGTATATTTCATTGCCTGATTGACCTTAGGACTTGGTTTCTTAATTTCTCAAATGGTCAAACTATATAAGGATTCTTCACTATTTTGTATCATAAATTACTTTGACAGCCTGGTAAAGCCTACAGATATCTTCTCTTACTTGGGGTTAAAGTGCTAGAGTCTATTCCTGTAGAAAGCAGAACTTTGCTCAGCAAGGGTGGGCACTGCTTAGCTTTCTCTGGCTGCAATGACTTTGACTGAATTGCTAGAGAAAGCTTAGATTTATGTGGATTGGTAGGTAAGGGAGGCACATCTTTTCCAAGTAAAGCTGGTGGGCATCCAGGACGCCTACTTTTGACTGAAGATTTGTTTCTACCATTTTTATGAATGTCAGGATTGTATTTGTGCATTAATCTCTGATGCATCATTAGAACTTCTGGTTCTATAAGTACAAAACGGGCAGGTGCTTGTTGCTAATAAACCTCAGCTGATAGAAATAGCTGCACATTCTTGGGTAGAATATTATTTTTAACTAGAATAGAATAAAATACATAGTATTACAAAGAAAAACAATTAATATTGAAATGCAAATATCAAAATATTTTAAAAAGCTAATTCACAGACCTAACATTAGGAAACACTACTAAACAGTCTTTGCTGTTCTACATCAAAGATCTGATCTTCATCCCTATAAGCAGAATAAATTTTAGTCATAAAGCTCAATATTCTCTCTTGTCAAAAAAAAAAAAAAGTAAATCAAGAACTTGCCACTTTAAACCAGGGTTTAGAAAAAACATCTAGTGCAAAATGATTGCCAACAGATCAGATTCTTCAAGGGTTAGCCTAACCTGCAGGATGTATTCCTACTTTTATTTATGGAAAAAAAAAAATTCACCCTTGTGATCACCAGGCAAAACACAGCCCTGGATGACATCTGGAAGCTCAAGGCAACAAAGTTTACTGCCAAAACCAGTTTCCTAACTTATTTCTCCTCCAAAGTTACCCTTCTAAATCAACATTTTTGTGTGTTTTTGGTTTAGTGTGGTCAAGATGTTTTAAGAGTAAGTTTCTTGCTTTTTCTCAGAAGAAAAGTTGACATTCTGTTTAGGATACTACATAGGATCAAAACTTTACATTCTAAAGTATTGTTAATTTTTCAAAGGCTATGGTTTCCTTATCTCTGGAGAAGCATATCTTTTCTTTTTATTAGAATTTTTGTGGCTAGTACAATTTTAAAAATATCCCATTTACAATGAATCTTCCTTAGACAAATATACACCACACAAACGTTTACCTTGGGTATCATAGCAACAGCTGCAAAATATTTAGGCCCCACAAAGATTTATGCTGCAGCTTTCTTAGCCAACCTCATACAATACATTTGAAACTGATAAGAAGCCTTTCCTCTCATGCATACCTACCAGAAGGGTTAGGAATGCAGATTAGACTTTACTGTTGCAGTTAAAAAAAATGTTAATCCAGGAGGTGGGGGGGGAAGAATGTCCCCTATTGTGTCATACCACCTCTTAAAGGTGTATCTAATCTCATTTAAGTTCTGTCAAGCTGTTATACTGTACATGTATCTGCATTTTAAAGAGCTTAAGAATCAGACAGGGCACACTTACAGAAATGGCTGCCAGGATAAATCAACAAGAGGTTTTGCAGAGACACAGGAGTACCCTGGAAGAATGTCCTCAGAGATGGTTCTTTGTCCTCACCTTCACCCTTTTCTTACAAGAAAACTTCCCCGAGGTTGTCCGGAATAGGCCGGGTAATATTTTAATACTATTTTTATACAAACACAGAAAAAGGAAACTCATAAAATCTCAAACAAGCAGAAGTGTTTTAATTCATTTTGGGGACATGTATTTGGGGGAAATGAAGATCATGACCCTCCAGGTGATAAATCTTGGGCATGATGCACAACTGGGCTGACATGAAGTTCTAATCTTTGAGAGATTTTCACCTAAGTTAAATAAGAATATAAAACAAAATAGCCTATACACAAGGTGTTATTGATGAGGCATGATGATACAGAATAATGTGCAACAGACAACACTTAAACTCATAATTTTGAGGTTCCTCTGGTTTCTTCAAATCAAAACTGAAAGTTAAGTTCAAAGGCCTTCGGGCCTTGGGCAGGCCTTGAATAACAGAAATGTTATTATCTTGGATTAAATAGTGGGAAAAGGGTAGAGGGAATCTGAAAGTATTTGAGGAAAACTATGTTCTAAATAAAAGTATGATGATCCACCTATCAGTCATTTTGAATTCACTTCCTTGTTGGAAAAAAATGATGGGCCAAAGAGTTCTTACTGACTGAATTTCAGTTAGAATGAAACCATCCTACCACTTTAAACTAATTATATTTATAGATTAAATTAGTACCATTTCCAAATATACCCACCCCACCCCACAAAAGCAATAGCAATCTGCAATCACTTGATCAATAGATAGACTCCCTAATAAATCTTTTTGCTCAACAGAGCTAATGTTAATTACAGCAATTCAAAAATCACTCTAGTTTTGTGCCGGATTTCAAGGTCTTCTTATTTATTCTGAGGAGGTAACTACTCTAGAACATGAATCAATTTGCCAAGCATTTCTAAGCTTTAGTCTTTATCAAGTCTACACATCAATTTGCCACTGGACATAGCAGTTCTAAGTGGCCAGATTTTGAACATGCTGTTACTTCCTTAAGCACCTGATGTCAGGCGCGGTTACAAATATTATAAACTCACTGCTAATCATATATATGCAAACCTATTCTCTCCCATCCAACAAACAGAGAGCTCTTTTCTAATGAGTCCAGTCTTCTCATTATGTGGTCAAGGTACTTAAGCTTCAGCTTCAGTACTTGATCTTTCATTGAGTAGCCTAAATGAATTTCTTTAAACATTGACTGATGTGAACTGGGTTCAATTCTGTACCTCTGACAACAGGATTATTTGTTGAGAAAGTCACTTAAACTCCCAGCTTAGCTTGAAGAGAACATGGTGCTTGCTATGGTAGAGGAAGTTTCCTATTCTAGTAAAATAAGAGATTCCATCTGTTATCCACACACATACATACAGACATGCATATATAACTATGTATGTAGGTATGATGCATGTGTATTTATAAGCTTCAGTTACAAGTATATATGTATTATATATAAGCTTAAGTTACATATACATATATAGTTTTATACATATAAGCTTCAGTTACAAGCATATAATATATATAAAATAAATAAATAAAACATAATACATTAATAAACAATGTGTATATATGTGTGTATAAAGCATAAAGACATACACATATAGCTTAAATTCTGTTATGCAGGGGTAACTATTTTTGGTATAACACACATCAAGAAATTTCATTTCATGATTTATTTTGGTATGTAAGTGGAGTGACATTACCTATGTATGTTACTCAGTTTTCAATGATAAACACACCCAACATTCTTGTAACACAGACACGGCATATCACAGCTTGTCCTGCCCTGCAGGGAAAATCTTTGAACAAACTATTTTTCCCCCACTAAAATAGATTTATACATAGCAGTTGTCTGGGAAGGTGTATGTGTCAGGTGGGGGGAGGTAATAAGGAGAGAAATAAGGATTAAACTACAAATTCATCTAATGCAATTCTCCAACACTATGAAAAGTTTTTTAGACAGAATATTTAACTCACATGATTCCTATCTTTTATGACCAGGGTTCTTACTCTTCTTTGTGTCATGAACAGTCTGGCAGTCATGGCAGTTGGTAAATCCTATGGACCCCTTCTCAGAATTATGTTTTTAAATCAAGGAAATCATTAAATATTAAATCAAAGAAATGCTACGTTTCAGAGACAGGTTAGAAAAAACAAAGATGTATTTGGACCTGCTTTCCCCTCTACCCCCAGCTCCGAAATCTATGGATCCTTTGGATAGCAGGAACCTTTGGACACTAGGTTAAGTGTCCCTTCTTTTGTGAGAAGTTTTCAATGAGCAATAAATGAGCCACAGATGAACTCCCTGGCTATTAGAACACTACAGGTGAAACATAAAGTACAATAAAACAAAACCACCTCTGAGAGGTGTGCTGCGTTATCTATGTTCACACAACAAGAATATGAATCAACTGAACATGTCAGTTATACTTAGTGAGGAAGGAAGGAAGGGAGGGAGGGAGGGAGGGAGGAAGAAAAGGAAGAAAAGAAGAAGGGAGGAAAAGAGGGAGGAAGAGACACATTTATGAAGAGTCTACTATGTGCCAGGGGCCAAATGCTTTACAAATGCTCTGGATCCTTACAACCACCCCAGGAGGTAGGTGCTATTATTAGCCCCCTTTCACAGTTGAAGAAACTGAAGCAAAAAGAGTTTAAGTGACTTGCCCATGGTTACCCAGCTACTAAATATCTGAAGTTGAGTTTAAACTCAGGTCTTCCTGACCCCAGACCCTGCACTCTATTGCACTCTACTCCCTGCACCATCTAGCTGACTCTTAGTAAATGGTCTAACTTTGCCAAGGGTAGAAAAAAGAATAGACAATAACATTAACAACTGCTGACCAGTGCTAAGAAATGAAAGAATGAGAATACAAATGAGGATAGGGACCTAGAAAGCTCAAAATGTCTAAATGAACTCTGACCCTGGCAAAGACTCATATCATGCAACCAACAGGAGAAGTTCAGTCCCCATTATGTGCAGTGGGAAGCACCATAAGAACTTTGAGGACCCAGAAGGTCTCCATTTATATAATCTCCTCCCTATGCTGGATAGTGTAAGAAGCCTGGTGTTTAAATTCTAGTTTCGCCACTTACTAAGCTATGTGGCTTTTGGTAAGTTTCTTAACTGTCCTGTGTTCCACTGATAATATGGAGATGCTAGTACTTGCAAAGTTTCCTCTTAGGAGTCTGTTTTATTAATTGTAGAGTACCATGTACACCTGAGGTAATATCATTCTCATTATAGTTTATATAATGCTTCGAGGCTTACAAAAAACTGTAAACACTGTATTCTTTTACCCTCGTAACTCTTGGAGGTAGGTACTCTTATTGTTCCTACTTTACAGACAATAATAATATATAGCACTTGTGATGTACCATGTGGGCAGTGAAGTGGCACAGTGGATAGAGCATTGGGCCTGGAATCAGAAAGACCAGAGTTCAATTTGGCCTCAGACACTTACTAGCTGTGTGACCCTAGCCAAGTTGCTTAACCTCTGCCTGCATAAAACTGGAGAAGGAAATAGCAAAGTACTTCAGTCTCTTTGTCCAAGAAAGCTCCAGACAATTGATCCACGGGGTCCTGAAGAATTGGACACAAGTGAACAAACAATAAATGTGCCGTACGCTGCGCTAAGCACTACTATTATCCCCATTTTACAGAGTAGGAAACTGAGGCAGAAATAGGCCAAGTGACTTGCCCAGGGCCACACATTCAGCAAGTGTCTCAGGCAGAATTTGAACCTGTATCTTCCTGACTCCAACATTCCTTCACTATCCCACATTACACGACCCTACAAGTCTGAATTTTGTAGAATTCTCTTTAGCATTAAATGTATTCATTCCCCCACACAATCCTTAGCAGTTCTCCATGGCCAAATTGATAGCATTTCCCCTGATCTCTATCACCATTAGTAGAAATTCCCAATGTGCTGCTGTGTCATTATATCCTCCATTCTTCCGTGAATGTCGCACAAGTGCACACAGTTGCACCCATCGTATGGGTGCATACATACCCCAGACACCTACACTTGAAATGGCTTTGAACGTCATAGCTAAATAACCATTTCCTTTTAAGACAGGACTTACTGAAGTGAGAACCACCATAAAAGGATCATCGATGAGGATATGGACATCCTCTATCCGGCTAGAGTTCAAGAAGCCGCTTAATGAAAATTGCTACCATCACCCTCAACAGAAACTAGTGAAAGCTGTACCTGACTGATGAAATATCACAGTTGTAGAGAGAATCTTCTCTGTGTAGAAGAAAGGTATCATATGAAATACCAGGACCCCTGTCCCTGACCCCATGCCTGCATTCT
This sequence comes from Trichosurus vulpecula, assembly GCF_011100635.1. Taxonomy (NCBI): domain Eukaryota; kingdom Metazoa; phylum Chordata; class Mammalia; order Diprotodontia; family Phalangeridae; genus Trichosurus; species Trichosurus vulpecula. Next base: position 95,717,165 of record NC_050578.1, on the reverse strand, counting down.
AGAATCTCTGGACATCGGATGAAGAGAAAAATCGTGCATTGAGCCATTATGCTACAATCCATTTTCCTGGAATAGCAGCCATTGGGTGTTGTGAAGAGATATTAGGTAGGCTAGAGGATTCAATATTTAGCCATCATCAACTGCACAAATTACACGGACTTGGACTATGAATGGGTGAGTGGATTATTTCATCCCACACAGGTCTGAGCACTTTTCATAGGCATAGCCAGCATTGAGTGCTACTAATTCAATGATTTTTTTCGGTAAGAGAGAATTTCTAGGAAAAGTTGTCCATTACACTATGCTAAATTGGGAAAATACAGAAGCACATTTGGATAAAATGTTCAGTGACATAGTTTGAAACAGAGACGGTTGTGGAATTCAAAGAATTCACAGAATTACAGGATCTACGTGCTCCAAGGGATTTGAGGGACATCTAGTCCATGCTCCGGCTTCTGATCTAACAATGGAATCTCTTCTATAACATCCCTGACAGGCGGGTCACTCTTTCTCTGCTTGAACACTTCCAGGAACAAGGAGTTTATGATTTTGCACAGTGCCCTTCTCCCCTTGGGGACACTTTTCATATTTAGGAAAGTTCTTGTGTTAAACCAAAATCTTCCCATGTAGAATTTCCCATGGTCCTGATTTTCCCCTTTGGACCAATATGGAATAAATCTAATCCCTCCTTTAATTTGTTGACCTTCAAACTCTTGAACAGAAATATTACATCTTCCCTAATATTTTCTCAGGTTAAATATTTACAGTTCCTTCACTTATACCTTTAGAAACTGAACCACGAATTCCTCAGTTAATAAGAAAATTAGATTGATTCTTATCTTATTCCTTGGAAATACGAAGTTTCACTAACTACTCAGTTCAACAGTCAAACAGTGTGTTGTTACAGAAAAGCATTCCTTATTTGAAGTCAAAAGACCTAGCTCTTCACTGTTGATCTGAACTTGAACAATCTCCTTAATCTCTTCAATTTCCTCACGTGTATAAAGAAAGAACAGATAGCCATAAAGGTCCTTTTGAGACCTGGATCTATAGCCTCGCCCTGGTCTCATGAATTTCACCACTGACCATTCCATTAATAAAAATACAAGTACTGACAGCAGCATTAATATTAGCTCATTTACTAAACAATTTCTATTCTAAACAAGAAAATATTTTGTTTCCAAATGATTTCAAACAAAGGATTTGAACCCTTCCACAGAGTAAATGTTCATATAATTTCAGACACTGCCAATTTTCAAAATCAATTAAGTGGAAGCCATTTGAAAGTGAATATTCATATTGTGAAGGCTCTCTCTGAAATGGCTTCTGCCTTTTCCCATAAATTATTTACATTTTAAGGTATTTTATTCTTCTAAATTTCTTATTTTCCTGTTCACTGATGCAGATGTACTGGATGCCTTGTGATGATTTTATGTAGAATATATGGAAATAATTATATACCCATACCGGCAAAATTGTGGTTTTTATATGCTCTGGTGAACTGTGGTTTCAGCTTGGGCTGCTGTCATTCATAATCTAGGAAGTGGTTACTTTTGTTTTTTAGTTTTAAGTTCAAAATAACAAAATCTATGACAATTGCATTAACCTCTTTCCATTGGTATTTAAAACAAAGATGGCATAATACTTTAGTAACCGAGCAAAGCTGTTTCACAGTGAACTTTGCAAATGTTTCAGGATTCTATTGAGTCCAGTGGTACAGACTGAAGGTATTCATTGCACACACACTAAACAGATCGAAGGAAGCTGGCAAGGCATGGGTTTCCCCCTTTAATCAAACACAGAGGGAGAGAGAAAAACTTTATGAATCTTGAATGGAACTATGGGAAAATAAATCTCTGAAATACCACTAAAACAGTCATGTAATTCAAAATGAGGTTGAGGAACATAATTCTCTCTTGAAAACTTTATTTTGTTAAAACATATGAATTTGTTTTTGAGAATGCTTATCTAAATGCCATTAAATATCTAAAAAAGACCTAGTCTTCCTGTCTTGCTCAGGCTAGAAATGCAGAGGCCAGTCATGGGCTTGATCCCAGATATTCACAGGGAGTTTGGAGTTGCTCTGTTTCCAACTTGGAAACTTGTTTCCAACTTGTTTGCCCCTTGTTAGGAAACCTGGTAACAACTCACTCTGGAGGGCTTGCGATATTAATGCTGAACTAAATTAGTGTGGGATACCCAATCAGCTTAGCCCATGGCTCAGAATTTCAGAGCCTACGATATCTACCAGCCTCAGGCTTCCTAGCAACAGGGACTGCAAACATGAGACACCATTGGTGCTAAATTCTATGTCTTGTTCAATTCATCACATCAGAAATAAATGAGATAAAATATGTAAAGCATTTTGCATGCCATAAAGCACTATATAAAAGACTATTATTATATAAAATGACTCACAAAAATGCAAAAATCAAATGCAATCAGAAGGAGAAGGCTTGCCACCAAAATGGCAATCACTCAGTAGACTGCCCTTGACCTCCATGCACAGAGCTCACTTATTCAATGGAAGTATACCACATGTACAGAGCAAAGGAAAAGAATATTTCTTTAACTAGATAATGGGGAGTAGCTAGTAACAGGGTCTGTGACCATTACAACATTCTAAAATTATGTGAACATTAAAATACTAGCAGATACGAGCTCTGAGTATTATGAATTCACTGGAAGTGATGACTCTTATTCATCAGGAATAGTTAATCAGATTGCCAAAGGATATTAACTAAGCACATATCATTCTTAATAGAACCAGCTAAGTGTATTGGAAAGGCCACTGAATTGCAGAATACCTATTTTTGATTCTGGATTCTTCTATTTATTCTCTGAATTTGGGTAAGCCAAGTTCAATGTCTTGGCCTCAGTTTCATTTCCTTGGACTAGATGATCTCTGAAGTCTCACCCATCTACTCTACATACTATGCTCCTAATAATCAAATGAATATTCACTTTCAAATGGCTTTCACTTAATTACTTTTGAAAATTGGCAGTGTCTGAAATTATATGAACATTTACTCTGTGGAAGGGTTCAAATCCTTTGAAATAATTTGGAAACAAAATATTTTCTTGTTTAGAACAGAATGTAATATTTGTTTAAAAAAACACTCATCACGATGTCTAGAACATAGTATTCCAACACCACTGCCAATAATGTACAAACCAAGATAAAGGGAAATACATCTCACCTCCAGAAACCTTAAATATAAAATGAACTGCAATAACCACGGTGTTTATTTATTGTTAAACAAGTATAGAAAATTTGGTGAAGTTTTAAAATTTGCTAAGAAGTGGGAATGACATTGTATAATGCCAAGAAAGAACGTCACTGAATATAAAGTGGTATCTAATGGTGAGGAGACCAAGAAATACTATGTTTAGAAAGTTTATATCCTGCCCTACAGGAAAAAAAAAAAGTACATTTGGGGAGTTGCTTGCTTTGCTACTTATGCCCATTGTCTGTGTCTCAGCTCAGAGAATCTGATTATAATTCTGTTTACTCCACCATTACTAAGGGTGTTCTGTTGGATCCCTGTACAGTTAGATCCATCTTTAGGTAGATGCAGGATAAAACACATCTACAGCATTTCTGTAGTTCACAGCTATAGATACAGTTCTAAGAATTCTTTACCATATTCCACTGAATTTAACCTTCGACCAACTTAACATTTTCATCAAGTTCCACACCCAACAGGAAGTCACAGTTCTTATTGTTAACCATCTTTCTCCTCTTTTTCTTTGGTTGGTAAAACACTATCCTATTCTAGTTCATTTACCCCTCTAACTACTCCTCTGCTTCGTTTTCCACTATTTTTCTTCTTCCTCCTACGTAAATTGAAGTATCCTCCAAAGTTCTGCCCTTAGAAGCTCCTCTCTTTCATTAATCTCATTCCTTCTCACAGCCTGAACTATGGCTACCCTCCACATGGCTCACAAATATACCTCTCTCTTGAATCTGCCCCAAGTTCTATATATACATCTCCAACATGGAGAAGTTAGGGAAGACATCTTAAAGACAAAAAGGCCAGAACCAAGTCTCCTGGCTTTGCTCCAAATAGCAGTAATTTCTGACTTCATTATCCAGCCAACATTTATTAAGTTTCTTATAAAGGAAAGTAGGGTATTATATTGGACTTTTCCTCATCTTCCCCATGGAATCAATAACCAGATTTTGTTGATGCTACCTTTTCAATGTCTCTTCTTTCCTTTCTATTTCCACCACCAATGCGAAGGTTTAAGCTCTCATTAGCATTTCCTTGGATTATCGCAATAGCTAGTACAGAGAAGTCATTTAATAAATGCTTGTGGAAATGCAGTGGAGTACCTGCTTCACTTATCTTCCTTCCTTCCCCCACTCTTCCCCTCTTATCTACCCTTCACACCACTGCTCTTAACCCCTCTTATTCATAGCTATGTACCTATGCAATTTTTCCACTTGAAACTTATGAATAGCTTGCATTTATATTTACTGGAGGAAATGATTTCATATTAACATGTAGGCATGCTACTATATATGTGTGCATATATATATATATATATACATATGTACACATAATTTGCATATACATATATATTAAACTTCTATCAATATGCGTATTGGTTTCTTAGATCAAAATTGGCATTTAAAACATGTACATGTAAGTACATGTCAGACTATCAGATATAGTTTAGGACTTAAAAAAGACTTGTTAAATCTCAATATTAAATGGCAGAAAGATAATTCTGCCTTATAGTTTTCCTAGACAGCCAAACTACGGGTTGAGTAAAGCAATATGCTAGCATTCATTTCAGGAAATTTATGACCAGAAAAGAAAGTGGCTAAGCCATTTAGTGAAAGTGAGGACTAACTGATGGTTAGACCGTGTGCTCTATCTTTACCATTGTTCACATCAATGAGATTGCATATCTTTTCTAGTGTCTAATTCATCCTTCACGTACTGCCAAAGTCATCTTTTGAATGTATAACTCAATTATATCACTTCCTTGTTCAATGATCACAAAAAAATGAGTAGTTCCTTAATGCTTATAAGACTTTTAGGGAGAGAAAACAGTATTTGATTTCTCAATTTCACATATTTTCTGCCCAACTCAATAGAGATTTACATTTTAAACATCAGCCTTTCAAAACTGCAACTTTACACGGATTCTGTACATTTTTTAAAGTTCTCATACTTTGTTATCCTGTTGAGATATCTTCAAAAAACAGATAGTAATGAAACCCATGCAAAGCAGAAACTGTAATTACTTAAAAAAAGAAAAAAACTAAACCAAACCAGATAAAAACCCACTTTATAAAGATTCAGGGGTGAGCAGTAACCTAGAGAACCCCTCTTTCCCTCACAGAAGCCAGAGAAAATGTTCCTTTTATCAAGCAGTGCATCCTTTTAAATACTTTCCACTGACAATAGTGTCTTAAAGGCAATTTCACCTTTTATTTCCACGTTGTCAAATTTGCATGGATTCAGGTGAAACCTCACCACCAAACACCTCCTCCTTTTTCCTTCTGTTCCTCTTTTTCCTCCGTTTTCTTCCTCCTTCTACTTTTTTTGTTTACTAATACGGATTTGAAACACATATTCATAGGTCATTATTAGTTTCAAATCTTGTGAAAATTGTTTCCTTGAAGATTGATGCCTATAGATTTGGATTGACTAAATAAGATGTAACACATGAATATAAACGCAATAGTTTTGTGCTTTAACGAACAATGGATATGATATATACAGGTAAGCATGGAGAGATGTATGAATTGATGCTAAGTGAAACAAGCAGAAGCAAGAAAACAATACACACCACTACAATGATATAAATTAAATAAACAACAGTCAAAATGGAATTCTGTGAAACTATCATGACCAAGCTTGACTGTAAAGAGGAGATATGATAATTTTATAAAGGTAAGAGACTATTAGAACACTGTATATAATGTTAGACTTAGTTTTGAGGAACTGCTTTCCCTCTTTCTTTAAAAAGTAATTATAAATATACATATACCCACATATAGACACATATACATACACATACACACATATATCCATACACAATACATATATGTGTGTGTGTGTGTGTGTGTGTGTATGTATATAAATTGCCATATGAGTTTTTAGGAATTGTGGCTTTCCTATCCTAAAAAGAGACTGAATGACCATAAAATTCACAAGGGATAGAAAGAGTCCAGAAATGTTGAAGCTCTCTGTGGAGAAACAGCATGGGATGTGAAGGAAGGAGTATACGTGTAGCAACGATCTTGCTAGCAGCTCCTGTGCCTGTGCAAAACCAACAACCAGCACACAGAAGCCGCTAACACAGGTTTTTTGATCTGCTTTACTAAGGAAAGTAATTTTAAGGGGTTAACAATCTCACTTTAATCCAACATACAAACATAACTCAGTTTGGGAGGAAAAGCCAGCACCCTGAACTTCAGAGTAAATATAAACAAATTACAAACAGAGACAATATAAACAGACCAAATCACAATTCAGTTACCAAAGAAGAACCAATGGATCTGGGTTAGCAAAGCAGGGGGACGGTGTTTCAACAATCCGGCTAGCAGCTTCTGCGGGGGTGCAAAATCCACCCACAGCCAGCGCCCAGAAAGCTGCCAACAGCACAGGTTCTTTTGATCTGCTTAACTAAGGAAAGCAAGGTGAAGGGGTTGACAAGCTTACTTTAATTCAGCATACAAATATCATTCACTTAGTTCAGAGGAAAAATCCAGCACCCTGAACTTCAGAACAAAATACAAACAAATTACAAACATCAACAGACAGACCTTGTCTGATTCAAATCCTAATACATAGTTACCAGAGCTCAACAAAGTTTCAGCATCCAGATTTACAAGCTGGAGGGCTCCTTAGCTACAGCTGCCCGGAGTCCCCTCATCAACACCATCTCGAGAGCCCTTAAACAAATTAGAAACAGACAGACCCAATACAATTCATAGTTACCAATGTCTAGGTTCAGCCCGGGAGCTCAGAACAAGGGCTGGCCCAGTCACGCACCACCACTGCTGTGGGTAAGAAAGCTCCAAAAACAGACAGCCAACCCCCGGTTTTTATATTTTTTCAGCATCAGGGGTGAGTCACACATGAGACTCACCCATGTGACCTAGAATCCTCACAAAGAGATGGACTTAAACCCACATGGTCTGAGAGCCTCTGCTCTCTCGACACTCAACTAGGCCCTCCCTGGAGTTAGTCCCACCTTGGGCCCCACCTTAGTTGTCAATCCACACCCACTAAGGTTTTACACATAATAGTGGTTTGGGCCTGGGGCTTAGCACCTAGTAAGGCTCAGTGAATTACTCAAAGGGAACAAAAGCCAAACTATTCAAGGGGACTTGTTGAACTAAGTGCTAAGGAGCCTATTTTGCTTACCAACACAGATGGCTACAATGGCTTGGCCAGAGTCTCAACACTCCTTCCATGAGTGAGACCCAAAAGTCAAACACCAGAGCCCTGGGGCACTTGCTTACCTCAGTGCTGAGAAGCACACAAACAAAGAACAGTGAAAAATCCCATTTTGCTGGCCATTACACTTGAAAGGCAAGACTTCTCAAAGGTACTTAATCACCTCAGCATTCCAAAGGAGAAGACAAAAAAAGTCCTGCCCTGTTTACCATTACATTGTCTTAGGGAGGAGAACCGCTCCAAAGGCAAAAAAGATTCCATTTTACCTGCCCCATTCAAACAAAGGCCAGAATCATTAAAGGCACTTTAGAGAAGAACAGCAAAAAGTACCGCCTCAATTACTGATATGACATGCAGCAACAGTGAATCAAAAGTAGAGTATACTGCTATCCCAGACTAAGCATAAGTGTGAGCAGCTGTGCCTTCCTTTGTTTGCTGAACCCCTTATGGAGTCATAAGACGAATCTTGGCCAAAACTTGCCCTGCTGTATATACCACATGCTGCTGCTGAAACCTAGTGAATTTATTCACTCTCCATTCAATTTCCTGTACCCTGTACCCAGTGTCCTATCTCCCCCCCACTTCCAACCTAGTATCTGCCAGGTAAATCAATATCATGTACTTTTTGGAGTTTTTTTTTTTTCTGCTCTCTTACATTATATTTATTTGCTATTTTTATTTGTAATGAGTTTTGTCTCCAGATAAATATAAGCTAATTTTTATTGCATTCTAAGTGTTTGTTGTAGAGGGTGTGGTGAGGAGGGAGTGCAATGACTAATAGGAATTTACAGAGTAAACTAAAGGGCAGAAAAAACAATGTCTGTTCAACAGTTCTGTTAAGAAATGATGTCTTCCCTAATCTGGGAGCTCTGAGCTTTACTGACCTTATTTATTAATAAGGGAAATGGATAACATGAACCAACAGAGACATTGTCATGAGCTGTTAAGAAAATAATGAAGTTATATTGAGGTCTTTAGTGGAACCTAGAGAAGTGAGGAGGAGGGGGTTCCCTGAGAAGAGGAGAAGAAATGGATATATGGGGAAATATGTAAAACAAAAGATCAATAAAATTATATATTTTGAAATACAAATTTTAAAAATCTTTTTTGATAAGTATCCATTGTAAAACGGTTCATAGTGTTTTTAGAAACTTGTACTTAATTACTATTAGCACAGAAACCTAAAGTAAAAGCTACATGCTGGAACTTACATGTAACTCAGAAGAAAAATGGTGGGACAAAGAAATGTAGTTATTTATCCAAGCTGAAAACAGGAGGGCATACCCTGCTGGAGAATGGTATGCTCATAATTTTCAGTGTGGTATACTTTCTATTATCCCACAGTTATCCCCTTTTCAGCTCTGAGTGTTACCAGTAAGGCTAACAGGATATTTGTTGGTAGACCAGCTAAAGGACAGCCAAGTAGCACATTTGCTACAACATCAGGAGAATGAAAATGCCACAAACATTATGCCATGTGCTCCCTAACTTGAATTAATCCCAGTTGCCTCTCCTGGAAAACTCCAGAGGGACGCTAGATACCAGCAATTCTCATTACTGGTTACTGGGTCATTTCCGACAATACCTAGTTTGGTCATTCAAAGAAGCAAGGATATTTAAGGATTATGACACATTATTCCTGTTTCTTGAAACCTCAGACATAAATTTGGTCTTAACCAATATTACATGCAAAATTTTTACAGGAAATCCTAAGCAAAACAACATGAGGAAAAGATGCAAGGAATATGTAAAAATATGTCCCAGAAGGGGATTGCACAAAACAGGGTTTGGATGCTAAAAAATGAAATATGAGAAAATTATATTATAGAAAAAGTAAAGGCTTGATCATTCAAAGTAAATTCTAGTTAGAGGTAAAATAAAACTTTGAAAAACTGCAATGAAAAGCAAGGTATCATTTACTGATCATAATTTAGCTAAATATTTTTGAGGACAATTTAATATATGTATGATAAAAGTCTGTGGCTACTATTTATACCACATATAACACCATTAAATTTACTAAGACCACAAGAACATGTAGTGAAGACTGGATAAGGACACTCATATTTTGCTTAGAAGAGTTTAAAGAAAAAGGAAATTTAAATAAAGATATAAGGTAAATATAGGGATCCTTAATCTGGGTTCTGTGAGCTTATTTTTTTTAAATAATGGTTATCTCAATATAAATGACTTCCTTTGTAACCCTATGTGTTTTATTTTATGTATTAAAAACATTATTCTGAGAGGGATCCATAGGTTTTACCAGATGGCCAAAGGGATCTAACACACACACAAACACACACACACACACACACACACACACACACACACACACACGCAATCAATATTAAGAACTTCTGGTCCAGAGAATATACACACACAGACATATAAATGTGTGTATACATATTCACACATACACACAAATATATGTGTCTATGTATACATATTTTCACAGAACTTTATTCAATGTATGGGGGGAAAAACACAGGCATGCTCAATAATAATGACTTAACTAGAAAGATTCAATATATGATTAGAAAGCTTCAGCTCATGAGAGAAGTGCTCCTAAAATCCTAAATTGTCATTTGACTAAACTTTATAAGATTCTTCTGTGACTGCCTAATGAAATTCTCCCATTGATTAAGCACAAAGAAATTTATGAAAGGCAGATACTTTCTGGTCAACATCTACAAATATCCTCACTTAATTCCTTGGGCATAAGGGTCTAGGAAAAACAAGGTTTACTCTCCTTATCAATTCTCGAACATCACTAATAGAACAGATAGTCATTCTTAACATCAATATGTAAAAGTCTGGAATATGTTGGTATAGGCATGCTACCTAAAACTTGGGAAACATTCTTAAGCCAAGATCTTAAATGACATTCCTTGGAGTCTAGCTTATACACTATTAGGTACAATACATGTGCCTAATATATGTAAATATATGACTATATAAATGTATTGTCATTCTGAATAAAATTATATTTGTAATACTAATGAATTGGGAGGGATTTGGATTATAGTACAGACTGTGGTTATAGCATCTTTCTTAGTGAAAGGGGAAATTTTAAAGGCAGGCAAAATTTTTTTCACCTGCAGCTTGCCTGCATCACACCAAAATAAATCTTGATGGTACTGCTTTGTTGATTAAACAAGTAATTATTGGAGCACACCTTATGTGTCCAGAACCATTCACTTGACTCTGGGAGTAGAAAAGCAGCACTGCCACACATGCCAAGCATATCATCTTTCTGATGATGAGAGGAAAAGGGAATGGAGCTATGATTTCATTGGTGTAAAGGGTCCCTGGTGAGAAATTTTATCAACCAATTTAGGTCAGCACCTTCTCTGCAACTTTTTATCTTAGAGTAATGAGAGGTTAAGTGATTTACCCAAAGTCACAATGCAAGTATATGTCAAGATGGGATTTGAATTCTGATCTTCCTGGCTACAAGGCCAGTTCTTTACACACTATGCCTCTTACACAATTTATCTAGAGGACAACTATCATTACTTTAAAGAACTGGAGAGAAAGGACCAATACGGGAAAATATAAAATAATGGGACAAAGTTGGAATATATGTATATACATATGTATATCACTGCTAAAAGGGCAGTGATAACAGGAAGTGACAGGGATAGGAATAGTCAAGAAAAAGATTGTTGGAGGAGGTAAGTTATGAGTAGATGTTAAAGGAGTTGAGATAGATTTATCTATATTTCTACATTTATATCTATATATTTATAGAGATAAGTCTACTCACCTCCTTTAACATCTATGCCTATATCCATATTAGATAGATAGACAGATAGATAGAAAGACAGAGAGGTAGATAGGTAGGTAGACAGACAGATAGATAAATAGATAGATAGATAGATATCCATATAGATACAGGCATAGGCATAAAGGAAAGAAGAGGACATTTCTAGGGAAAAGGAAATACTCTGGCAGATAAAAAAATGCAGATTTGGCTGAAACATAGGTTCTATTGGGAAGTAGAGAGGACAGAGATGATGAAGGAGAGGGAGAAGAAGGGGGAGCAAAGGGAGAGAGAGTGGAGAAGGAGAGGGAGGAGGGAAGAGATGTGAGAAGGAGACAGAGAGAGGGAGAGGGAGGGAGAGAGAAAGAGGGAGGGAGGAAGGGAAGGAGGAAGAGCGAGAGGGGGAGAGGGGGAGAGGGGAGAGAGAGAGAGAGAGAGAGGAATGAGTGTTAGAGTTCCTCATACACTACTCTAAAGAGTTTAGATTCAACATAAGCTACTTCAGGTTACTAAATTGGACTAAGTTGTTCTGCCATAATGAAAAGGGTAAGTAAATTAGACTAATCTGGTCCAGGGGTTCTCCACCAAGGTAAATTTCAAGGAAGTCTGTGAACTTAGATGGGAGAAATTATGTATTTATTTGCCTTAACCTCCAACTGAAATATACCATGTCTTTCCATTTGGAATGTAGGTGTTAAAGGAGGTATAGGGGTTCCATAGGCTTAATCAGATGGACAAAGGAGTCCATGCATGCAACTAGGAAATAAGATATACAGGCAATGGGGCATAGAAATCTATCTTGCCCTACAAGAAAGTAAGGGAAAAGGGGATGGGGTGGGGCAGGGAGTGGGGTGACAGAAGGGAGGGCTGACTGGGGAAAGGGGCAACCAGAATATATGCCATCTTGGAGTGGAGGGAGGGTAGAAATGGAGAGAAAATTTGTAATTCAAACTCTTGTGAAAATCAATGCTGAAAACTAAAAATATAAAATAAATAAAGGAAAAAAAATAAAAATTAAGAACACCTGCAATAGATTGAGCTTGGAGAAACTGTTTTGTATCACTTGTTAATAATTTTCTTAGCTTCAGAAAAAAATAAGAGGACCTTGATGGCTTGGTCCAACTTATTCATTTTGTAAATGAGGAAATCACTTCCAGGAAAGGTTAGGTCCTTTGGCCAAGGTATTGCAGTTATATGTGCAGTGTTGGAACTGGAACCTAGGTCTACTAATTCCCAGTTTACTGCTTCCCCCCACTATACCACGCTGTGTTTTATATGCCAAACTGCTTTCCAGTATATCAGCACCAAACTTTAGTACAAACATGTTTGGAGATGGCTTTCCCAAAAATTCTGGAGGGCAAAAAAAAATGCTCCATGAATCAACAGACAATTTTCTATCCATGCTTAAAATCTGAATTGGAGAAGAAGAAAGCCAATCATGGTTCTAGTGCTGCTTAGTTCCCTGCTTGCTATATTATCTGAAACCATTTTAAAGATAAAAAACAAGACCTGTTTTCTATAACCTAGAAAAGGGATTCAACATGTAATTTCATTGATATAAGGAACTTCTGAGTGAGAAAACTCTCTCTACCAAAATAAGACAGTCAGTACCTTCTCTGCATTTTAAGTCTTAGAGAATTGCCTAAGGCAACAAGTGGTTAAGTGACTTGTGTAGGACCTTACATAATTATGTAAGTGTCCTAGGCAGCATTTGAACCCTGGGCTTCATGGCTTTGAGGCAACTTTTCTCTCCAGAATGCAACACTTCTTATTATGACCTGAAAGCTAGAAGAAATGGAAGAAAATAAATGGAAAAGATTAAAAAAAAAAGGAGGAAGTGGAAAAATCAAAGAATTAAAAGAAAGAACATTTTATGAAGGCAATGGAAGCAGGAGGAAGCAGAGGAAAAGTATAAATTTATTTCAACTAAATTATCAATGAGTTGCTCGTGAACTGGCCTAGGCAACTTAATAGCCATATCAAACACTGTCTCCATATGAAAATGTATTTTGAGCCTTAAATGAGTTACTTACAAAAGAACTTTTGGATACAATCCATTTATAAGATGATCATTCCCATATGCCTTAGCTTCCCAACTATGTGTAGGTAGAACACGTGCTGCATGTGGGTAGCAATCATGCCTTATTTGTTTGTCAGTAATGCCCACAATACCTTTACTAAGGCACAATGTATGATGTGCTCAAAAAATATTTGCCACACAAGAGGCAAGACCACCGGTTAGGACCGCCTTAGGACTCATGTGAACACCTATGGGTCCCAACACCAAGAGGAGTATCTCTGAATCTTTGTATGCTGGGCTTGTATTATTACTGGAAACAAGAATCTTTTTAAATGAAAAGGAGTGAAAATATGAGATGTTGCCTATTTGGCTGAACACCTTGAGACTGTATAGTCAAAATACAGCTTCAAAACACTGAATGGTAAAATAATCTAAGCTAAGAAACTGCTTACAGGAAATAAATAAAAAGTAAAAGTAAATCCCCAAATAATAACAATTTGATTCTTCCTCTAATTCCAAATGGTTTAGCCAATAGTTTTCCTATTTTCAATGAACTTAAACTGATATATAAATGTCTCTGGCTGGATATCAGCAAGAAAGATGCTTAGCTGGACTTATTTCTAGTGGAATACTTTATCCTTCTATTCCATAGCCGAAACTTACACCTGTCGAAAAAAAATATAGGCAAGCTGAATAGAAATGGGAAAATATATATCATCAATGAAATTATTTTTTTTCCATTGGGGAAAAAATTAATCACAATCCAAGCTCTTATAAAGAACACTGGAAATAGATTCCAAGGAGCCATCTGTATTGAATCTCATCTCTGACAACTGCTACAGCTTTAACCATAGACAAATCACAACCTTTATGAGCTTCAGGTTTTTCATCTGTAAAATGGGGATAAAATGGTATAATGGTAGTACCTACCCAAAAGTTGTGGTAAGGCTTAAATGACAGCTTTCTTTATAAGTGCTAGGTGGTACAGTAAATACAATGCTGAACCTGGGATCAGGAAGACCCAATTTCAAATACAGCTTTAGACTGTTATGAGCTTTGTAACCCTGGGTAAGTCACTTAATCTGTAAAATGTGGATAATAATTATCTGTCTCACAGGGTTGTTGTGAACATAAAGTGAGATGTGTATAAAGTACTCAAAGTGATATATAAATACTAGCTGTGTGAATATTATTATTATTATTAGTGTATATAACTAGAAGCAATATAAGAACTGAAATTAGATTTTTGAATTTATATATTTTCACATTTCCCAACAGCCTCATATTTTTCAAGCTAACATGTCACTATATGTAACTAAACTGTCATTTGTTGTTTTTATTTAATATTTCAAAGGGTGTTTGTTTTTCAGTACATAAAATACAAATCTAAGGTCACAATTTTTTTTAAAATGTGCATGTATATATGTACATATGTATATATACACACACATATATATATAGCACACACATTATAGAGAGACATATATATGTATATATGTGTATATATACATATATATGTATTCTTAAATGAAATAATTGATTATTGTTACACTAAAATTCAGTTACACCTACTTCTCAAAAATGAACAAGGAAGTAAACCTCATCTGAAGGGCACTATAACAAAATGTCCAATATCAGAAATAAAGGTATTGTAACCTTCACATAGGTCAACAAAATTCTTGAGTTTGTACACTTTGTTGCAGTATGCCCAGTGGGCCAGACCAAAGAAGCAGTTATTGGCATGAAAACCTTTTTTTTTTTTTTCCAGGAATAACCTTAATGGAGAAAGAAATAAAACAGAAAATCAATGGGAGAATAAGACGAACAATAGAATGAGAAGCAATTTAATCAAGCATTAAGAGAACTTAGTTTTCTATATACAATGGCCAACATTAAAATAACTCCCCCAAAAGGTCTAAATTCTGACACTTACCAGTAAGACATAATTGCATAAATTTGCCGTTGGCACATAAACGATGAAGATATTGAGGAGACAGAACACTAAGGAATGGAAAGCCTGGGAGGGAAATTCCCCTACTGTTAAAAAATATGGGATATTTGGACAACTTTGGTAGTTGCTTTTATTCTTTTATCAGTGAGAGGATTAAAACACCTTCAAATCATCACTCATCAAATTCCAGATAGAAAGGAAAATAATTGTGTCAGAATACTACTCAGGATTGCTTTTGAAGAGTCTCTCCCAAAAGATGTGTCATCTACTTTAATACCTCCACTTTCAGGTACTGGAAAGTCAAGTTTTGGCATGAATCTTGGCTCTCTTTAACAATTCAATGGCTTTCACATACTCTCCCCCTCCCTCATAAAACTCCTAATTACATTTTCCATGATTTCATCTGAGTATTACCAAGTAGAATACACACTTCTGACAATGAATCAGGGATCTTTTTTTTTAATGCCCTTCTAGCCTCTTATTTTCATATTTATTAGCTATTATAAAAGGACATTCTCAGTCTCATCATCAGTTAACAAACAGCACCGTTTGGAAGATTTGGGGCCAACCAGAATTCCTTCCAATTTGGCCTCACTTCTTTGTGTTCTAAGATGACCACAGACACAACAGCCGCATTTGCCTTCCACAAAGGAAAAAAAAATGACTTTAGCATAAATCTTCAGCTCCCTTAGCCAGACCTGATTTATTAGCATTTGGGGTAACTCAAATATTCTTTCAAGGTGAGGAGATGACAGTTCTTAATCCCTCTTCTGAATAGCTAGGGGCCACATTTAAAAGCAAAGGAAGGTACAATCCAGTTATTTCCATAATGGTTCACATCCATCTGCTCTTAAACAATAGAAAGGCTTCTATTAACAAGAGCTGAATGACATATACGAAGACCAGATACTGGACCCTCAGCCAGATCACAGTGTTGTTTCAGGGCCAAGAATTACTCTTCTTCAGAACTTCAGTGCTTGCAGTAGTCTACAGCAAGCTGCAAAAAACATCTGTAATACCTCATCCCACATGACTAGGGTTAGGGTCATTAGCTTTCTCCATGAGCTTGCTATTCTCAAATTCATGCTTTATATAAGGGGTTCTTCATCTAAGATCCAATACTTAGGGGATTTATCTTTTTAGATAATATTTGATATTTCAATATGTTTTAAAAATATTTTAATAATTGATTTTATTTGTAATTCTATGTATTTTATGTATTTAAAACCAATATTCTGAGAAAGGATCCCTAGGCTTTACCAGGCTACAAAAGGGCTGCACATCACAAAAAAGATTTAAAACCTCTGTTCTACACTAATATTTTATATCCTGCATATGCACATTCAGCAGGGCCAGGGCTCATTAGTGCATTTTTTCAGCTTCACTATATTTATTTTTCAGTTTTATTTTCAACTTCCCTCTCTTCAATTTCAGCCTTTCACAATCCATTTTGGGAAAGCTCTTTGATGCTAATATGCTGCTCATAATTGGGCATGAAGCTGTCAACAATTTAGGCAGCAATGTTTTGACACCTATGAAAATTAGACTGACAAGTGAAATATTGGGAATGCCTAGTAGTTTCTTGCATTTTTAGGTTGCTTACTTTATAATGACTTTTTTAAGTATTGATATTTTTCCTAAATTATAGTGAATATTTCTGGGCAAAAGACCAAAGTTTTATATCTATATCTATATGTATGTATGTATGTATATACACACATATACATGCACATACTTATATGTGTGCATATATACACACATATGAATATTGTATAGAGTAAGTTTTTGTCAATATTCACTATCAAAATTCTATGTAAATTTCCATTTAAATTAGTTCTCTAACTTTTAACTTAGCAGAGTAATGAAGAGCAGGACAGTAGAACAAGGTAGAAAAAAAACGTCAGCAAGTAAATCAAACAGATTTACCTGCAACTCAGCTTAATACATTCTGAAACATATTACTCAAAATGAGATGCAATTTTATGGTATGAATATTCTCATTGCTTTTGGTAATACATACTCCACTTCACTTAGAGAGTAGTTTATTAACAATTCTAAAAAAGCAGCACTTCCACTGTCTTTTCTTTAATTAAGCACATTTTAGGTTTCATTAGTGACAAGGTTATTTGAGTTTAATTACCCAATTGCATTTTCCTGTAGGCAAATTATAACCTGCTTCCTTTTGCTCTTGATAAATTTTTTTGAAATTTCATTTAAATTATCAACAATTGCAAGAACCTATTAATTATCTATTTAAATTCATTAAAGTTTGACAACGTATCAGTAGCTAAAAGGAAAGTTCTACACAAGTGATGGAATGATATTTTCACAGTGCTTTCCATTTGAATCCCATAACAATGCTGTAAGGTAGGGACCAAAGGTATCATTACGTCTACCCTTGCTCCTCTATTTTGTAAAATGGAGCGGGGGAATTGAGGTTCGGTGGGATTAAATAACTTGCTCAAGGCTTTACACTTTGTAAGTATGAGAGGCTCTCTCTCCTAATTTCAGATTCAACATTCTTCTATTGTGTCATGCCATTCTATCTCACTGATATAAGTATAACGAAGACTGGATTATTCTCTCTTAAAGCCAGATGCCGAACCTGTGAGTTCATTGGCATAGGGGATTCCTAAAAGAGGAAACTCCTTCTACCAATGCAGGTGTGCCAATTCACCTTCTCAGCACCTTAGAGAGTTGCCCAGGGCAGCAGCTTCAAATTCAAGTCAAAACAGATGCCTAGGGGCTGCATATTGACTTAGAAAACCACAAATTAATATTTTATTGCTAACTTTCACTTTTATATCACCTACATACAGTTCTTGAGGTATCCAGTTGTAACAGTGTGTTATAACATGTAATAATTTTCACTGCAGGACTACAAACTGTCTTATTTGCCATGGTAGTGTTTTTATGTCTTAGTTACAGGTATTTTGATTAGTAGAAAATGAATTAATGCACATGGGCCACTTTTCAAAGCGTAAAGAAGAAATTAATTACTTTTTTGAAAATTATTCATAACATGCTTTAAGTTTTTTTTTTCTTTTCAAAATATAATTCAGAAATCTCTATGAGACCTCACATCATGCACCTGTGTTCAAATTCTGCCTCATACACTTATTAGCTATTTGACCCTGGGCTAGTCACTTAACCTCTCTTTGCCTCAGTTTCTGCAACAGTGAAATGTGGATACTAATGATACTTAACTCTTTGTGAGGATCCAGTGAGATACTATTTGTAAAAAGTGCCTAGCAGACTTACTGGGCACATAGTAGATGCCATAGAAATGTTAATTCCCTTCTCTTCCTCTTACTGGAAAAGAAAGGGAGCGCCAGTTAATAGAAGGATGAAACTGACAGAATGAGGGAAAGTATACTTTATTTATATAATGATTTATGTATACATCAGAAGCCCCAGGTAGAAATTCAGGAGGAAAGACTGGGGTGCTTTAGTTCTGCATTTATCTGGCCTAACACCACACCCTTGACACTAGTGAAGAGCTATGGGAAAAGGCATGAAAATGCAGAGAAAGGGGGCTGGTCTAATTATTACCTAAGGGTAGAATGCTGAGCCAAGTATTCTGATTTACAATCCTTTGTCAAAGGAGAGTCAAGGGGTGGTTAATTTCTGCAGCTAACCCAAACAATTTGGAAGCTTATATTTCCTTAAAATTGAGTATAATGAGGAATAAGTACACTGTGCTAAATGTTTAATTATTTAAATAGTACTTTAAAGTTTGCAAATCTCTTTATGTATATGATCTTAATTTGCATAGCCTTGTGAGATAGATGCTGTTATTTATAATCTCCACTTTATAGGCAAGGAAAATGAATGTCAGTGAGTTTAAGAGGCATTGCCAGGATCTCCACACTAGTGTGAGACAGGATTTGAACCTAGGCCATCCTAAGCCCAAGTGATGATCAATCACCAGACCTAACAACAACAAGGGATGTGAATTGCCTTTCCACACATGTGCTCTGTGTGCCTCTTAACGTGTGTTCTCTAAGTATATCCAATCTACCCACTGATGCTATGTGTATGTATGAGAAGTTTGTCTCTGATTTATGATGAAAATATTCTATTGATACTTTACTTACTACGACATTTTATTAAATACCTTTGGCTTTAGTTAACGATTTCCAACACATGACCAGGAATATCAAACACATCAGTGGGGGCTTATGAATTCTGATGTTGAAAAAACAAAATTGTAGTAATTACCTTGGACCTGTAGTAGCCTTTCTGGGCAGAACCAACGTGTGAGAGCAATGCTACATTAATTTGGAAGAAAGCGGGATAGTAAATATACTTATGACTATGATAACTTGGCATGCCATTCCCTACTGTCCTATATGAGCATTCTGACCCAGCCAAACTGGCCTACTGGCCCAGGACACAGCTTGTGCCTTCCTGTTTCTACTCAGGTTACTCCCTCTGAATGAACTTCTTTTGTTTTTGCTGTTGTTCAGTTTTGTTCATGATCTCATTTAGGATTTTCTTGGCAAAGATACTGGAGTGATTTGCCATTTCCTTCTCCAGCTCATTTTACAGATGAGGAAACTGAGGCAAGCAGGGTTAAGTGACTTGCCCAGCGTTACACAGCTAGGAAGTGTCTGAGATCACCTGCAAATTCAGGGCGGGGAGTCTTCCTGACTGCAGACTTGGCACGCTATCCACCGCACCACTTAGCTGCATGTTTTTTTTTAGCTGAAATGTCTTTTATTTTGACTCACACAGACATACAGAACATCTCCACATTCTTAATCCACTTGGGCTTTGAAAACAGGGGAAGGGAAGGAAACAAACATTTATTAAGTACCTATAACGAGCCTGGCATTGTGCGAAGTGCTTTATAAATTTGATGATCTTCACGACTACCCCATGAATTAGATGTTGTTATTATCTCTACTTTATAATTGAGGAAACTGAAGCTAATGGTGGTTAATGGCTTGCTCAGTGAGAGTGAGTAATAAGTGCTGAGGCTGGATTTAAACCCAGGTTTTCCTGAATCCAGGCCCATTACCATACCTACCAACGCTGCCTAGCTGCCTCTATGCAGGAAAATAATTAGTTAATACAAGACTGTAATTAGGGGCAAACAAGCATTGATTATGCACCTACTAAGTACAAGGACTGCACTAGGCACTTTACAAACATTATCTCAGTTGATTCTCACATCAACCCTGGAAAGTAGGTGCTATTATTATGATCATTTTACAGTTAAAGAAACTGAGTCAGACAGAGGTTAAATTGCTTTCTAGGGTCACATAACTAAATATGTCTCTGAGGCTGTATTTGAACTCAGATGGTTGTAACATCCGGATAAGCCCTCAATCCACAATACCACTTGACTGTCTGAATTAGCTTGGACTATAACAACTTTTGGCAAAATATGAATTTAGATTCTGTGACCATTATGAAAATAACCTCTGAGATAAAAATAAACACAGAAACAAGATTTATTGGGAACATGCAAATATATCAGAGATTTATTTTATAAGAATATATTCACTCACATTGTCTTGACTCCTTTCCTTCCTCCTTCCCTCCTTCTTTCCCTTCTTCCTTTCTTTCTTCCTTCCTTTCACCTTCTTTCTCCCTCCCTTCCCTCCTTCTTTCTTTCCTTGCTTTCTTCCTTTTCTCCCCCCTTCATTCCTTCCTTCCATGTGGTCTAGACTGGAGGTGCACTTGACACTGCTGAGCCCTGTTCACTGTTGACTAGCATGAAAGCTATGACCTGTTCAGTTTCTGACCTGGGCCAGTTTTCCTATGCTTAGGCAGCTTCACAATCCCCTGCTGTTAGGGGGTCACTATTTTGGTGCCAGGCTTGGCGTGGACACCCAGTTTCTAGCCCTATTTCAGCTAAGAACTCCTGAACTTGAATGATCTATGAGCCTCAGCCTTCCCCGTAGCAGAAGTTACAACTGTGCAATACCACATCAGATTTGAGTACCAACTTTCTACAGAACACTGCCTCACAAAACATCTGTTCTGTTCTCTGAATCTCTATAGCAACAAGAAATAGAAAGAGAAATTCCATTTAAAACAATGTTAGACAATATAAAATACTTAGGGGTGTACCTGCCAGGAACTATATGAACACAATTACAAAACACTTCTCACACAAATACAGTCAGATCTAAACAACTGGGAAAATATCAGTTGTTCATGGACAGGCCAAGCCAATATAATAAAAATGACAATTCTATCTAAATTAATTTACTTATTCAGTGTCATACCAATCAAACTCCATAAAATTATTTTATAGAGCTAGAAAAAATACAATTCAGTTGGAAAAACAAAGGGTCAAGAATATCAAGAGAATCAATGAAAAAAATGAAGATGGCTGATAGTATCAGATTTTGAGCTGTATTATAAAATGGTAATAATCAAAATAATCTGCCCAAAAGGCTATACAACTGTGCATATCCTTTGATCTAGCAATATCAGCACTAGGTCTGTATCTCAAAGAGATCAAATAAAAAAAGAAAAGAACATATATGTACAAAAATATTTACAGCAGCTCTTTTTGTGTTGGCAAAGAATTAGAAATCGAGGGGATGACAATCCACTGGGGAATGGCTGAACAAGTTGGGGCATATGATTGTGATGGAATACTATTGGCAATAAGAAATAATGAGCAGGATGGTTTCAGAAAAACCTGGGAAGGCTTACATGAACTGATGCAAAGTGAAATAAGCAGAACCAGAACACTATATACAGTAGCACTGGTATTGTACAATGATCAACTGTGAATGACTTAGCTATTTTCCTCCACCTCCAGGGAAAGAATTAATGGAGTCTGAATGCAGATTGAGGCATTTTTTAAACTTTCTTTATTTTTCTGTTTGTTTGTTGTTATTTTGTTTCTTTTCTTTTGTAACATGGCTAATATGGTAATGTTTTGCATGACTGCACATGTATAATCTATATAAAATGTCTTGCCTCCTCAAGGAAGAGGGATGCAAGGGAGGGAGATAATTTGGAAATTTAAAAATTCAAAATTCAAAATTTTAAAAAAATGTTTAAAAGTTTCCCATGTAATTGAGAAATAAATAAAATAAAAAAAATAATGGTGAATGCATTTTACATTAAGGATGTGGGTACTAATCTTGACTTCCACAAGACTAGTATATTATGATATTACTTCCAAGTAGGCAACTTCTCTCTTCTCTTGGCCTTGGAACTAATGATGAATAACTCATTTTAAAATAATTCAGATTTTCTTAACCTCAACAAGTCAACCTTGCTTCCTGTAAAGATGTAACATGATATTGACTGACAAATAGCACACTAACATATGTCAAGAGAGGGGGAAAATATGATGCCCCCAACCTCAATGTTCCCTGAACTGCTTTGTTCTCTATACCCCGCATAATTAATAACTACTTTGAGAATCAGTCATGCATTCTTTACTGGCACCTCCGGCATCAAATGTTCTGACCATCCCCTCCCAGAACTAACAACAGGACATGCTACATGGAACAATCTCTGTCAAACTGATTTAAGGAAAGATAAGTAACTAACTTTCATTCCCTCCAAATAATGTAAGTTGTGGTATATAAAATTCCTATAATTTTATAATAATAATAATGCCACTATGACTAATATGACTGCTAATAAAATTGCATTTTAATTCACAAGATGAAAATATACTTCCAAAAATAAAGATAAGAGTGGGAAATAATAATGAATAAAAGACATTCAGGACCTAATGTTTCATATTTTGTACTTGAATGTGGAAAACAAAACTTATGAGACCATCATCCGAAAAATCAACCAAAATCTTAAATAACAAAACTGGAAAATCCTTGAAAGGAAATGTTATTTTTATTAAGGTATAGGGACATTTCCCTTCAGATTCCTGCCCTGTTCTACCTCCCTAATAAAATAGAGACAGGAGTCTTAGATGTATATTTTATTCCGTAGTATACTGGATTTATAATTCTACCTTTTAAAACCAAAATAAACTAATACATTCCTTAATGTAGATAGGTAATAAAATTCTTTTAAACTATAACTTTCAGTCATTTTTTAAAAATCACTTTTATACTCACTGATTACTACACTAACAGCTTTCAAATATTACCATTTTCTATAAATAATCAACATGAACCAATCTAATTAGACAAATATTAAATACAGAGAATAAAATATACTAAAAATGCTAAATTTAACTTGCTTAGAATTAGTCAGTTTGAAGAAAAAAAGAGGTTAGAATTACCTAAGCATCTTAAATACTATGAATTTTTTTTCTGTTTAAAACAATCTATATATTGTTCTAATATACAAATACGCAAAACTGTATACTTCTATTCAGGATGGTATAACAATAATAGAAAAAAAAAACTTCTAATATTATCTTCCAACAGTATTAAGCACAAGATAGATATTAGATAACAACTTCAAAAATGTTGCTTAGGCAACAGTAAAACAATCTATTATAGGTTTTTCCAGAATTAAACAGAAACGTTGTACCCTTTCTAAGAGATCTGATTGTGTCTTCTGTCCTCACTGTGTGTGGGCTCCAAACAGAAACAAGCTTGGACTGCTTTATTTCAGGTTTGCTTCATGTCTCCCCAAACAATCTCTCACTGCTAATCTACCAGACTTTCTTCTCTTATGGTATGAAGGGGGAAAAAATATCAAGGCATTAACTCCTCAGGAAAAATCATAACACTAGGACAGATAGGATTAAATATCAGTTTTTATTATTTATAATTACTAAAGAGGTTGCATAACTAGAGAAGTTTCTGTTTTACCAAATCACAGTCTGAAACAACACTAAAATGTTATGTAGCCAAACTTGTGATTTTCATGGGAAAAAAAAACACAAATAGATATAATTTATATAAGTTTTGCAGAGTTGGGCTAAGAGTACAAAACAATCCATAACATAATTAAAGGTAAGTGAAAGACTTCATTTAGAGGTTTTCTTCAAAGCCATAGAAATTATGAAATTTAGCATGTTCAGTATAGCAACTCATGAAGTCTTCTGAGGCATAGGAAGACTGTGACCAAAATAGCTGTAATGAAATAACATCCTCAAAATAAGAAGGCAATAATATACATAATTTTACAAATATGTATTATATATATATATATATATATTTGAATATTTTTGGAATTTTGAAATATCTTTTAAGCTAGAATTGACTGTTTTTGTGGGATGGACTACTATATTTTTTCATTATCCCTAGCACAGTGCCTTGAATTTAATATTAATACTAACAAAATGATGATTATGATACTTAGCATGTATATGGTGCTTTTTAATTTATTCTGGTAAATAGTATTTTTTCCAATTACATGTAAAGATAGTTTTAACATTCACTTTTATAAGATTATGAGTTCCAAATTTTTCTCCCTCACTTCCCTCCCTCTTCCCTCCCCAAGATGGTAAGCAATCTGATATAGGTTATACATGTGCAATTATGGAAACATATTTCCACATTAGTCATGTTGTAAAAAACAGAATAAAAGGGAAAAGCCACAAAAAAGTAAAAATGATATGGTTTGATCCACATTCAGACTCCATAGTTCTTTCTCTGGATGTGGATTACATTTTCCATTGTGAATCTTTTGGAACTATGTTGGATCATTGTATTGCTGAGAAAAGCTAAGTTAATCATAGTTGACTTTATTACACAGTGTTACTGTTACTGTTCATAATATTCTCTTGGTTCTGCTCACTTTACACAGCATCAATTCATGTAAGTCTTTCAAGGTTTTTCTAAAATCCAACTGCTCATCATTTCTTATAGCACAATAGTGTTCCATTACATTCATATACCACTACTGGTGCAGTCATTCACCAATTGGTGGATATTCCCTCAATTTCCAATCCTTTGCCATCGCAAAAAAAGCTGCTATAAATATTTTTGTACATATAGGTCCTTTCCTCATTTTTAAGATCTCTTTGAGATACAGACTTAGTAGTAGTATTGCTGGATCAAAGGGTATGCAGAGTTTGAATGCTCTTTGGGCATAGTTCCAAATTGTTCTCCAGAATGGTTGAATCAGTTCACAACTCCACGAACAATGCATTAGTGTCCCAATTGTCCCTCATCTTCTCCAACATTTATCATTTTCCTTTTCTTTCCTATTAGCCAATCTTATAGATATGAGGTAGTACTTCAGAGTTGTTTTAATTTGAATTTCTCTAACTAAAAGTGATTTAAAGCACATCTTCCTATGCCTATAGAGAGCCTTGATTTCTTCCTTTGAAAACTACCTGTTCATATTCTTTGACCATTAATCAACTGGGGAATGGCTTGTATGCTAGTAAATTTGACTCATTTCATTACATATTTTAGAAATGAGGTCTTTATCAGAAACACTTGCTGTAAAAAAAAATGTTTCCCAGCTTTCTGCTTTCCTTCCAATCTCAGTTGCATTGGCTTTTGCTTGTGCAAAAACTTTTTAATTTAATTAATCAAAATTATTCCTTTTGCATAATGTTCCCTATCTCTTATTTTGTCATAAATTCCTTCCCTCTTCATAGATATGACAGGTAAACTATTCCTTGCTCTCCTAGTTTGCTTATAGCAGCAGCCTTTATTTCTAAATCGTGTACACATTTTGACCTTATATTGGTACATGTTATGAGAGGTTGGTCTATGCCTAGCAGCTGCCCTACCATTTTCCAGTTTTTCTAGCAGTTTTTGTTACATAATGACTTCTTATCCCAGAAGATAGAGTCTTTGCGTTTATGAAACAATAGATTACTATAGTCATTTACTACTATGTCTTGCATACCTAATCTATTCCACTGATCCGCCACTCCATTTCTTAGCCAGTACCAAGTAGTTTTGATGATTGATCTAGTATGGCTAGTCTATTTCATTTGCATTTTTTTCCATTAATTCCCTTGATATTCTTGACCTTCTGTTCTCCTAGATGAATTTTGCTACTATTTTTCTAGCTCTGTAAAATAGTTTTTGGTAGATTAATTGGTATGGCACTAAATAAGTAAATTAGGTAGAATTGTCATTTTTATTATATTAGCTAGGCTTACCCTGAGTACCCACTTTTTTTTTTCCAATTGTTTAGATCTGACATTATTTGTGTGAAAAGTGTTTTGCAATTATGTTCATATAGTTCCTGGGTTTGTCTTGGCAGGCAGATTCTCAAATATTTTCCATTATCTACAGTTATTTTAAATGGAATTTCTTTTTCTATCTCTTGCTGCTAAACTGTGTTGGTAATATGTAGAAATGCTGATGATTTATGTGAGTTTATTTTGTATTCTGCGACTTTGCTAAAGCTGTGTAATTCTTTCAAGAAGTTTCACAGTTGATTCTCTAGGATTCTCTAAGGCAAGTTTTGTTTCCTCATTGATTATTCTAATTCCTTCAATTTCTTTTTCTTCTCTTATTGCTAAGGCTAACATTTCTACTACAATATTGAGTAATAGTAGAGAAAATGGGCATCCTTGTTTCACCCCGATGTTACTGGTAAGGCTTCTAGGTTAACCCCATTACAGACAATGTTTGCTAATGGTTTTAGACAGATACAACTTACCATTTTAAGGAAATCTCAATTTATTCCTATGCTCTCTTTTTAATAGGAAGGTGTGCTGTATTTTTTCAAAAGCTTTTTCTGCATCTACTGAGATAATCATGCAATTTCTGTTTGCTTTGTTATGGATATGGTCAATTATGCTGATAGTTTTCCTAATATTGTACCAGCCCTGCATTCCTGGTGTAAATCCCACCCAGTAACAGTGTATTATTCTCATAATAATTTGCTGTAATCTCCTGCCTCCAGGCTTGGCATTCTATACATAACATGTAATAAGAGCTTAATAAATATTTAGTGGATTAAATTGGCTTATTAATCCTCAATTAGATGTCACAGCATCCTTTATTAAAATTTATGTGTAATCTGAACCAGATTTATTTTAATCATGTCAAAAGATCCTCCTGAAAGATTTAGGAACTTTATCTAGAACTGCATTACAGCACTTACTAGAAACCATGGGCTAGACCAGTACAATTCGGGGAGGTTTCAATCTGTGTTGAGCCAAAAAATACCTTCATTGATAACATTATAGGTCCTTAGATGCATCAAAATAATAGACAAAGATATGCGGAAATAATGTAGTTTTACTAGTCATTTATTTAAACCAGGCTATTATCAGATGATAGTTTTATTTATTCTTTAAAGCATCCCCTTGCAGTGTGTTCATCTCAGGTGTGTAATCTTGAAGCTAGAGAGTATCAAGAAGATTTTCCTTGTCTTTAGATAAAATAGTAGATGTGAATTCTAGTTTGCTGTTTTTATTATCTTAAAGTTCAAAGTTTTTTTGCTTTTGTTTTACCTATTTCCTTTGGTAATGTATTCTAACAACTCAAAACTCTCTCATGCACATACAGACTTACTCTCAAAATGTAATTATCTTGATTTAGGAGAACACATTTGAGTATCCGCCATTTATGAACAATATTGACAAAGTAGTTGATGACTGATGGCATTGTATCCTCTTAACTCTTGCCATTTGTTATAAAAAGTTGTAATAGAAACCAAACACGCTAATTACAACAGCATCCATTTAGGGCAGATTTTGGAATAAATTGAATCTATTTTAGACTCCCAAACAAAGAGTTAGAAGCAGCTAAGTGGTGCAGTGGACCTGGTACTGGACCTGGAGTTGGAAAGATGGTAATTCAATGATTTCTGCAGAATAGCTGTGTGAACCTTAGAAGCCATTTGAATTAGCTAAGCCTTCTTTACCCCCTCTGTAAAGTGGGGATAATGATAACAACTATCTCACAGGGTTGTAGCAAGGATTAAATAAAGTAGCATGTGTAAAGCATTTTGCAAATTTAAAAGCATTCATCAACCCTGACTTCAGTGTTGTAATGTGACTCTGAGAACAGATAGTATTTTAAAATGGAAAAAAGTAATTAAAAAACTAATTTAACCAAAATATATTTTCTTCTAACTTCTAAGATCTCCTTGGACTTCCTTTCAAGGGTTATTTAGCATCTTGGAATAGGGAAGAAAGAATCATAATTGATTTTTTAAAATAGTATTTATGGCCCTCCAAAGAAACAAATAAGCAAACAAAAGGATTGGGTCATGAGAGCTCGGGGTGAATACCATCTTGACAGCCACAATTTAATCAACAATCATTGGTACTGAATACCTACTATATCCAGACACTGTGCCGATAATTCAAAGGGGCTGATAACTGGGGGAGACACCATGCACATGAGTAGCACACACACGTATACAATAGATGTAGTAATACAGAAGTCCTTTCTAGAGTCACTTTGCCAACTCCTACTTGGTTTAATAGGTCCTAGGTCCCCAGGGGATGATCATCACTATACCTTCAGCAATCTATAAATTAATCCCAAGGAGCTTAGTACTTTTGTCCATGAGTCCTTAGTGGTGTACTCTATACCGTTTATCAGCCATTAACTCAATTAGCTTTTAGCAAAAGCATTTATGCAAGTCGATAGGTAGGTATATAAGTAGGTAAAAACAGTGCAAATAAATTCCCCCAATGTCGGGGCTTTTCTCTACCTCAACACACACAAAGTTTCCTGGGGAGAATGGGTTCGAACTTAGCAGATAAGAGCAGTAAGGTCCATGTGACCAATACAATTCCTGGTTACTGGGAAGTCCTTTTCTATTTTTGTGGAATTCTCATAAGGGAAGGGTATGACATCAGTTATAGATAAACAGATCCACTGGGGTGACGAAAAAGTAATGGAGAAGAATTTCTCTTGGCTAATCTAAGAAAGTCACTTGGCTGATGAGCCAGCTTCTCACTAAATCTGGCTGATGAAGTAGTAGGATACTCAGCTCTTGACCTGTCATCTCTTCAGACCTCGCAAACCCTACAAAGCAACTAGGTGCTTTGTCACCTCTCAAATCCTGTGGCTATTACTATTAGTTCTAGTGGACTTAGTCACTCAGGGAACTTCTGATGGGATGTTAGGATTTCTTAAAACCTCTCAGTTACTTGAGGAATATGAAGAGGGAGAAACTTCTCATACCAACTGAATTCTCCTGAGAGGGTTGACTGAAGCCCTTCCGGCACCAGATTGGCCTGCTACTGTATTATGTTATTCTGAACATACATCCAGAGGTAAGCCTGACTCTTTTGGACAATTATAAAATGTTTCTTACGTCACATGATCTATCTTTATCCAGTCCTCTCAAATTGAGGATTTATATACTTCTCATTTACGTTCTTTACAGACTGATTCAATCTAGCCATTTTACGACTTTTGTGGTTTCATTCTTGGAGGTGTATCTATCTGGGGAGTGAAACCCTATCCTTCCAACTGTCTATACAGTTAAATATTTGTTGTCCCTAGAAAGCTGAGTGGAGTGCTTTTGGCAAAGTCCACTGAACCTAATTGTGGATAGCTGGTGGTAGAACAGCATTTTACAAAGTTCTAATGTGTGACTTCCTCTCTTAGTGTTTACAAAAAGCTTTCCTCAACCCAAAACAACAAAGAAAAGGGGAAAAAAAGTGCCCATCCTAGAAAGAAAACTTGGTCCCTACAGAACTTTAGGAACAAGCAGAGCTTCCCCACAAGAACTGGGGAACAGAGGTCAAGTGGACTCCTCATCTTCAGGAGAGAAATTAAACTCTCCTGGGTGAAAATTCTTCCATGATTCTCTTTGACATTTAGGACATTCCCAGTAAACAGCCAGACACAAATCTTCTCTGAGTCCCTGTATTATAAGATACCTTAAATTTTCTGAAAGGATCTCTGCCAGTGCATTTGGGCAATCCAGATGAATTCCTAACTCCTTCTTCTTGACAAGCAGGTTAACTTTAAAGGAAAATAAACTCAGAAAATCCCAAAGATGGATGGGGCTCCCAAAATAAGATTAAGCACTTGGTATTAATTACTGAGGGTTTT
Organism: Trichosurus vulpecula; assembly: GCF_011100635.1. Classification (NCBI taxonomy): domain Eukaryota; kingdom Metazoa; phylum Chordata; class Mammalia; order Diprotodontia; family Phalangeridae; genus Trichosurus; species Trichosurus vulpecula. The sequence continues at coordinate 95,687,122 of NC_050578.1, read as the reverse complement.
TAGGCCAACAGGAAATTCTTATCCTATGGACCATAATCCATAAAGATCTCAGTTGAGTTGTCTGGACACATATCAGAATAAGGCAAGCGGCTGAGATCTGAATAAAAGAAAAAATGTGGGAGAAAAGAGTTCAGATAGTGTACTCTAGGTGAACTGTAATGTATATTTTAGGGATACAAAAATCCATGCTCATCATAGCTTGCATACTTGAAAGGTTATAGTAATAAATGGGACATTTGTACTTAACATGTAGAAAAGTAAAAGGCAAATATAAAAGGAATAACATAGCTTCTGTTTCCTTGAAGTCCTTTTACCTCTTTGTAGAGTCCATAGGCATTTCTAGAGTTCTTTAATGGGCTCCATGGATTGGTACCCTTATAGATTCCATGACTAGTACTACCTTTATCTTCAGGGATTATGATTTCAGAAGTTGCTGTTATCCTATATTGACTGTTTTGTCATATCCTTTGAAATAGACCACTACCATTACAATGTCTTCTGCTAAATCTCCAGTTGCTAAGGCAAGAAGTCAGCTTGACGCCTTGTGAGAGCTACCATCTTTCCTTTTCCCAGCACCTAAGCAAGAACGAAGCAGAGTAACAGCAGTAGTGGTATGGTCCATGCCAGCAGCTGATGACCCATATAGGTTGGGTAGGAGGATTTCTATGGCCTTGACAAATATAGAGAAGTTCAAACTAGGTTGGGCTTTGAGGGGATGATCATGCCTTCTATTTTGTAGATCTTTATATAACATCCAGTTGGAAATGTCCAATAAGCAGTTTGAGATGTGACACTGGACCTAAAGAGAATGATTAGGGATGGCTATCTACATAGAGACAATAATTAAACCAATAGGGGCTGATGAGTAAGGAAGTATACAGAGAAGAGGGGGCACAGGGCTGACAAGATGCATTTCCCTTTTCCTCCTACATTGTCTAGTAGGATTCCATAAGGAACAGAAGTCTAATTACATTGCTGGGCCTATCATGCTCCTTTGTATGTGGCCCAGTGCATTTAAAGATGCAGAAATAAGGTCCTACTAATCTGTTATTTATGAAACCACACCAAGGTAGTACAAGATAACATAGGACATTTATGTACATTTTTTTCTCATGGGAAGAATTAAGATTTTGGTAACTAAAATGATACAAATTTACTCAAAATAATTTCCTCTTTGCTTTAATCCATTTTACAAGGAAAGTGCTTTGAACACAAATCTCATTTAAAGCCATGTACAAAAAAAATGAGACTGATTTTTACAGTCAACTCTATGGGAACATTTTTAATAGTACCAATAACAAATAGCGCTAAAGTCCACAAAGTAAACACAATACGAACTGACAGCATCTTTTGTTATTATGTTATTATTATTATAAAATGAACTTAGCATTTGTGGCTAGGGAGCACTAAGGGCTTGTTTAACCCTGGTGGATTTAAATTGAAGAAACCACTACCTCTGAGCCAATATATTTGTCATGTCAGTTCCCTACAGAGGGCACAAATAAATATACGGAGCTTGAACTACAAAGAGACACATGCCAAAAAATAAATTCAGGAATAAGCCCATCCAAAGGCCACACCTCTAACACCTGTATACTGAAAAACTAATGAGCCCATTTATTTCATGAAAGGGAGAAGATTCATCAATTTAAACCTCAGAGCAGACTAAAAATGGATAAACCTTCTGCCTTTGGCAACTGTATGCTATCTAAGTCTGATGTGGACTTGACTAACAGATTAGTGAACTACAAAAATTTATGTGGGGGTGGTTGGTTAAAAGGGGCAAAAAGAAATTTGCCAAGTTTTCAAAGGTTACTGATGACATAAAGGTATAGTCCTTTGTGATTTATGCTCACTCCTCAAATTCTGTCTTTTTGAAAGACTATAGAACATATTACATACTTCTGTGAAAATGCAGTATAGCAAAACAAAAGGAAACAAAAACTGTCTAGCTGGCAAGTTCAAATTACTGGGGCTCTAATTTTGGCTGCATCACTAAGTTAGTTATGTGATTTTGGACAATTCAGGTAAACTGAGTATCTTCCCACAAAATAAAAGTCTTGGACTAAATGATCTTGGAGGTACTTTTTAGCTTGAATATTCAAAAAATTGAGGATATGTAAAGGTTTGTACCATTAATTACAAGTAATTAGAATTTAAACCATTATTAGAACAAATGTGAAGGTACTAAGGTTCATTGAGAAAAAGAATTGGTTACAGAAATAAGCCAAACTGTCAGCAGTGCTCAGCAATAGCCTAAGGACATTTGGAGACCAAAGAAATCCATTTAAAATAGGTTTAAATATGAGTTGAATGCATTTTTCTAAGACATGATTTATTAAAATAAAAATCACTTGTTGATCAGGCAATTTAGGGGTTCCTCGAGTTTACTGTAAATTTAAATACATCCTCAGTTCTGGGAAGGCCCTTCTCTGAGCAATTTAATTTCTCTCCTTGTCATAAGGAAGGTCAGGCTGTCAGTGCTACCCTAAAAGCCTACAAAGCAGAGTCAACCCAGGCTCTTAATTCATTTTGGTCAAAGAACTAAGAAGAGCTCGAATTTTCCATGGGTGGCTCTTATTTCTCTCCTCTTACTTCAATTAACCTGTGATCTTACAAATGTGGATATCCCTACTGTATATTCATATCTGTACATATGTATATATGTGTGCATATATTTATATGTACGTATATAGTAACATTTGCACATTGTCGTCTTCCTTTTGATTATTTTATTTTGGGGAGTAATGGTATAACGCTTGGGCTATATATCTGTACTCCAGTTCAGCTACAAAAACAATCGACTTTCTTTTCAAGTTGCATGTATCTTCAGTGATATCCCTAAATTCATACTTGTATGTAGCATATAATTAAATTAATAACAATATATTAGTTACAAGGTACCAGGCAAAGACAAAAAAACAATAGAAGAGGTTATTTTTTTCAAAGAGTTTATATTCTATCATGTTCATGTATCTCCTACCTGTACCTTTGAGTCTTACTTTATTTAATTTTTTGTGAGGCAGTCAGGGCGAAGTGACTTGTCCAGGGTCACACAGCTAGTAAGGGTTAGGCTTAAAGGTGTCTGAGGCCTGACTTGAACTCAGGTCCTCCTAATCCAGGGCCAGTGGTCTATCCACTGTACCACCTAGCTGCCCGATGTGGCTCTTATTCTTAAGATACTATACCATTCCAAGATTTTTAGTCATAGGCAATTAGTAAGAGAATATTTGTGTTAAGAGGAAGCGTAGATTTAAAACTAGAAGAGATCTCAGAGATCATCTTGTCTAGCCACTTCATTTTACAAATGGAAAAAGTGAAGCCCATGGAGGTTAAATGACTTGCCCGCAGCTACATTTGAAGCCAAGTTTTCCTATGCTGGTGGCACAGTGGACAGAGTGCTGGGCATGGAGTCAGGAAGACTAATTTTTCTGAGTTCAAATCCAGTCTCAGATACTTACCAGCTGTGTGACCCTGGTCAAGTCACTTAACCCTGTTTGCCTCCCTTTCCTCATCTGTAAAATGAGCTAGAGAAGAAAATGGCAAACCACTCCATTATCTTTGCCAAGAAAACCACAAAGAGGGTCATGAAGAGCTGGACACAACTGAATAGCAGTAACAACAACTTCTGACTCCAGAGCCAGTGGTCTTCCCACTGTACCACACAGGTTGGGGAATGGCTTGACTTTAATGGAGAGATTTACAAAATTCCATATGTGTGATCTGGTCTGTTCTCTTCCTCCCATTCAACTCTGGCCCAACAACCTCTCCCTTTATCATGCATGCCCCAGATACATGCATTAATGTAGCAAAGCAAAGCAATGAACTGGTCTTCCAACTGAGTGTTTTAGTCTGGACAATAAGCACTATTTATGCATTTAGTTTTCTCTACGGCATTGTTAAGCAGATCTCTTTTGAATAATTTTGAGTTCCCATGAAAAGACTCTATAGCATTCTGTGTGGTTTGATGCAAACGCCATGATTCCATCCACAAAGAAGAGTATCTGGACAGCCTCATTATATACAGGTCACCTCTCTTGTACTTGGGTTCAGTGTAGGCTATCCTCCACGACAGTGGAGAACACTCATCCCCCTATTTTATGCCACATCTGACTTTCATAATCAATTCATAATCAACTTGACAATTATATCTATCTAGAGATAGAAGAGACAGAAGGGAAAGGCCCTGAGGCAATCTAGTCCTAAATCCTAATTTTACAGATAAGGAAAATGAGATCCACAGGGGTTAAAAAACATTTTCCAGAGGCCACACATATAATAACTGTCAAAGGTAAGTTGTAATACTGGTCCACTGATTCCAGAATCAGTGTTCTAAATATCGTGGAACAAATTTATCTCTGTGGTGAAACTTGTGACATCTTAATGAATGCATCGGAGACACTTTATTTTTTGGTGGGGGGGGGAGGGAAGCCATTAAGATTTTTTTTTTTTGCTGTAATGACTCAACAAATATATATTTTTGTAAACAATAACAAGAAACACAGTAGAATCTATTTTCTGTACCAATTATTATATTATCATATAATAATACCATAATATTATAGGATAATGAATTGGTAGTCTGCTGTAAACAATTATTTGCAAAAGCTTGCTTTTTCCTTTTTACTATTTTCATCAAAGATATATAAAATATGTTTATAGATAATTTTCACAAAGATTTTTTTCAATATGAAATAATAGGCACAGAATCAGTAATTCTATCCCCTCAATCACCTTTTGGGGCTAATAGTATTGTTTAATTTTTTTTCCATTCTTTCTTATCTTCCCTTTCCAGAAATAGCCTAAAAATCAATTCCTCAATGTTTTCAAGACTGTACCACAGACACAGCTGTGCTCAGTTTCCATAGAATCCAGCCCTTCTTGTTGACTTTGTCTCAAATCTCATTTCATCTTTGTCCTATAGCAGCATATCAGGGAGAGACATGTTAGGGTCCAAACATGGTGATTCCACTGTCCTTGATGATAAAAGGAGAATATTTATAGAAAAATGATAAATGTGTTCCATTTTTAAATCTATTTGTTGTTTTCATACCAGTTTCATCTATGAATGCTCTTGGGACAATGTGGCTCATTTATGTGACACAACAAATTTTATTTAGACTTGTTTATCTTTCCACTGCTTTCCCTTGGTTTATAAGGACATATCATACATAATTTTCTTTCATCCTCTTTCATACCATTTGAAAATAAATTTGTATTCTAAACTGGCACTGGTACATCTCTCTCTAAGGGGAAAGAGAAAGATAAATATTTATTAAGCACCTATTATGATCCAGGTGCCATCTTAAGTGATTTTATAAGTATTATATAATTTGATTCTCACAACAACCAAGGAGGTAGATGCTGTTACTATTCCCCTTTCACAGTTAAAGAAAAAAATGAACAGAAGATAAGTATCTTGCTGAGGGTCATAAAACCAGTAAGTATCTGAGGCAGGATTTGAACTCTAGTCTTTATAACTCCAAGTCCAGAACCTTATTCACTACACCACCTAGCAGCCTCATAGTGACACTTTCAAGTATCCCCTGGGTAATCCAGTTTCTAGATTCACTTTGCCTCTTCATGCATACAGTTGCAAACATTGTATTGCACATAACACATCTGCCACGTAGAATTTCTTGCCATATGACAGGGAGTCATCAAAGACTGCCTAAGTGGAAATTACCACATAATTACTACATAGTTATAGATTCAAAATATAGGTAATATATAAACAAAAAGACGTGTATGTTCTAAGGAATGAAAACCAAAAAATAAGTCTGACAGTAATGCTAAGGGAATAGTCTAAAATCCTTACCATCTATGATTCCTTTATTTCTGCAATTCAATTTCATTCAGACCGTAAGTAGCTACTGTGTGTTAGACATCAGTAATATCTTATATTTGTCTAGTTCCTTCTATCTATCCAAGACCTTTAACGTGAATATTTTTTCAAACTCACAAAAAAAACTTGCACAAGAGTACATTCAATCTGGAACAAGAGTGATATGATTATGACAGGAAGACACAAGGCATTAATAAAATATATTTTTATGTTTCTGTTTGTCTTTTTTTTTACATAACTACAATTTCCATCAACATTTTTCTCCCAGAGAGCAACCCTGTAGAACAAATAATACTTTTAAAGACAAAATTAAAAAAGGAAAAAAATCAAAATAAATCATTGATATACTCCCAAAAGTATGAACATGTGTATAGCAATTGTGGATATCCTACCTATGCAAAGGGGTGGGATGTGGATAGCTTCTCATATCTTATTTTGAGCCATGTTTATTCCTTATCATTTTGCAAAATTAACTTTTGGTTTTTTGTGGTTGTTCTTTATAGTTACATAGCTGTAGCCATTATGTATATTGTCTTATTATCTACTTTAATCTGCATCAGTTTATGGAGAGCTTTTGATGCTTCTCCATATTCATCATATTCTTTATTTCTTATTTCATAGTAATGTTTCATAATATTAATAAACCACAATTAGTTTCTATCACTATGCATTTGCTTTATTTCTAATTCCTTGTTATCACACACACGCACACACACACACACACACACACACACACATGAAAAACCCCCAAAACCTGCTGACAGAAATATGTTGGTATATTTGGGGACTTTCTATTTATCAATGTATTCTTTGGCTGTAAGCTTTGTAATAGAATCTCTGGGTCCAAGACTATGAACATTTTAGTGACTTTATTTAAATTATTCCAAATTGCTTTCCAAAATGGCTATAATGATTTACATCTCCAGCAACAATTCAACGATCTTCTCACACACCCCTTCCGATGTTGACTATTCTCATAACGTCTTCTTTGTCAATTTTTAGGATGTGAGACAAAATTTCAGGGTTTTAAAATTTACGTATCTCTTATTGTTAATGATTTGGAGAACTTTTTCATATTGTAAATACTTTGAAATTCTTTTGAGAACTGTTTGTTTATAACCTTTTGATACAAAGATTTTTTTTCTTCTCTGCTTGACCACTTCCCTTTTTAACCTAGGTACATTAATTTGAATTTTACAGAAAGATAACAATTCCATTTAACAAAATTTATATTATCTTTTCTAATAGTCAACATCCCTTGTTTGGTTAAGAATACATATTCCATAGTGCTGAGAGGCATGTTAAACTTTCTAATATTATGAACTTTAATGTTAAAGTCATGTGTCCATGAAGCTTGTATTATGAAATATGGTATATGGTGCTGGTTTAAGCCTAATTTTTGCTTTCCAGTTTTCCCCAAAATTTTTAACAAAGAAAGAGTTCTTACCCAAGGGATTTTTGTTTTCTGGTTTATCAAACACTAGGTGACTAAGTGCCATTGTTCCTGACTCTCCTTTGCCTAGTCTGTTCACTGATCCACCCCTGTATTTCTTAACCAATACCAAATGATTTTGAAGACTGGTGCTTTATCATATAGTTAGAAATATGGAAATACTACTATCCTTTAATTTTTCCTTTTTATATTTTCATTATTTCCTTTTATATTCCAGATCTTTCATTTTCCAAATGAATATTTCCCACTAAGTTATATACATATATATATATACACATATATATGTGTATATATATATATATGTGTGTGTGTGTGTATACACACACACACACATACACACACACACACACACACACACACACACACATATATATATATATATATATATACACACACATGTAGGTATGTGTATATATCCCTTTAATAATCTGGCTGGCATAACATTAAAACCGTAAATTAACTGTTAGTATTATCACTTTTATTATAGTGGCACAACTTTGCTGTGGATTATATAGGTTATATGGAGGACAGTGTGGCTGTTTTTTACTAAATCTTTTCAGACAGAAAAGAAAATGGGTCTGAGGGCTATAATGAAAACAATGGATATTACCTTTGGTTTCATATATCGGATTTTTTTTCTTAATAAAATGGCAAGTTGGTAGCAAAAAAAAAATGAGCCAAGAATAATTAAGGCCCAATCACTCTTCCATCAGATAAACCTCATGCATTTTATGAATTTATTCTGTGATAAGAATTAAACTATTATATATTATTTAAGTAAGCTATGGACAACCTGTTTGAAATTTTGAAATCTCCTAAGAATCAACATTTATTCATCACAGTAACTAGAAAAGTCGCTCGTGAATGACAGGTCACTTGGGTATCTACAATGTCATACCATGGTTAAAATCTATAATTAAATCTCATTTGTTCTAAGAAAGAAGATGTTGCTTTCTGTATGGGCTATAGCTAAAGAAAAAAAAATGTTGTTGCCAATCTTACATGTAACTTTAACCAGCATTAGCCAATCTCATAACTTCCAGGAATCAAAAAATCACCTGTGGTTCCTAGATTTTGTGCTGGAAGGGATCTTAGAGATATCATTGTGCAATCTCTCACTGTACAGATGAACTGAGATAGAGAGTGGTTAATTAACCACCTCAAGTTCACAGGGGTAGCAAACTGCAGATTTAGATACGAATCTAGATCTTTACATTCCAAATCCAAGAATCTTTCCCTTTTACCTCCCTGACTTTAACTTTGTCTTTAATGTCCACTTAGTATTTCATATCTATAATCAAAGAAATACCAACATGCTTCCTCTAAAATTCTGTTCCTTATCTTAATTATATTCCACTTTTATTTACAATTATTACATATACACAAGTAGGCACATTTTAGTTATGAAATCCAGGAGGATGATGTTGAGAGTCTATACTAATACATTAAAATTTATCCATATATTTTTTTAACAATGTTTTTTTCTAAAACTATTCCACAAACACCCTGAATAATACACACAAGTACATTTATCAGCTTTTACAATGCCAACACAAAGCATAAATCTGAGGCCTCCATCAAAGCCCTACTCTGATGCTTCATGATGGTAGGTTAGCTAAGTTCATATGAGGAGAAGGAAAGCTCTGGAGGGTCCTACAATGCAAAAAGGCCTCAAATGCAGAACTATCAGAAGACTAAATGCCTGCCATCAAAGAACCAGCAAACAATATGGTCAGAGGGGCTTATCATCAGAGCATTGGCCACCATGTTGTTCATTTTTTTCCCATTACCTTGAAATAGTAGACATGAAATAATCTACTAAAATGTACTAGTAGATGAAATCTGATGTGATGGATGGAGTGCGCCCATTGATGAAGTCACTGATCCTTGAAAGAAAAATGGACCACTTCAATACTTTGATGATCTATGATTTGATCCACGTGGGTACTACCAATTAAAAACCTAACTCCTCTATTGTTGAGTAGGTGGTCTTTTAGAAGTGCTGGGGCTGAAAAACTTCATCCCCTGCAGTCAATACGGTGATAAGCTTCTCAGAATGTAGTTGTTGGTCTTTAGATGTCAGGCACTATTGGCTCTCTACTCATGTTTTTCCAACTACCTAGAACCTCTTAGAAGTTTTTCTCTGCTCACATAAGAACATATGTTCTCATTAAATCAGAGAGGGCCCATGGCACGTAATAGATAGAAGGCAAGGCATCAGAACCAGGAAGCTTTCTACTCTAGTTCTGCCCTTGACACATAATATTTTACTAGGGCAGAGTGACACAATCTCCCAATGCCTCAGGCAATTTTTTGTGTCTATAAAGGACAGAAGAATTTCTATGTTGGTAGAGGGAATTCCTGCACCAGAAGTTTCCTATACCAATGAAATAAAAAATCAAAACGCGCCCACTTCCACCAAGCCCTCATCATTTCTTTGTTATGGCTGAATTCTTAGCCAACAGCTAAAATTCATCCACTTACCCATTGTCTAAAACTCATCATAGAATAAGCATTCCATGATCAATACATGAGTTTACATAAGTTTCAAACATGACAATAGTAAGGAGGATGGATTAAGGAACCCAATTCAGAAATGCCCCATTTATCATGAATGCTACTCTTCATTAGATTGCATTGTCTAAAACAGTTCCAAAGACTTCAGATAATAGAGAAAAGGATGGTGACTGGATTTTTAGTAATTGAGCTGGTATAGTGAATTCTTAAGTGAGGAAACTCCCTCTACTAAAGCAAGTTTGTATGTCCTCTACCGCATATAATCCTATCGGGCTCCCTAGAGCAGGCAGCAGCATCAAATTAGAATAGAAACGAGGGTCCATGATCCCTGAAGGCTGCATACTGACCTAATGTAATGTTATCTAGGCTTTATTTATTTATTTATTTATTCATTCATTCATTCATTTACCAAATACTTTTTTTTTTTTTTACAGCATACAGAGGTTATTTGCTCAGAGTCACACAGATACAGTATGTGTCTGATACAGCACTTGAACCCAGGTGTTCCTATTTTTGAATCCAGCTCCTAATCCACTGCTACCCTTAAGGCAACAAAAAGGGAAAACAAAAACACTTTGGAAAGTTTGCTAATGCCCACTGTGAGAATGAAAAAAATAAAAGTGAAGATGAAGCAGTGTGTCCCAGCTCTGCCCTCTAACTATTATGCCACATTACTTTTATATAAGTTACATAAATCAAGAATATCAGAATTTGGCATTTTTTTTTCAATGCAGAGTGAAGTAGAACAGAGGATATGTTTATATGGCTGAATAAAATAGAGGTGATAAATTTTTTAAAAACAGGTATTTTAAGGAGAAAATGACTCCAGGGTAATATCTATAGAAGATACATACATACACACATATATATGCATGTGTGTATATAAATACACACACAGACATACACACATATGTTATTACAAGTATAACAACATATATTCCAATTGGTTATACATGTATGTGTATGTGTTTGTATCAGTGTATAAAACCACATTGGAAGATATGTTGTTACACGTGTGTTCCCACCTTTTATTCTACTAATTAGTTGATTTGCTTTGTTGTTTCTATACTAATTGCTCTGTACCATAGGTTTTACACAAACACACAATAATCTTTCTTTCCATTGTATTGAATAATAAGACATATATACATATACGTACATATGTACACATACACACACACACATATATGGAGAGACAGACAGACATCCCTTACATGCTATATTCTACTGTGGTGTTTTTAGCATAAATCAAAGTTAACATTTTAAAACAAAGTGGAGGGCTATTGATTATCTTCAATATTTTTTAAAGACAAAGTAAGTTTTGACTAATGCACCAGAAGAACAAGGGTCATTTGAAGCAATGGGGAGAGTGCTGAAACACACCCTCTCTCTTTTACTCTTTCTCTCTCTCTTTCTTTCTCTCCCTCTTTCTCTCTTTCACATACCCCTAAAATGGGGCTCAAGCCTGAAATTAATTCAAAGAGATTATAGACCAAGCCTGCACAACCTGGGGCCCACAGGCCACTTATGGCCCTCTGGTCAGTCGCAGCATGCCAAAAAATTCCTGGAAGCCTGTGAAAAATGTAGAGAAAAATATTCTTTGTATATGGAGGAAATCCTTTGGTGCTCAGAAATTAGCACCCAGGCCCATGGGCCGCAGGATATGCAGGTCTATTAAATATAGACCTTGGTGTTGCACCTGAATTTAAGTCTGAGTTGGGACAATTAACAGCTTTGTAAACTTGACCAAATCAAATGACTTCTCTGAGCCTTATTTTTCTCCTTTGTGAAATGATAATAACCTTACTTCCACTACCTAGCTCAGGATGCTGCTGTGAGCAAAGAAGTCTGTCAATTGTAAAACAGTACACAAGGATTATGAGGCAGCCATGGCGTAATAGAGGAGGAGCAGTGAATGTGAACTCAGCAGACCTGGCCTACAATCTTGGCTCCAGCCCTTAGCTGCTGCCTGAACTTTGGCAAGTCAGGCATCATTCTACCTCTTGGAGAGTCAGATAATAATATTTGCATTTAACCTATCCCATAGGATTAGAGTGAAGAAAGTGGTTCACAAACTGCAAAGTACCATAGAAATGTGAGTTATTGTTAGTAAATTCACAAAGTAAATGTGCAATTATTCTTCATCTTCCCGCTGGGGAAATGTTGCTTTTCCTACCAACTCTGAAATGTCATATTTTTATCAGATAGACAGTAGAGTTGCTTGTCTTTCAATATTCTTTTTAATTCAATTTTGTTATATTTTTGGGTAAGAATTCTCTCCTTCCCACCTCCACCTACATTCTTTTCAAATGATAATAAAAATAATCTCTTTTTTCTGCAATAATAATTTATTTATTGTTGTTCCAACATTTATAAGTCTATCTATACTATCCCAATCCAGGTTATCCACAAAAACCACAACGGCATTTATAAAGTACAGAGAACAGGAACTATATTCCAAACAAGGAATTTTTTTAAAGAAAACATTTGAAATAAGTAATTGACCTTAATTGCTTAAGGGCCATCTCAAAGCCAACCTTGCCCTCTGCACTTCCCCACAATAGACGGGCCCTGAAATTATGTTACTTACTGGTGCAAGAAGGGTGTAATGGATGCAAAATCCAGGCTCAGAAGGAAAGTATTCATCAGAGACAAATCTTATCCTGATTTGATTTCCTTTGGAGATCTGTTTCCCTGGCACAGCACTGGAGCCACACCAGCGCCCTAAAATAGTCCCATCACTGGGCTCCTCAATTTCTACAAAGTCATACCTGTAAAGAGAAAAAAAAAAGAAAATTGACACAGGTGTGTGCTACATGATTTGGGCAATGTTAATTCACATCTTTTGATCCTAAAAACCCAGTTACCAAAACTATGAGCTAATCCTAACTTCTACTAGGTTAAACACAGAGCTACGTATTCCAAAAAAGGAAACATTAAAGATGAGTTTACATTCGGGAGAGGAATATGAGTCTTTGCTCTTGACTTTTTGAACTTGGCTGCTTACAAGGACCAAATTTAGCAGATGTTTGCCAACTGTCTACTTTGCTCTTATACGAAAGCCATAAGAACTCAGCCCGTCCTTAATTCTTGAGCATTTCCCTTATTTCCTATGTGGCCATCTGATGCTGATAATCTGACCCCACTCTAACTTTCTAATCTTATTTCCTACTGTGCCTATAAATACATGTTTTGTTGCAGTCAGGCTAGCCTATACAAGGTTTCTCCAAATGACTTATGCCATCCTCTACCATCCATTACTGAAAGGACCATTCTTCTGATCTGAATCATGAAACCTGTCATGATCTATCCAAAATCTTACCCTCACATCCTTCAAGGTCTAGATTAGACTTCTCAACCCATAGTGACCTTTCTTTTGCTTGAAATCTAACTGTACCTACTACCTTGCTTGCTCATTTGACAATTATATTTTTTATATATATGCTATATATATATATATACTATTATATACCACTATATATACTACTATATATATTAATATACTATTATATACTACTATATATTCATTACTAGGGTTTTTGTATGTGTATGTCGATGCATATATATATGCACATACATATACACATGTACATGCACACATATATTTATATACACATACACAAATGTGATCAGAAGAGTACTGAAACAGAATAGAAAAGCATTAGAATTGCATTAAACATATAGTTCAACCATGCATTTTACAGATGATAAAGCTGAGAAATAATCAATCAATAAATATTTTTAAGCATGTACTATTAACCAGGCACTGTATTAAGCACTGGATGGTTTGAGTGACTTGTCCAAGTTGAATTTTTTTTAAAGGAAATGAGTAAAACAAATCAATCAGAAAGCCTTTAATTAAGCACCAGCCACTGTGATAGGTCCCGGCGATATAGAGATAAAAATGAAACAGTGTCCTCCATCAATAAACTTAGATATTTTTGTCTGGGGGGGGGGGGGGTAAATTGCCTGTATATAAATAAGTAAGTACAAAAAATATGCACACAAAAAAGAGAACACATAGAGAATGAACAAGAAGAAAGGAAGTGGTAGAAATGAGAGTACAATCTCTTTTCCTAGGAGTTTAACTGTGACAGGGGAGATGCAGGATGAAAGCTTGAGGGGATGACAGGGTCAAGAAGGAGCTTAAATTTTCCTTTTTTATTATTTTTGGGGGTAAGGCTAGTCATTTTCTGAAGTAGCTGGAAGATAAAAGCCATCAAATAGGAAGAAATTATAGATTAGATGAGAGAGGGATGAATATGGAGGCATTTTGCTAGAGGAGAAGGAGTTAGGTACAAAGGTAAATGTAGGAGGTGGGTCTTGTCAACTGGAAAGGTCAACTCTTCGTCACAGAAGAGATAAAAAGGAGAGAAAGGGGAATCATATCACAGGAGAGAAGAGCCATGATTCAAACCTAGGTACTCTGGATGCTAAATTCAGTGTCCCATTCACTAAAGCCATATACAATCTAATCTCCACAAGGTCAGTTTCATAATTCTCTATAACCCTAACAGAATAACAGAATCTAACACAGTGCTTTTCTATCAGTGGGTATTACATAACATCCCTGTTGATTAATGGGGAAAGGGGAGTGTCTTGGAGTTTAGGTTCAAGATTAGAACTAAATGAGACATTTGCGCTTGTCTAAACTGTTGACGAAGTGAGGTTTACTTAGCCATAGCATGGAAAGGATACTCACCAAGCATAGAGCAAGAGTTTGGGAGGTATGGCCCTTGTCTTCATATAGAAAATTAGTCTAGATTCCCTTGTCTACATATAGAAATGGGCTTAGAACCCCAGGGTAGTGAAACATTTTCCAAGTCTGAGGCACTACGCACTAGCCTTTTTTATTCCTCTAGGTGACTGGAAATCCAGTTCAAGAAGCGTACGCTTTAATCCCTAGACCACACATATTATGTTGGGGACAGCTTTTTTGCTTTTTAAGGGAAAACAAAACAAAGACAACTAGCCTAGCCTTTATGGCAGGGACCCAGGGAAGAAGTGCTCTTATCACAGACAGCTTCACAGTAATTATCTGGTGAATTTTGACTCTCTAGTTTAACTGTTTTGACTCTCTAGTCTGACCTAAAATTATAGTAAATGCTAAGCATATAACACGTAACATATAACATGCTAAGTATATATTTTTTCTGGCTGTTGAAATCCTGGTTATCATAGCTTTGAGCTAATTCCAATTTACACTAGTTTAGACATATAATTATGTATATATGTGTGTGTGTATATATATATATATATGCACACAAATGAAAGATCATTTCACTATATTACTTAGCAAAGTCACTAATATTAAAGCCAACTATTGTAATTTTTTCAAGACTTCAGGAAGGGAGGTGGAACAAAAGAGATAACAGGAAATAGAAAAATATTTGAGCTCAAACTGATTTGAGTAAGCATTGTCAATTGCTACCTTTATCTAAGAGTGGTGTTTATATCTCGATTATTTACAAGCAGTACAAGGCTGCTATTCATAAAACTACTATTTGTTCAGAACTTGGCAGGTAAAGCTAGGCTAATCTGAGACTGAGCTCTCATTAGTTCAAGGCCAACTAGATTTCAGGCGTGACTAGCAACTTGTATCCACATGTGACTTTGTAAAGTTTTCTTATGGAGTTACTAAAAAAAAAAAAAGACCAATTCCCCCCCAACCCCTCCCCAACCCCACCCCCCCGGGGGAAAAAAAACCTCTTGAGTTGTAGAGAGAAATACAGCTGGAACCTAAAACACAAACTCCAAAGGCTGTGTTGTTTTCCCTTGTAACATTTTGACCTAGCACCAATTCTTCTTAAGAACATGCATGTTGTTCTTCAGAAAATATTAAAAGGTGTTTCCCCATATAAGCAAAACTTGAGATTGTAAATGTCACATGAGATTAAAATCTTCTCCAAGGAACAAACAGTGCAACCCTTGACGTAACTAACACTCAGATATAAAAAGACACATTCTTCCAAATAAGTCAGGCAATGTTTAATGTGTAAATTATTACTTTATACCAATTTTCTACTAAAGTTGTGTCATTTTTTTTCTTCCCCCCCTTGGTAAACTTAATCTTTATAACGATTCCCAGATCTCTAACTAGACAGCTGGCAATAAATTCTTGTGTTACATGTTTGTGCAGGTCTGGCTCATGCATTTATTATCTCTGCTTAAAGAATCGGTATATTTTTGTATTTTATTAAATATAAATCATATGAATATAATTATTGAAGGACTACTATGCACTTTGATTTGAAATCTAAGTTGAATTCAACAGGTGCCACTAATTGCCTCAACTTTTAAACCTGATGATATTCCAAATCACAATGTCATATGATAACCATCTAATTCCTGAATCTATCCATCCACTGCACCATCGATGTTCTTTTATAGTAAAAACAACAGAATGCACATGAAATGTAAGAATTCTACATACTACTTAATATATACTTTGCCTCCCTTTTATGGTCAGAACATGAAGGACTGCCCCTCTCATAAAGCAACAAGTCTTCTCTTTTTAGGAGAGTGGCATCGAAAACCAACTGTTGACTAAAAATGTCTAGTTTAAGTTTATAAGTTTATACAAACCTAAAACAGATTACAGGGTTACCTGTAATTTAGCCTGCCCTATGGATTACCTTTGATTTTCAACCTTAAGCAAGAAAAGGAAATTTCTTGCCTAGATTTGACTCCTATGTGATCTGTGAAGTTCGAGTCAAATTCGTACTTGCTATTTGATTTAGTCATTCTCCACAGTCACTTTTTGAGTCAGCGCCTGTAAATCCGTAATATGTTGCAATGGTGAGAATTTGCAGCAAATCCTGGAAAGTTGTTTCTGGTGAAACGGTATGAAACAATCAAGGCCCAAACTAAGAGAAACAATCATAGAAGAAATTACATAGGCCACAACACCACAAAAGGGAGGCAATAAAACTCTCCAATACTTGACACACAAATGTGAAAACAGAAAACACTATCACCCTTAAAACTTAAAAACTCCATGTCCCCAGGTGACTATTCTGAAGACGCTGTAATCCTTCTAATACGCTCTCAGGTATTATATTCCAGTGTGCACAATTGCCCAAATCACTATTTAAAGGATTTACTAAACCTGTTTTATGAGCCAATCAAACATAACTTTCTCACGGCAACATGATACAGTACATACAGCGCTAAGTAGTTTATAATGATTACTTCTTTCTCTAACATCTCCCTGGGGACCTATAGAGGATTTATGTTCTTTTATGTTCAACAAACAAGTCTGGTGTTGTAGACACAATTTTGGTTCTCATGTGGGAATTTAAAAGCGATGAGGGCAGTTTTCTTGGTCTTAAGTAGAATCACAAGGAGTATTCAAGAAAAATAAATTCACCACCGATAAAAACAAGAATCTCTGGGCATCCTGCCGGCTTCATAAAAATAAACCAATCTCTCAAAATAGGCTATTTCTAGTCTCACTGAAATTCTGTCAATTAGTTTTATCCCCATAAGTCATCTGAGCTGACGATACTGTGAAAACCTGCCAGCAGGTTTAGATGTGGTTCTAAGAAGCCCTAGCAAGGAGAGAGTCTACTCGATTCCGAACTTCTGTGAAAAGTAGTTCTACAGGAGATCAGGCTCATGCTGCCCTGTAGCAGAGCCTAATTCCAGGCCTCCATGTGAACCGACTGCTGTCACAGATCTCTGCCTACAAAACCTCAATTGTTGCCACATGCAGAGATTTGTCAATTAAATCTGAGAACAAAAAGGCAGCGACAGCCAATAAATCATTGCACATGTTGTGGGATACTCTAAAAAATGATTTTAACTTCAATAAAAGCTTGCTGTTAAATCAAATCCTTGGTCATGTTTATTCATTCATTTTACTTTCCTCTAAAACAGCACCAGAAATTGATTGTCGTATTTTTTTTTTTACCATGACAGCTTCCTGTATCTGCATTCCAGTGCCCAAGAGAAAAGTGTTATGATTAGGAAGATGTGTTTATCTACAAACAGACCAACTGCCTCTCATCAAATTAGAGCCACAGAATATTAAAGTTGGAAGGGATAGCTAAGCAATTTAACTTAAAGCCGTACAGAAATCCTTGAAGTTAGTGGTATCGAACTCAAATAGTAACGAGTACACATTGACTTGGAAAATTGCATATTAACATTATCTATGTTTCACTGTATTTTCATTTATTTTGTTAAATATATTACATTTTATTTACAATTTACACTTAATTACAGTTACATTTCAGTCTGCTTTGGACTTCATATGAGAGTGTTTTGGG
Source organism: Trichosurus vulpecula (assembly GCF_011100635.1). Taxonomy (NCBI): domain Eukaryota; kingdom Metazoa; phylum Chordata; class Mammalia; order Diprotodontia; family Phalangeridae; genus Trichosurus; species Trichosurus vulpecula. Next base: position 95,669,037 of record NC_050578.1, on the reverse strand, counting down.
TCATATGGGACCACCGTGTCTTTGACATTTCTGTTCTGGGTAAAATCCCTTACAAGTGATCATTGACAATTGTCCTGGTAACTTTTAGTAAAGGGGTAGCCAATGTTATTTTTGGACAGCTCTGATCGTTCAGAAGTTACATGAAGTGCTAATCTATTTCTCTGAAGTATCTACTACCTATTACTCCTTCCTGGGCCCACTGAAGCCCAGCAGAACAAATTCAAACTCTCTTCCATATAACATTCCTTCAAATACATGAAGAAGATAGATATGAGTCCTTTAAAATGAAAGGACGTTTCAACTGCTTTAAAGGGACCTGAGGTCAAATGAAAGCATGATTTTGCCTTCTCACAGAAGTGTAACAACCAAAGGAAACTGAATAAAAGTAGTTGGGAGGCTTTGAGAAAATGACTCTTTTGAATAGGAAAGATAGCCTAAATAACTCCTACTTAAGCAAGGAGCTGTTTATTCTGCTACTTTGACACTGGAGGTAAGAAGTTTAATGCTCCGGCACTATCTTATAATTATTATTAATTTTTTTGCTATATATAAGCAAGGTCAACTTGTATGAATGTTTCCTATTTGTAAAGTGATTATACTAACATCATTTATTATTTTTTTGAGATAACTTTAAAGTGATTTGTAAGCTTTAAAGAACTATGTGAATGTTCATTATTAGTATTATAATTGTCATCATCATCATCAATTATAAATGGGCCAATTTCCATAAATGCATTTTAGTAAAGACTGGAGAGCTAGTTTTGGCCCTCTCATTTCCCTGGTATGTTATCTTATATACTTATAAGTAAGGTTCTACGTGTTTTAATTTCCTCATCAGTAAGATAATAGTTAGTCTAAATGATTCCTAAGGCTTCTTCCAGCTATAACAAATTATCTTATTATGTGATAAGTACATAAAACCTTAATAGAGTAGATTAAATAATGATGATGATGATGAAGATGCTTTATATCATGCTTCACTTGAGTCTGAGAAGCACATAAACCACCATCATCATAATTAATGCTCACAACAATCTTGTGAGGTATGTAATAAAAGTATTATCCCCATTTTACAGATATAGATATTAAACCTCTAAAGTGACAGAAGTAGCAAGTGGTAGAGATCAGACTAGAGGGAAACTCTTTTGACTCTTAGCATAGCACAAAGTATCAAATGCCACTGAAGGCGCTCAAGGAGAAGCTAATGATAACATATCTGGAATGTTCTAGAAGGGACTGAGGTTTCTTCTGACTAAAATTTCTTATTTCAAATTAGGAACACATGGGGAAAATATTTCATTATAAATTCTCTATTAGTAGGCACTTAATTTTTCAGCAGGGATTGTCCTATTGTGCATGTACCCATTCCAGGGTGTTTGAGGAGGAAGACTATCTTGATGAATTTATGAATGTATCAAACAAAAGCTACAAAGCAAAGCAATAAGTCAGGGTATACTCTCCAGGCCAGTTGCTGCCATAGTTCATACATATATATTTCCATTAGTTTATCAGGATATGGGGAGGGAAAAGGTGGGGAGAAAAGAGAGGAGAAGGGAGGAGAGGAGAGGGAAAGAGAGGAAAAAAAAAAGCCCTTTTAGGCTTATATTCAAGAATTAATGTATGAAATTTTAAGCATTATACAAACAAAAGGTAATGTCATTAAATCAAGTTATTGCTCAAGGTGAATACAATGAGCCTGTTAATGACTATTGTGGTAATTAGGATGGGACTTTTTTGTTTGCTCTTTTTGAATGCTAAGGTACTCAAGTACCTTTGATGAGTCTTGCCTTTCAAATGTAATGGCAAAGAAAGTGGACTTTTTGTTGTCTTTTCTTTCTTTGATTGAATCAAGAGTCTTTGACCTGCCTAAGGAACAAGAAAGCCCCAGGCCCCAGGTCTTTTTGCTAAGTAGGCTCTGAGCCCTCAGGTCCCTGGAAGAGTGTCCTGTGATTTGACAAGACTCGACTCTGGGTAGCCACTGGAACCCCCCAGCTTTGAAAACCCAGATTTTGGTGCTTCTCTCTCTGGTAACTATGTATGTATAGCTTTGTCAGACAGTTAGAAGCCTGTCTGTTGATTTGTGTTATTTGCTCTGTTTATATTTTCTCTGTTTGTAATTTCCGTTTGTATTTGCTCTGAAGTTCAGGGTTCTGGCTTTTCCCCCTGAGCTAAGTGAACGATATATGTATGTTTGATTAAAATGAGATTGTTAACCCCTTAAAGTTGCTTTCCTTAGAAAAGCAGATCAAAGAATCTGTGCTGGCAGCTGTTCTGTGTGCTGGTGTTCTTGGTCTTACACAGCCATAGTAGTGGCAAGCCACATTGTTGTTACAACTACTAAACTATTTCCCTTCCCAAAATAATTGAAGAGCTAATACCAGCTACTTCTGTTACTTCTTGTCCCTCTGTTACTTATCTGGAAACCAAGTCAAAGGTAACAGAGGGCAACCTGAAAAGATGATGATATATACCAGGAGCTAGGGTTCAAAGTCATGTCCTAAAAAAAAAACCTTAGTTCTTCCTAACACTTTAAAGGCAAGAAATTACCTGTCATCTATGACTTTTTGTTGACCATGTATGGGGTAATACTCTCCAAATAAAATTAATAGATATGGATGATGTACCTATGATGTGCCATGTATTAATGGATGTAAAAAAAGATTAACTCTGTCCTTAACTTCAAAGAGGTTGAGAGGGAAAGGAGGGTGCAGTGAAAAAACAAAACCAACAACAACAAACACAAAACAGCTTCTCTCTAATGGGAAGAAGGAGGTCTGGCTCTGGGTATGATTAATTTGGGGGGGAATTTAGACTTAGACCACTACCATGGCTTCTAGGTAGCATGAGATATAAAAAGCTTATCCTAAGAGTACAGGTCCTTTGGGCTTCACAGAGTAGTTCCCATTTTCCTTCCAGTCTTCATCTGGAAAACATGTACCACCCTTGGAGGTGCAGAGAAGAGAGGAGCCACCTCCACCTGAATCAATGTGTTATCCTATTGACTCTCTCTATAGTTAAGTAAACTTCTCTTCATACAATATTTCCAAGTCGAAGAATATGTTATTGTGTTTAATCCTGAACGTGAATCACCAGACTAGGCTGAATTAGTCCTGGCCCAGAAGAGAGAAAAAGAAGAATTCAAAAAACAGGTCCTAGGTTCAGCAAAATAAGAAGGTGGAGAAGGATGAGGTTGGTATGTAAGGCATAATTGCTAACTATTTACTAAATGAACATTTAACTCCTAATTTGTTTATCTTACTGTTTTCCAAATACACATTTGTTCTACTAGCAAGTAGCTAAAGGCAGTTTCATCGAATAATGCTGGGGACTTATGCTAAGCTTAATTCTCATTTATTCTAGTAGATTGGTAATGCTTACAAGAATAATGATTTAATTTATCTATTATGACTGGAGGCAGCTAGGTGGCTCAGGGGATAGAGTGCTGTGCCTGGAGTCAAGGAGATCTGAGTTCAATCCTCAGATATCTACTAGTTGCGTGATCCTGGACAAGTCACTTAACCTCTGTTTGCCTTAATCCGATGGAGAAGAAAATGGCAAATCACTTCATTATCTTTGCCAAGAAAATCCCATGGGCAGGATGGTCCACAGGGTCATGAAGAGTTGGACAGGATTGAACAACTACTCTGACTAGGCAAAATAAGTTACTTAATTGGATCTATAAACTTTTATTCTGACTTCTTGCTCTTTTGCACAAAAAGAAAAATGACATTGATACTATTGATTTAAAATTAGAAGTGAATTTTATTCCACAGTAAATTCATAGCTTCCCAACTGGTTTCCCCAGTATAGCGTCCCTTATCTATGATTCATTTCCAGTTTTGTTATATTCTGTATTATGTTACCTTTAAAGAGCTCATTCATTAATATATACATATATATATATATATATACACATATATATGTACACAAAAATCAGATATATGTCTGGTATAGCCTGAAGATTTTTAAGCAGTGAAATAATATGACAATGTATGCATAAAGAAAATTAAGTCTATCGGTGGTGAGAAGAATGGGTTTTGGAAGACAAAGACTGAAGACAAAAAGTCCTATTAGGAATACTCCATGAAAATAGTAATAAGAGGTGAGTATCCAGGAAAGCAAACATTGTCAAATAGAGGTCAGGGACACTCAGGCCTGAGAAAGGTTTACTGGATTTAGTGATCAAGAGGTCGGTCATTAGTGACTTTTGAAAGAATATTTTCCCTGTGGTAACATCTCCAGAGCAAAACAGCAAGGTATTTTAATAGTTGAAGTTGAATTGGGTATTATCTTAAAGCGCCAAATAGCTAACAAAGACTTAAATATTAAAATGACCCCAAGGATTCAAAAATCAAACCAGAATTCCTTTTATCTGTGTGGCTATATAGTATGTTACTTAATAGATGCACAGAAAACTTTATTAGAATATTCCCACCATAGTATTTTACAGAAACTTTCGTTTGTTTTGTTTTTTCCAAGAGGCTCATAAATTACTTATTTCCAGAAAACACATTTCTGTACAGTTAAATATTCATTTAAATCAATAACCTCAAAGACACAGTTATAAAATTTTTAGCAAAAAAAAAATTAAAGAAAAAATACTCAGAAAAGGGGGGATTTAGAGGTCCCATTGGAAAGATAGTTAGATTTTAAATGCCTATAACCACCAGCTAATACAAGTGTGGTTTTCGTACAATCTGCCCAATAATGTGCAAGGCTTAGATTGAAGATGCCTGTGAGGCAAAGGAGAAGTGAGATTGGGTATTTCTATTCTACCTGTAATTCAGGGATATAAAAGATGTCCTCCTTTCACCAATCTCTTTAAAATTCCTACTTCTGTCATGATGATAGACTGATATGGGAATCCCATAGCCATTTCAGGTGCTCCTAGAATGGTCCTTATCACAGGGCAAATATCCCATCCCCTCAAGTATTCTAGGGCTCAGTGCATTTACTAATGATTTAACCTTTAGATCAGGGGTTCTTCTGTAAAAAAAAAAAAAAATTCAAGAGGCCCATGAACTTGGATGGGGAAAAGATACAAACTTATTTTTACTAACCTCCGACTAAAATTTAGCATGTCCTTCCATTATTTAGAAACATAATTTTGAGAAGGGGTCCATAAGCTTTACCAGGCTGGCAAAGGAGCACATGACACAACAGATTACTAAGAATCCTTGACCTAGTAGGATTTTCTCATGAAAGTTTAACCTAATGTGAATGTGACATAGAACACATTGATAAGCTAAACTCAACCATTTTTTTTTCTAGGATAAAAATCTCATAGTATTTCCCTGAGTTTACTCCCTTCCTTGGCCTAATATTAACTGGGTTGAGATATTGCCTAAAGCCCTTATAAAAATTCTACGTACTTGCCTCTACTTTTTCTGCTGTCATTTTCATCTCAACCTGCTTTAATTTTGCTTCCTGCCTTGTCATTTGACTGAAACTAATCTTGTCCAAGTTACAAATTTATTCCTTAATTGATATATCTAATGATATATATATATATATATATATAGAGTGTTTCAATCCTCAAGCTTCTTTACTTCTCCCTTCTGTATATTGTCTCCAGTATGAGTTTACATGACATTGTTCTTTTATGGTTCTCCTCCCACCTATCTGACCCTTCTTTCTCAGATTTCATTCTGGGATTAGAATTTATGTCACGTCCACTAACTGTGCATAAACAAAAAAGCAATGCCCTAAGCTCTCTTCTCTTTTCTCTCATTTGATGATCTAATCAACTCCCATAGGTTCAATTATTATCTTTACAAAGATAATTATGTATGTATGCATGTATGTATGTATGTTTCTTTCCAGAGCCCTTATCCTACATCTTCAACCAGACCTTTCCCCTTGGGTAACCCATATCAAACTACACAAACAGAACACACTAGCATTTTCTCCTCCCCCTCAAAAAATAAACAAAAAACCAAAAACCTCTTTTGTACTTTTTTGTACTTCATTATAATTGTCCATGTCAAGGTTACTGCCACCCTTTTATTCACACAGGTCTATTACCTTGGATTCATCTATGGCTTCTCACAGCTATTTCTGTCTCCCTAACAACACTCACATATATCCCATCTCTCCACTCACACAGCTACCTTTACTTCCTTCTTTATTTGGGCCCTCAATGCTTCTCACCTAGGGTATTGGAACAGGCTCCTAATTGGTGTTCCTGTCTTGTCTCTTCAGAATCCAGTGAATTTTCCACACTACTACCAAAGTGATTTTCTTAAAGTACAGGTCTGAATAGGTGACTCCATCTCAATGAAACTTTGAAAATAGTTCCTTCTTATCTCTAGATCAAATATAAACCCCTTTGTTTCACATATAAAGCTCTTTGAAACCTGGCCCTGGTTTATGTTTCCAGCCTTGGCCCTGGCTGTCGCCTATGTGGAGAAGGGATACCTTCCTTCTCAAAATCCTAATTTCTCTCAAAATTCTGATTAAATACTACCTTTCACATAAGATATGACAGGCACTACTGTTCTAGGTATTCATGAATAGTGCTAAGACACAAATGAAATGTGTGAAATGTCTGAGTTTTTGAAGTGTACAAGGTTATTTATCTTCTGGTTAAGGGAGAAGGAAAAGATAGATGTTCTTTTCCTACTTCCCTCTTGTTGGTCCCTTCCCGATGAGATTCACTCTCAGGGTGACTAGAACTGCTTTCTCCTCTAGGTGCCTGTGCCATTAAAACGCCAGGATTCCCATTTAGATTGCCATTTTATTCAAGTCTCACAGGGCATTAGAGTTGTTTCAGCTAATCCTAAGAAATTTCATGTATGACATCATTTCTTTTCATTCAATGGCTTTCCTTCCTTTCCAAATGTATTAAGGACTTCTTATACCTACTTTAATGCTTCTCATTTATTGATGGATGATTAAGTGTTCTTGCCCCATTAAGGTAGTTACGTTATATGGAGTGAGGTAACTGATTCCACCCTACTCTTACACTAAAACACACACACACACACACACACACACACACACACACACACACACACACGCCTTTTCTTCCCTGTTAGAATGTAAGTTCCTTCAGTGATGGCACAGTTTCTCTTTTGTCGTTGTGCCCTCATCATCTAGGACTATGTTCAGCACATAGTACACAGACTGATTAGTACAAACACCTTTTCTGCTGGTCTGGACTACAATAGGGAATATATTATAGTTCAGAAAGGATTTCTACCAAATTTAAATCTATATACTTTTTTAAAAAAACAAGCATAAATTCCTTTGAAAGGCATTCATTAGGTTTCAATTCATCTTTAGAACAACATGAGAACGTGAGTTAATCGTACAAGCCATAGAACCTCGGAAAGAAAGTTATAATTAGAATTCTAGATCTGTAACCTTTCCTCTCAGATTTTTAAGTGAACTGAAGCATGAAGTGAAGTGGTGGGAAGCATAATATAACGAAAGGTGTTCCAAAATGCTAGTGACAACAAAAGTATTTCATGCACACTCACTGCGAGCAAAAATTAGTTGTATTTCCCCCCTCAGCCACATCATGTCTTTTCATGAAGAAACCTGTTTTTTAAACACTATCAAGGAAAACTTAAGGAACCTGTGACTTTGTACCTTCACTGTTCAGAGAAAAGGTTTAAAAAAACAAGTTACTCTGTAAAATGATTTGAATATGCTTATAATAATAAATTAACTTTAAATCTAGGGTCACCTATTATTTCTATTTTCATTGAAAAATAAAATTAAGGATGGCATAAGGATTTGCAGGATTATAATTTCTACAGAACAACATTCTGGAATTTGTCACAAAAAGTTCATTATTTTTTTCATGAAATAAAATGAGAAAAGTGTCTCATACAAAAAGCAACATTTGAAATTGTTGGCTGATTTGGTCACTGTAATGAACCTTGCTACAGCAATTACCTCACATTTTATGGCATTAGAAAGAGGAGAGAAAAAAAAAAAGAACTGGAATAGTGCCTCTTTGGATAAGTGTATCTTCTAGGGCAGCACGCCAAGGCAGGGATTTTGGCATTAGTTTTATTTTATTTTCCTCTTTTTTCTTTTAAAATTCTTCTCTCACTCTGCATTTCTTCCTTTCCTCACCTTGTTAATACTAGCCCTTCAAGGTGTTTTGGCTTCCAATGTTCATGCCAAACCCTTTAATAGGTTCCTCTGCTACCAGAAAATACAGTGTCTTATTACAGCTGAAAGTTCAACATCATCTCTATTTCCTCCTTTCTCCAAACTTGATTCTTAAAGATCTCTCTCCTTGAGAAGAAAGGAAGAGGAACATGGTTCAGTGAGTTTATCTCATGTTTGCTACTCAGACCCTCATAAATTGTAACCTTAGCAAACTTAACCTTCCTCTGCTCGATTTCTCTACCTATAAACAACAATCATGTCATTTACTTACCACTTACAGGTTAACTAGAAAATAAAATTAAGTGTGCAGAATTGTTTAAGAATGGTGGGTGGCCCCTACTCATCTCAGCTACATCAGCCTCTCTTCCACTTGAGGGAAATGACTCAACAATTTAAAAGAACAAACAAGAAAAAAGCTTCCAAAAGAAATCAGCAGACGTCCCTTCCTGCAGAGATTTATATGAAAATACTATCTTGAAAAGATAGAAAAAACTTTACATGAAAACTCCATATTGTTTTAAATGTGTGGACAAAATCGAGATGCAACAACAAATTGATGTCCCAATTTATAATTTAACCCTCATGTCACCTGCAAATAAAATAACAAAGTCGGATACCACATTTACATTCATGCACTTATACAAACTTGAATAAACATAAAATATAAAAAATGCATATCTACTCATAGGTACATTTACTGACATGGATATCATTCAACAGATATAATAAAATTCACCATACACCAAAATAAAATCAAAATGGCTACACAATTTAGCTATAAAGGCTGACACTAGAAGCAAACTAGGAGAGCAAGGAATAGTTTACCTGTCAGATTTATGGAAAAGGGAAGAATTTATGACCAAACAAGAGATAGAGAATATTATAAAATGCAAAATAGATAATTTTGATTGCATTAATTTGGAAAGTGTTGTACAAACAAAGCCAATACACAACCAAGATCATGAGGGAAGTAGAAAACTGGGAAAGAATTTTTTACAACCAGTGTCTCTGATAAAGGCCTCATTTCTAAAATATATACAGAACTGTGTCTAATTTATTAGAATACAAGTCATTCCCCAATTGAACGGGCAGTTTTCTGAGGAAGAAATTAAAGATATCTATAGTCATATGAAAAAATACTTTAAATCACTATTGATTAGAGAAATGCAAATCAAAACAACTCTTAGATATCACATCATACCTATCCAATCGGCTAACATGACAAAACAGGAAAACTATTAGTGCTAGAGAAAATGTGGGAAAATTGGAACATTAATGCATTGTTGGTGGAGCTGTGAACTGATGCAAACATTTTGGAGAGCAATTTGGAACTATCCCCAAAGGGCTCTAAAAATGTGCATATCTTTTGACCCAGCAATATCACTTCTAGGGCTATATCCCAAAGAGATCATACAAATGGGAAAAGAACCAACACATACAAAAATATTTATAGTAGTTCTTTTTGTGGTGGCAAAGAACTGGAAATTGAAGAGATGCCCATCAATTGGGGAATGGCTGAAGAAGTTGTGGTATATGAATGTAATGAAATACTATTATGCTATAAGAAATGATGAGCAGGTGGACTTCAGAAACCCTGGAAAGACTCATATGAACTGATGATGAGTGATGGGAGCAGAACCAGGAGAATACTGTACACAGCTATAGACACATCGTATAATGACTAACTTTTATAGACTTGGCTCTTCTCAGCAATGCAAGGTTCTAAAACAACTCCAAAAGGCTCATGATGGGAAAGTGCTATCCATATTCAGAGAGAGAATTATGGAGTCTGAATGCATATTGAACCATACTATTTGTTTTCTCTCTCTTTTTTGTTTTATTTCTTCTTTCCTGTTGTTCATTTCCTTAGCTCCAATTCTTCTTTATAATATGACTAATGTGAATATAAATTTAATTCAATGTATATGTAAAGCCTGTATCAGATTACACACCATCTTGGGGAGGGAGGGAGAGAAAATTTAAAATTCAAAAGCTTGTGGAACTGAATGTTGTAAACTAAAAACAAATAAATAAATTAAAAAAAATAAAATAAAATTCAATAGCTTTTACTGGATCTATTCCATATTGTGGAGCTGATAGATGAAGTAGTCTTACTGTTGTTGTTTGTTGCTGCTGTTGCTGCTGTTTGTTCTTTGTTTTGAGGAGGACCAATTGCCACTGGGTAATATCAGGGTAATATCTTGACGTAAGCAATTTAAGTGAGGCACAGCTGCACAAAGTCATCACCTTCACTATTTCTTTCAGAGTCACCAAAGTCCAGCAGCAACATAAAAGACAAGATGCCTGGCGATGGTCCAGGATGCGGTGGATGACTTTGGCATCTTCAATGTCTGACCAAGCTCTAAGTGCTCCACAGCACTTGCTTCAGCTGCATTTATGGCAGTTAGAACAAATTGTTCTCAACTGTCCATTCTTCCAAGAGAAATCTTCACATGCTTGGGGCAAATAACCCCCTAACTCACTGATGGGTTTGAGGCCTGTCGATCACCCCAACCTGATTTAGCCCATCTGTCAAGAGGGTTTTACTGGGGTGTGGCCGCTACACATGCTATGGCTTCTTGGAACCCCAAGTGAGAGTTGGGAGACAGGTTGGACATCAAAGATGGAAAATGTTCCTGAAAAGAACTTGGCAGTGCTCACACCAGAGGTGCTAGTCCTGCTAGTAAGTATTTTAAGGCTCCTGCAATGGTCTTAACTTTCTCTCTTTTTAAAAATTTTTAAGCAATAATATGGCTATAATTTTACTGATTATTACAGAGACTTTCCTTTCAGGGCTTCTCTGTGAAAAAAAAAGATGATTTCCCATGTACGTGACAACTGTGGGTCAAGCATAATCATCGGCTACTTGGATGGTTTAGACTGACATGATTTCTGAACTTGAAAGACAGCATTGTAGCCAGATGGCAAAAACCATCCAATTTTCTTGCAGCAATTCCTGGAATAATATCCTTGTCACAGGACAGGAACACATTTTTCACCATCAAATAATGACTAATATTTTCCAAGCCAGTGTATTTGACCATCATTGACATATATACAGACATAGCATTTAACACAAAAAATACAAAATTTATCTATTTTTGCTAGTCATTCATATGCTAAAGTTATATTACTTTACATTATATTAAAGCTTAAAAGTTCACTAAGACTTTTGGTATACCCTGTGTGCCAATGTATATGTGTGTATATATGAACACGTTCATATACATGTATATATACTTACACAGTTATACGAAATTTTTTCCTGCTTTACCACATTTCTGAATTTCTAAAGTACTGAATGACCAATAGTTGATAATGAAAATGACATATACAAAGTATTTTAAAGTTCTCAAGTGTTTTAAAAACATAATCACACAACATTAATCCTTATGGCATATGATATATGAAATATAGTTATTTTTATTGCCCTTAACAGATAAGGAAACAGGCGCAGGAAAACTAAATATCTTTTCCATTGTTAACTGACTCATATCAAAAGCATAATTCTAACCCTTGCCTCTGGTGATTCCAAATTCATTGCTCTTTCTACCCACCAACTGGGTAATAGGCATCAGAAAAGTTAAAGCTTGTTTAGACATCTATTTCATAGGTATGAGAAACACATTTCTTCTGTGCTGTGTAGCCTGGGATTTGCTAATACATATTTAGTAAGCCAGACATTTTTCCTTTATCAGAATTATCAAAATATAAATAGAACAAAAGCAATAATATGACCAACAGTATCTGTAGCATCCAGTTAACTCTTTATACTCTTGTACAGGAAGAAGAACAATGCTTTATCCATTCATCCATCCATCTATCCATCCATCCATCCTTCTCTCTATTTTTAATTGTGAGAGGCCTACAAAAGATCTATACATGTAGTATCTATTACTAATGTGACAGAAAGTCCTCACCATTTTACTCTGTTAATAGTGAAAGATTATATGATATTTTTAACTTAACCCTTTAAAAGATCTTTGGCCTTATCTCTACTAGAGTTCCCTTCACAAAACCAGATGACAAACCCTTAATAGTTGATGTGGCTATAAAAAAAATCACCTTAACTAGGACAATCAACAAGCAACAGTCCCACTAACATGGAATCATAAATTTACAGTTAGAAGAGCCTTCAAAGCCTAGCTAGTTCAGCCCTTTCTCCTCCATTTTATGAGGAACATGAGGCTCACAAAAGTTAAGTGACTTGTCCAAGAAGTGACAGGGCTAAAAGTGGAACATTAAACTCAGGGCTTTTTAGCCATGAGAGATGATTGTCCCCTGGAATACGGTTTTTAGAATATAGGATCACTTCCATATCATATTGAAGCATTGGAATTTAATGGAGTGTTTCGTATTGTTGCAGTATATTTGACAAATGGAACAGCTAAGAAAAAAATCTCTGGGATATAGTAAATAGATGATTATTGTTAAAAAGAGAGAAGGAATCCCTCTCAGTAAGAATGGAACAGCTGATTACACCTGCTAGTGCTACAAATAAAAGATTCTTGGAAACTTGATGACTACTCTATACATTTTTTATAGTAACAAGAAAGTATGTAAAAGGGCATGTGCTCTCCACAAGGAACACAGCCCTTGGAATTTATAGTGGCTGGGTGGGGGGAAGTATGCTGTTGGGCTTCATTCCTGAACCTTCAGGATACTCTTGATTTTAAGGTATTATGAATCGTACAGGTAAGTGTCTGCATTTTATAAAACACAATAGAATAAAATTTGTGTTTTATTCTAAATTTGTAGCATTTATTTACTTGTAATGTCCATAGCTGTTCAACTGCAGAAACATCACATCAGATTATTGTTCCCAAAGTATCCTTAGATAAAATGTGATAAAACTACTTTCTCTTTTCAGAGACTAACCCTAATTTCACAGGTTGCATAACTAACAAGAATTATGTAACATTTTTATGAACTATTAATAAATTAGAACCTGTTAGAATGACCCAACTGTCTTAATACTGTGACCTAGATCACTTAATTAATTTGAAATGTAGAGTACTAGAGAAGGTAGGGGTTTTTTTTAAATTTTTTAAAATTTTTATTTAAAGTTTTGAGTTTCAAATTTTAGTCCTCCCTCCCTCTCTGTCCTCCTTCCTGAAATGGTAAGCAATCAGATATAGGTTATACATGTGCAATTATGCAAAACATTTCCACATTAGTCATTTTGTACTAGAAGGCTAGAGTAAAAGGAAAACAAAAGAAAAAAAATGGAAAATAGCATGAGTTAGTCTGTATTCAAATAATATCAGTTCTTCATCATTAGTCCTTTGAGATTGTCTTGGATCACTGTATTGCTGAGAAGAGCTAATTCATTCACAATTCTTCATCAAACAATATTGCTGTTACTGTGTACAACATTATTCTGGTTCTGTTCTTTTCAATATGCATCAGTTCATGTAAGTATTTCCAGGTTTTTCTTAAATCATCCTGTTTGTAATTTCTTATATCACAATAATATTCCATTACAATCATAAATCATAGCTTGTTTAGATGTTCCCCAATTGATAGGCATCCCTACAATTTTTCATTCTTAGACACTACAAAAAGAATTGCTATAAATATTTTTGTATGAATTTTGTGCAAATTCCCTTTTTGGATGTCTTTGGGATATAGACCTAACAGTGGTATTGCTGGATCAAAGGCTATACAGTTTTACAGCTATTTGGGCAAAGTTCCAAACTGCTCACCAGAATGGTTGGATCAGTTCACAGCTCCACCAGCAGTGTATTAATGTCCCAGTTTTCCCACATCCCCTCCAACATCCAACATTTTCCTTTTTTGTCATATCAGCCAATCTGATAGGTGTGAAGTGGAACCTCAGAGTTGTCTGAATTTGCATTTCTCTAATCAATAGTGACTTAAGCATTTTTCATATCACTATAGACAGCTTTGATTTCTTTGTCTGAAAACTGCCTGTTCATGTCATTTCACCATTTATTAATTGGAGAATGACTTGCATTTTTATAAATCTGACCCAGTTTTCTATATATTTGAGAAATGAGTCCTTATCAGAGACACTTGTTGCAAATTTTCTCCCAGTTTTCTGCTTTCTTTATAATTTTGGTTACCTTGGTTTTGTTTGTCCAAAAACTTTTAAATTTTATATAATCAAAATTATCTGTTCTATACTTTGTATTGTTCTCTATGTCTCCTTGGGTCCAAAATTCTCTGCTTATTCATAAATCTGGCAGATAAACTATTTCATGCTTTCTTAATTTGCTTATGGTATCACTCTTTATATGTAAATCATGTACCCATTTTGACCTTATCTTGGCATAGGGTATGGGATGTTGACCTATACCTAGTTTCTGCCATATTGTTTTCTAGTTTTCCCAGCAGTTTTTGTCAAATAGTGAGTTCTGGTTCCAAAGGCTTGGATCTTTGGGTTTATCGTATACTAGATTATTATGGTCATTTATTATAATATAATTTGTACCTCGTCTATTCCACTGATCAACCACTCTATTTCTTAGCCAGTACCAGACTGTCTTGATGATTATTGCTTTATATTACTGTTTGAGATCTGATACAGCTAGATCACCTTCTTTTGTATTTTTTTCAATTAATTCCTTTGATATGGGAAGGCAGTTTTGAATATTTTCTGTGTATCTACTCTGTATACATCTTGTTTTCACTCAGTTATTGTGACCTTCCTGAAGGCAGGGATTGTTTTTACCTTTTTTTGTCTCCCTAGTGTTTAGCAAAATATGTGGTACACAGTAAGTGCTGAATAAATGCTTTTTGATTGAGTGAATGGAGTTAGTTTTGGGAAGAATATTGAGAAATTAAGTCATTGTGTGGTTTCCAGATAGCTTGATGTGGAAATAAAAACCTATTCCAACCATTTACAAGACATAGAAACACTGGGGGCTGGGAAGTGGGTGAGAGTTACTTTCAGAAAAAAAAATTATCACTGAAGTTGATTTCCAAATCAGGGCAACGTCACTTCAATAACTTTTTACATAATGATCCTTTACTGACTCCGAGAAATTTTGTAGTGAATTTGTATTTTGACATTTTATGGTTCTAATTATTAGGGCTTATATTTTACTAGTTTACATATAACTTTATTGATACTTTGATATATCTGCCCTACATGAATACAAGTCACAATATCTCCATGATTTAATTGCCTTTAAAAAAAAGTTTTATTGACACATCCTGTTTTTACATCCCAGTCATTTCCAGATATACCCAACCATCTCTCCAAAGGCAATGAACTCTCTCTTAAAAACAAAAGAAGCAAAACCAACTGATCCATTGACTGCATCTAATGTCACATACAACTTTCCACACTTAAAGTACTCAATTTTCCAAGGAATGGCAGAAGGACTCCTTTCCACTCAAGTTAACAATCATTTATTAAACACTTGCTATGTGCCAGGCACTGTGCTAAATGCTGGACACAGAAAGAAAAACAGTGTCTCTGCTCTCGGGGAGTTTTAACATGCAAACCACCGAGCGCAAACAAGAAAGATACGGGATTAAATAGAGATAATCCCAGAGGGAAGGCACTTTGGGGAATTTCACTGAGATCTAAAGGAAGCCAGTAAATCAAGGAGGAAGAGAAAATGTGAGCAAGAGTTGGAGGAATGGGGACAGCTTGTGAAAATGCCCAGTCAGGAACAGAGTGTCATGTGCGCCATAGATGCCAATATCACTGAATTATGTCATATGTAGCTGGCAATGAGGTGCAAGAAGTCTGGTAAGGTTGAAAGATATCAAGTTAAGAGGGCTTTAAAGACAGAAGGAGGATTTTATATTTATCTTGGAGATAACAGGAAGCCACTGAAGTTTATTAGCATGGTCAGGCATATGCTTTAGAAAGATCAATCTGACAGCTGAGTAGAAGATGCTCTGATTGGAAAAGTATGGAGAGATTCTAGTCAGGGAACCCAACCAGAAGGCTATTATATAATAATCATATAATATTCTATAAAGTTATATAGAAGTCCAGGTGTAAGGTGAGTAGGAGGTACAGTGCAGAGCATGGAGTAAGAAAGACCTGAGTTCAAATAAGGCCTCAGATACATACTAGCTGAATGACCCTAGAAAAGTCACATAATCTAAGTCTGTTTTCTCATCCACAAAATGAGGATATAGAGAATAAAAAATAGCATCTACATCACAGGGTTGTTGTAAGGATAATATTTCTAAAGTTCCTTTCAAAACTTACAGCCCAATACAAACACTAGCTAGCTCTTATTTACTCTAGTAGGCTGAGCTTGTTCATTATAATTGCATAGCATCCAATTTCATTTTGTTTTAGTTGTTTAAACTGGAGTCATTGAGTATGTTTTTTTTTCTCCCAGTTCTACTTAGTTGACATTTCATCAATTCATATAACCTTTACTTTTTTATGACTTCTTCCTATCTGTCATTCCAAAATTTTCTCTCTGACTCCCTCCGACCCTGAAGTTTAGGTAATAGTCTTTTGAAGAACTGAACTTTTCTTTTCTTCTTTTTTCCCTTCTAGTTTCTATCTCCTTGTAGTCTAACCCAAATTCTATTTCCCAATTCATAGGATATACTATTTTTTTCCCTTTATTCTCTCAGCTAGGTGACACAATGGATAGATCCCTGGGTCTTTAATCAGAACAAGCTGAGTTCAAATCCAGCGTCAGGCACTTATTAGCTGTGTCCTTGGGCAAGTCACTACTCTATCTCAGTTCCCTCAAATGTAAAATTGGGATGATAAGAGCGCCTACTTCACAGCGTTGTTGTATGGACCAAATGAAATAATATCAGTAAAGTGTTTAGCACAATATTTGGCACATATTAAGCACTTTATGCATATTTGCTCATTTATCTTTCCATCTTCCCACTCTCTCTCTGTCTTCTCTAAATTTCTCCTGAGGAGTAGAGCCTCTGGTGAACAAAAGTTGAGCTACTTCTTCTTCTGCTTTTCTGTTAGTGTTTTTGTAGGTTTCACTCTATTCTCCCTTCCCTTCTTGCATTTTTACTTTATTTATTTTTGGTAGGACCCTCCCATGTGTCTTACCACTAGAAATATTAATTCCTGAAGGAAACAGTGATATTGAGGTAGACAATCTTACTCCCTGCCTTTATCAGGATCACTCATTGTTCCTAAGATGATTGTTGTTCTGTAATTTAGTCATGTCCAACTCTTCATGACCCCATAGACCAAAGCATGCCAGTGTTGTCCGTGGGGTTTTCTTGGCAAAGATACTAGAGTGGTTTGCCATTTCTTCCTCCAGTGTATTATGACAAACAAAGGTTAATTGACTTGCCCTGGGTGACACAGCTAATAAGTGTCTGAGGATAGATCTGAACTCACTCCAGGCCCAGTGCTCTATCTACTGTCCCACCAGATGCCTGTCTCTAGTCCAATTTGCTCATTTTGTAGATAAGGATAATGAAGCAGAGCAGGGCTAAATGATTCACTAAGAGTCATAGAGGCTGAAAATACTGGAGCTGAGATATGTAGTCATGTTCTCTGTACCAGTAAGCTATCCACCATTCCACACTGCCTCTGAAATTCTATTTATTCCATTACGTACCTGAAATATACTGTTGTGAATATTTAAACCAAAATAAAACAATATTTATAAAATCACTTCATAGAAAAATGCATTTTCTGGTCATTAAAACACATCACCCCATATTGGCAATAATAGTTCCCTTGGTAAGAGAAGACAAAGACTCAGGAATGGGGGTAGGAGAACAACGTAGTGCAAAACAGAATGTAAAAGGTACCAATACTGAGCTCATCACTCCATTACCTAAATATGAGAAGACAATGACACCATTTAATCTCCAAGTACTCTGTTGTGGAGAAAAAAGGACTGGCAAGTACCCCTGTGTTGTGCTCCCTCACAATTTTCCCCATTCCCAATGCTAATAAATGTTTTTACCTATCTATGTATCTATCTATCTATAGTTTATTTGTCTGTAATTCAATACATCAATGGATTTGTGATAGTGTCAGAGTATGGAGTTCTCTCACCACTCAAGATAACAATTTCACCATAACTTTTAATCCCATGAGATTTCTTGCCTATGTTCTACTGCCTCTACCCAATGCACTGAAAACCTTTCTTTGGTTCTCTTAATATGTCATGGGTACTAGTATAGTAACTAGATAGTAAAGAATATCTTTCATTCTCAATATATAACTATCCCCACACTTTTCTTACAATATGTCTTTTTCCCCATTTTTTTTCAGTGTGAATCACTCAGTTAATTTCTATACCCTGCTTGCATCAACCATGGTCTTTGTGAGTCATCTACAATTTTGGTTTTTATAAGATCATGTCAGTAGTTGATCTGAAGTCGTTTGAAAGAATAATGTTATGAAAGTGTGGGGGGGGGGGAGGGTGTGAGACAGTGAGCATGCTGAGATAGATAGAACGTTGTTCATCCTATCTCCTTTTGCTCAATTTTGAGACTAACTCACCATCCAAAAGACTGATGGTCTAACTTAAGAAGCAGATCTTTTAAATGGCTCATTTAATCTGTATAGATTGCATTTTGTAATTTTTAAAAATAAATATTTCACTTTTATGCACTCTGTCTTTAGATCTTACACATATAAATTGTCTAGTCTACAGACATCTCTGTAAAAGTCATGATCACCTATGTAAAGAATCCTATGCCATTGTCATTTTAATGTGGGTCACATATTTATGGAATTATCATTTTTACTATTTCCACCTAATTTTGAATTTGTTTATAAAGTTAGATCTTGAACTTTAAAAGAGCCTTTAAAAATATCCCATTATTACCCAGAGACCTTCATTCTTAAGTATATGCAGTTCCCAGAACTTATGTTTATGAAGGATACTTCGGCATAAACCAAACATACAGTCCAAGCTCTTCAGGACATAGGACTATGTTTTTTTTTCTTCTGCCAAGATTTAGACTCAGCATTTAACAAAAAATAGAAGTAGCATATCTAAATTAATGCATAAGGAAAATTTCCTACTTTGAGCCCGGATACTAGATCATGGAAACATATTCAGCTTTGGAAACAAACTAAGGGAATAGAAATAAGGTCATATTGAATATACAGATGGTAGACTAAAGGTTGTAGAGGTTAGAGAAGATTGTACATTTTTCATACCAAGACAAAACTACAAATCATCTGCTTTTCTTCAGGTAAGAATAAGAAATATTCTGACGTTTGTGTCATGTTACCCAGGTTACTTGTTAAATAAAAATGTTAGAATTTTATCATTTTCCATAGGACCAATCATAATTATTTTCCTAGTCAAATTTGTCCAAGGCATGTTTGTATTGGAAGGAAATCAATCTACAAATTTGTCATATGGACACATTCAGGATAATTCTTCACCTGTAAAATACAGGAGTTACAATGGATAGGTTTCTCCTAACTCTAAGATCTTAGGTTCCTCTGACGGGTTTTTCTCATTGATAGAAGTGAACTAGGAAGATTTTTGTTTGTTTGTTTCCAGAAGGGAAGTGGTTTGACAAAACAAAAACAAAGAAGAAATAACAAAATGACATGCATGAAGTTAACTCAAGACTACCTCCTAGCAATTAGTTCAGACAGCCTTTGCAATACAAGTAGAAATGATGGATACCTTATTAGCTATTATAGAATGTAAAGCAGACACTACTGGAGCCCTGCCAGATCACTAGTATTTGATTTATTTCTCTGTGTGTATATATATATATGCATGTACGTGTGTTTGAGGGAAACCGAATTTTCTTCATACAGAAGAGCAGTACAGTACATAATTCTAATTTTTCAGCTTTTCCATCAGACCAAAAGACTAATTTGTGAACTGACTACATAGACATCTTTACAGTTGAAAAGTACCATGAAGTTGTACAGGTAGGTTTATATCTATTCTAAATGAACTTGGCCCAAAGATAAATAATCACTTCTTGCTTGTTTCAGGTGCTTATTTTTTCAAGGCTAGATGAAATCAACTTAACAATGAATTGGCACCTCCCTTTTATAGCTTTCTAATACCAATGTCCACTGTCTTGAAAAATATCATTTACTTGTACCTGCCACCTTTATGAGGTGACAGGGAAATGATGAAGTGGATTGTAGAAGATTCACACCTCTGTTTGATGGGGGTTTCTAACAACAATGCTACTTGCAGCTGCTATAGAGGTGTAAGGCCAGCACACAGGAGGGCTACGAGCACAGGTTCTTTGGTCTGCTTTTCTAAGGAAAGAAACTTTAAGGGGTTTACAATCTCACTTTAATTAAACATATATACACCATTCACTTAGTTCAGGGGGAAAAGCCAGCACCCTGAACTTCAGAGAGAATACAGACAGAAATTACAAGCATACATTATATAAACAGAGCAAACAAACACAAACCAGTAGACAGGCTTCTGACTGTTTAACTATAGCAACACACACAGTTACCAGACAGAGAAGCATCAACATCTGGGTTTTCAAACCTAGGGAGGTTGCAGGGTATACTCCTTAACGGCTACCTAGAGTCTCATCTGGTCAAATCACAGGACACACTTCCAGTGAGTGAAAGCCCCCAAACAAAACTCCAGCCTTAGATCATATACACTCTTCTCAGGGTCTGAGGGCGTCACAACCATGTGACTCAAACCCATGTGAACTAGGCTTTCTTGTTTCTTACGCAGGTCATCAAAGACTCTTGATTCAATCAAAGAAACAAAGGCAAGACTCATCAAAGGCACTTGATTACCTCAGTGCTGAGAAGCACTCAAACAAAAAACAGCAAAAAAGTTCTACTTTGCTTGCCATTACATTTAAAAGGCAAGACTCAAAGGTACTTGATTACCTTGGCATTCCAAAAGAGAAAACATTAAAAAAAAAGTCCCACCTTTCTTAGCATTATAAGGTTAATGAGGTCCAGGAACCCCAAGATGGAATTCTCAGACAGAGTTGTTGGGGGAGGTACCCCTCAAGGACAAGAGTACTTGATGGGGTCATTTGGAATGAATTCATGATCTCAAACATTTTTTAAGTCAAGGTGGCAAAGATTTATTGTTACACTTTTCAGTGAGCAAGAATTTTTTTGGGAAGCTGCAACCTTAGAGGGGTAGAGTTAAGGTTTATATAGGGTAAACTATAGTAAGACATGTGCCAAAAATGCTACCTAGGTGGTTCATGGTGGGATTAGAGAATAGTTAAGGAATGATTAGTTCTAAAGGAACATGCACCTTTTGTATCTACTGCACAGGTATTTTACCCAGAGTTCCCTGGGAAATAGCTCACAGGGTTGGGGGGGTAGGTACATGGAGGTATATTTTTAGGCCTGAAACATCATTAAGTCAACTAATGGTCAGGACTGACTGGGAAATACTCAGGCTGCCCTCCATCGATGTCTTATTAGACAAAATAAACATATAAACATAAGGGAGTATACATGTATCTAAGTCTAGGATACATATGATAGGTCAGTGAGTATATATCTTTATGAGCCAGTACACAGCCAATTCAGACAGTACACAGCCAGTTCAAAGTAATAAATTCTATAGGTGCAGCTAGCTACTGTATCAGGAAGAGAGATAAATGTTTTGCTAGGGCATGCTGCCCTTGGGCTGGAAAGAAACTGCCTGAGACAGTGTCTTGAGGCTAAGGAGAAATGTGATTTTGGAACTGGGGTCCAAGCACAGGCACCCAAGCACCCCACCAAGTTCAACCTGTCTAATAGGTTTTCTTCATTGATTGCCTTGGTTTGGCAATGCTTTCTACCAAAATAAGCTGCAATAAGAAGCTTTGCTTATTTAATTATTATTAAATAAAATTATTAAATTATTGTTAATTAAGCTCTGTGCCTCATTACTATGGTGGGAAAAACTATCATTCCCTGGTTGCCAACCATCAAGTTTTTGATAAACTTCCCCAAAGTCAGTTAAGTGGGTCCTTGAAAGAAACTAAAGTATTATTTCATGAATTTTTTTCACTTATGGAGACATCTATACATAATACATATTTACAGTAATCCTACCAAAAGAGGAGTATAGGTGTGTATGCATTTATATAAGTACTGGTAAAGGGTCATTTAGAGGTCATTTAGGTTGGGGTCCTATGGGCTCCTTCCAGGCAACAGAAAAAATGCAATTGGAAAATATTTGATGAGATAAATAAAAATACAACATAGATAATATTAATTTTTGGTTTTCTAAGAGTTCTCAAAAAAGAAGCTGCATTAAAGACAACATAGAAATTAATTTTTTAAACTTTCTGAATGGGTACCATATTAATTTGCCCACAAAATCATATGAAAGTCAGGAAGAGAGCTTTATTATTTAAAGCAGTAACATATTTTTAGAAAGCATAAAAAGTGGATAAAGAACTAATGATATACTATTAGAAAAACATCAAAATAGTAGAATCATGCCATTAGGCTAATGAATATTTTGACTAATTACTCCATGATAAATAGAACTCCTTTCCTGAATTGATTTTTTTTAAATTTATAGATAACTTTTGTTTTTACTTCACCTAAATTTCCCCGTCCCTTCCAGAAAGCCAAGTCATAAAATAAGAATATGATTTACTTTAAAATTTGAAAACTTTGTTTCATTTGGTTTTAAAACTTTTAACAATTATATTTAATATTTTTCTTAAAACACAAGCCTTTGACAATTTTGGCGGATGGTAAGCAGGGACCAGAATGAGCTCCATACCGAGTCCCTCCAAAAACCTATAAAAAATGGCTCTGAACCAATTCTAGAATGGCAGAACCCACAGAACAGCAGAGGGAAGCAGGGCTCCAGCCCAGGACAGCCCGGATGGTCTCTGGGTGAGGTCTATTCCACACGGAGCTGGGAGCTGGGAACGGAGTGGAGCAGAGCCCAGCCTGAGCAGCGTGGAACAACCAAACTTGGAGTCGGGTGGATGGGGCCCCTAGCGCCCTGAATATGTGAGCTGCAGCAGTTACCAGACCCCTCGACCCACAAACACCAAAGACTGCAGAGAAGGTTAGTGGGAAAAGCTGCGGGAGTGGAAGGAGTTCGAGGTTCGGCTTCCAGCCCCGGGGGCAGTGGAGGTGGGGCAGCTACAGTTGCTGCTGCTTCTGGCCCCAGGCCCACCTGGTGGGAGGAATTAAGTGGCAGATCAGAGCAGGAGTGCAACAGCCTGCTGAAGATCTAAGCCCAGCCCGGGCTGGGGGTTCTTGGGGAAGGAGTAGTGCAGGTCTGACAGAGCTAGCACCTCCCCCCCAAACGTGGAACATAGAACTCGTTAGTCTACAAGCAGTCATACCCCACTGAAAAACTCAAGGGTCAAGTTAGTTGGTTGGGAATATGGCCAGGCAGCGAAAGCACACCCAGATTCAGTCTCAGACTTTGGATTCTTTCTTTGGTGATAAAGAAGACCAAAACATACAGCCTAAAGAAGACAACAAAGTCATAGAGCCTACAACAAAAGCCTCCAAGAAAAACATGAACTGGCCCCAGGCCATGGAAGAGTTCAAAAAGGATTTGGAAAAGCAAGTTAGAGAAGTAGAGGAAAAATTGGGAAGAGAAATGAGAAGGATGCGAGAAAACGATGAAAAACAAGTCAATGACTTGCTAAAGGAGATCCAAAAAAATACTGAAAAATACACTGAAGAAAACACCACCTTAAAAAACAGACTAACTCAAATGGCAAAAGAGCTCCAAAAAGCCAATGAGGAAAAGAATGCCTTGAAAGGCAGAATTAGCCAAATGGAAAAGGAGGTCCAAAAGACCACTGAAGAAAATACTACTTTAAAAATTAGATTGGAGCAAGTGGAAGCTAGTGACTTGATGAGAAATCAGGATATTATAAAATAGAACCAAAGGAATGAAAAAATGGAAGACAATGTGAAATATCTCCTTGGAAAAACCACTGACCTGGAAAATAGATCCAGGAGAGATAATTTAAAAATTATTAGACTACCTGAAAGCCATGATCAAAAAAAGAGCCTAGATATCATCTTTCAAGAAATTATCAAGGAGAACTGCCCTGATATTCTAGAGCCACAGGGCAAAGTAGAAATTGAAAGAATCCATCGATCGCCTCTTCAAATAGATCCCAAAAAGAAATCTCCCAGGAATATTGTCGCCAAATTCCAGAGCTCCCAGATCAAGGAGAAAATACTGCAAGCAGCCAGAAAGAAACAATTTGAGTATTGTGGAAGCCCAATCACAATAACCCCAGATCTGGCAGCTTCTACATTAAGAGATCGAAGGGCTTGGAATGCAATATTCCGGAGGTCAATGGAGCTAGGATTAAAACCTAGAATCACCTACCCAGCAAAACTGAGTATCATGTTCCAAGGCAAAATATGGACTTTCAATAAAATAGAGGACTTTCAAGCTTTCTCAGTGAAAAGACCAGAACTGAATAGAAAATTTGACTTTCAAACACAAGAATCAAGAGAAGCATGAAAAGGTAATCAAGAAACGGAAATTGCAAGGGACTTACTAAATTTGAACTGTTTTGTTTACATTTCTACATGGAAAGATGATGTGTATGATTCATGAGACCTCAGTATTAGGGTAGTTGAAGGGAATATGCATATATATACATATATATACATATATATATGTATATATATGTTTATGTATATATATAAGTGAATGTGTATGTATGTATATATCTATGTGTATATGTATGTATGTGTATATATATATGTGTGTGTGTGTGTTTATGTGTGTGTGTATATATATATATATAGATATATATGTAAAAGAGAGAGCAGACACAGGGTGAGTTGAAGATGAAGGGAAGATATCTAAAAGAAATAAAATGAAATTAAGGGATGAGAGAGCAACATACTGAGAGAGGGAGATAGGGAAAGATAGAATGGGGTGGATTATCTCGCATAAAGGTGGCAAGAGGAAGCAGTTCTGTGGGAGGAGGGGAGAGGGCAGGTGAGGGGGGAATGAGTGAACCTTGCTCTCATCAGATTTGGCCTGAGGGGGAATACCATACATACTCAGTTGGGTATCTTACCCCACAGTTAAGAAGAGGGAGGAAGATAAAAAAAAATAAAAGGGGGGGATGATGGAAGGAAGGGCAGATGGGGGTGGAGGCAATCAAAACAAACACTTTGGAAAGAGGACAGGGTCAAGGGAGAAAATTCAATAAAGCGGGATGGGTTGGGAAGGAGCAAAATGTAGTTAGCCTTTCACAACATGAGTATTGTGGAAGGGTTATACATAATGATACATGTGTGGCCTAGGTTGAATTGCTCGACTTCTTAGGGAGGGTGGGTGGAAAGGGAAGAGGGGAGAGAATTTGGAACTCAAAGTTTTAAAATCAGATGTTCAAAAACAAAAAAAGTTTTTGTATGCAACTAAAAAATAAGATACACAGGCAATGGGGCGTAGAAATTTATCTTGCCCTACAAGAAAGGAAGCGAAAAGGGGATGAGAGGGGAGGGGGGTGATAGAGGGGAGGGCTGACTGGGGAACAGGGCAACCAGAATATATGCCATCTTGGAGTGGGGGGAAGGGTAGAAATGGGGAGAAAATTTGTAATTCAAACTGTTGTGAAAATCAATGCTGAAAACCAAATATGTTAATTAAATAAAATTTAAATTAAAAAATAAATAAATCATTTGTTTATTTACTTAACTAGACTGGATCTCTCTAACTTGCCAAGCCTGGAAAAACAGTGACCATCAAGGTCCAATTCCACTACTGATGAGTATGGGAACTTTGACCTGCTCCTTTTTCAATGATGCACCAGTTTACCTCCTCTTAGGCCACCTGGTAGACTCTTCCTTTAAACATTCCTAGAAGTTCCCCATACTGCCACTGGATTTAGCGCAGATACCCAATCATCTACAGCCCTAATGCAACTCAGAGCTCTTCTGTTCAAGCAACGTAACTTACCAATCTTCTCTCGCCAGTGGCAGGGGTTATAGGTAATACCATGCCTGCCTCTAATCACTTAGTTTGTTTTTTTTTACTTTGAAATCTTTAACACTATAAAACTAATGAAACAAAATGGAGTTTTGTTTTAAGGTGGATATCATCTTAAAGAAACAAATTCTGAGTTTGAATTCAATTAAAAGCAGACACACAACGGTTGGCTATAACAATCAAATTAGCAGGAAAACCACTTTTATAAAATAATGGATGAGGAGCAATTGAATTCCTTTGTTAAAACAAACTGCCATATTTGCCACAAAATTGAAGAGGAGAAGCACAACGTAGGGTCTAGAGGCCCATTAGAGTTAGGAAGACCCACATCCAGCATCTTTCTTCTACAAGTACCAGCTATGTTAACTATGGACACACCTGCTAACCTCTCACTGCCCCAAGCAATTCCCATAAGACTATAATTTACAGTTTAGTTGTTGACCTGCATTCCATGGAGTGAGCTTCCATGGCAAGAATTAGTAAAAGGCCTTATAAAGAAAAGAGTTTCTTACATTAGGGAAGTCACAGATATGGATTGGCCTTTGCCTGATTCAAACAATAAGAAATACAACAGTATCAATAAAAATGACAAACCTATAATATTAATTTCTTTTTCTACTTTCTTTGGAAAGCAAAGAATAAAAGTTTACACACACTAACTCACACACAAAGTCCTTTTCCAATACCTATATAAATACCTACATACCTCTTTTCTGGTAGGATTATTGGAAATATGTATTATATATATATAGGAGCATGTTAGTGAATTACTGGTAAATGATTATAACTACAAGTTGTTTTTGGTCACACAACCATTCTGAAATAGCTGAAGTGTACATTCAAATCAGAATGTAATAAACCATAAAAATATGCACTTTGCAAATTAATTAGTGCCAAATGTTAGAATTTTCTCTTATGTATTAAGAAAAATTAAGTAGGCATTCATTATGCATACAATATGTGTAGTGTATTGTCCTTTAAAAACATTTAATGTATTTATACTCCAAGATTTCTTTAAAAGCTTTAACTTTCTCCAAAAGACTCATGATGGAAAATACTATCCACATCCTGAGTAAGAACTGTGAAGTCTGAAGGCTGATTGAGGCACCTTTTTTGTTGTTTTTTTCTTTCTCTTGATTTTCCCCTTTTGTTCTGCTTCTTCTTTCACAACATGGCTCAGGTGGAACTATGCTTAATATGAATGTACATGTAGAGTCTATATCAGATTACACAATATCTTGGGTTGGGGGGGAGATGAGGGAGGGGGTGAAAACTTGGAACTCAAAATCTTTTAAAAGTGAATGTTGAATACTATCTTTACATGTAATTGGAAAAGATAAAATACTACTTAAAAAAGAAAGCTTTAACGTTCATCATCAGAATACGTTTTGCTAAAATGCATTATATATTTGAAATTTAAAGTGAGCACTTCCTCCCTAAACAGAGTGAAGATTCCTTCCTTACCTTCTAAAAACAAACAAAACCAAAAGCAACAACAACAAAAAAAAAACTTACAATGATTACGTAGCAGTATGCTTCAAAGCTATAAAGTGATACAACAGTAAATTAAACCTTTGGAACTAACTAATCTCATAAATTTCCCTTTATAACATAGCCTTATACTTAGTCCATGTATACTTTGGGGCTAGTTCCTGCACCTCGAATCGGAGGTGTCGGCTTCAGCAGAAGCAGCAGTAAATATTTATTAAGCACCGTGGGAAAGTACAAACACTGCAGCTCTTCTGCTGGCACATCCCTGGAGACACATGGCTAGCTCCCAATGTCCTACTTTGTTCTGTCTCGAGCCCCAGATGTTGACCTAATTACTTCCTTGGCTTCTGTTCCCACCTTTCTTTTGCCTGAGTCCCTCCACTTTACAGGAACACTGCAGAATAGCATTATGAGATAACAGCTCTAGTTCTGAAAGGTACCACAGAGTTAGCCTAACCCCTACATTTTAACAGATTAGAGAGCTGAGAACCCAAAGCTTAATTAACTTGCTCACAGGTGGTAAGCAACAGAGACAAGATCTGAAGCATGGATCTCTGACTCCAAAGTCAGTGCAGCTAGGTAGTACAGGGGAGAGACTACGAGACTCAGAGTCAGAAAACCTGAGTTTAAATCTTGGCTCAGATATTTATTAGCTGTGTGACCTTCAACAAGTCACTTCACTTCTCTCAGTCTCAGTTTTCTCATCTGAAAAATGAGAGTAAAGTAGCAACTATTTCAGAGGGTTGTTGTGACATCAAAGGAGATGTCATGTAAAATGCTTTGTAACCTTCAAGTGCTATATAAAATCTGGCTATTCTAATTTTTCTCACTGTACCATGCTCTCTCCCCAGTTGTAGAATTTTGGCTTTCAACTTCATCTTCTCCGCCCCATTTACAAACTTGGCAAACCGTTCTTTTTGAGAGTTTTTGAGCATATTACTGCTAGTCACTTCAGGGAAATGTAAAAATAAAAAGCCCAGGGGAATTACTAAGTTACCAGACTTCTTCAAAAGCTTATTAATGATGGTCAACAGAAGACCTCAATGAAATGAAAATGGATCGAGGCCCGGCTTTTCTTAGATCCTATGTTCTACTAGACTTATTTTTCCCACTTCTGTCTTTTGTTAATATGAAATGTATATTAATCTTCACATTCTCTCCATCTCAACCTCTCTTTTCTTCCTTTCTTGATCTCTGACATAAGTAATATCAGTTCATTAAATATATTCACCTCCTATGGGAGCAATCCTTTCTCACTGGTAAACAGAAGTATTAATTAAAGACAAACAATTTTACTGACGTTCCAGTATGCTTATATAAGAAAAGTATTTAACATCTCTAATGAAAACTAGGCTAGTATCTAGATCACTAGGTCCATGAACCCTTTCAAAAGACTCAGGATAAAAAATTATATTCACCTGCAGATAGAAAACTGATGAACTCGGAATGCAGACTGAAGCACATTTTTTTCTTTTTCTTTGTTTCTTTTATTTTCATAAGAATATATCTAATGTGGAAATATGTTTTGCAAGACTTCATATTTGCAATGGGCTTTGAATTTCTTGCCTTCTTAATGGATGGGGAAGGAAGTGGGGAAGAGAGAGTGAATCTGGATTTGAAAATAAAATAAACTGTATTTTTAAAATATTTTGAGAACTACTTCAATATAACGGGTTTCTTTTGTAATCCCATATACTTTATTATTAAAAACATTCAGAAAAGTGGTCCATAGGAGTCATTCTACTACCAAAGAGTTCCATGACTCAAAAAAGTGATGACAGCATTCTCTAGACATTTTTGTTTCACAAAGAAAGTGATAACATAAATTAGAATAGTAGAGCTGAGAGGGACTATGGTGTTCATTTACCCAAATCCTCTCCTTTTACAGATGAAGTAGGAGGTTGGAAGGACCTGACCTAAAGATGGTAGCAGTTTGGAATGGGGAAAGGTAATGATGGGGGAGACAGAGAGAGACAAAGAGAAGACACAGAAAGAAAGAGATATGCAGATTGAGAGAATGCATATACATATATATATACACATACACACATACATATATATATATGTATATATACACACAATAGAGAGAAAATACTATATACATATGTACCTGCCACATGTCAAATAACTTACACCACAAGTCAATATTATATATACATATGTACATATATGCCATAGATGTCAAATACCTTACACTATAAGACAATATTATATGTTGTATTGCCTTGTGGATATGTACCTATGTATGTACTGGAAAACATCAGGAGGAAAAGTTAATACTAGTTTTATAGAGGAGCAGCACCTTGGAGAAAGGATAGATGTTTAAGAAGTGGAGAAGAAAGGGAATGGAAAGTGTATTAATACTTCTTGTTTATCCACAACAAAACCAATGCTTTCATTATTACTACCCCACCACCAAATTAGAAATTAGAGCAAACTCCCCCTGTTCTGAATATCCCTTAGAGAAGCTGCCCAAGACTAGCAGGCAGGAGAACCTGATTTCTGATTCCAACTTTGTCACTAACTAATCTTGTGATTTTTGAGCCAATCTCTTCACTTTTTTTCTTATTATCTGAAAAATGAGGGGATTAGACTAAATGATCTCTAAGGTTCCTTTCAACTCTAAAAATATATAATTCTAGGTGGAAAAAAATCAAAAGTCATTGCAGATTTAGAGCTAGAAGAGACCTTATTTATCTATTAGTGCAGTTCTTTCACTTGGTGTGACTTGCCCAAGTCTTTCCTATATTAAGCAGAAAAATGCAGAAGGAGGACTCAGAATCCAGCATTCCAAGTTCAAATCTAGCTTAGAAATCTAGCCTCAGTGACAGGAAGAGCTTCAGAGCCCCTTGGGGGCAGGTAGGTGCTGGAATGGGTAGAACAACTGCCCATGAGTCAGAATGATCGAGCTCACAACTGCCTCAGACACAGTAACTCTGTGACCCTGGGGAAAGTCATGTAATTGATGTTAGCCTCAGTTTTCTCAATTGTAAGATAGGGATAATGATAGCGCTCACGTAGCAGGGTTGTTGTCAAAATCAAACAAGCTAATTTTTAAATTTCCTAGCACATTGTAGGTGTTTAATAAATGCTTGTTCCCTCCCCTCTCAAGTAGTGTCACCTCCTCATTTTACTGGTGAGGAACCAACGGGATGGAGGAGTTAGAAAGAGTGATAGATTTGAAATTCATCCATCCATTATCCATATGTACAAATACTGGCTCTGCCAATTAAAGGTATTACAGGTATCATTTAACCACTCTAGACCTCAGTTTCTTCATGTGTAAAAACAGAGTTTTGAATTAGGTGACCTTTAACATCCCTTCTAAACTTATGCTCTTATAATCCTGAAACTGACCCCAGGTTACCCAAGCATTAATCATTAGGTGTTGAAGTCAAGTCCCCTAACTCCACAGCCAGTGTTCTTTCCAATGTACCACACTCTAAACCACCATACAACATCTCAACTTATCTAAAAACTAAAGGACATTTACCCATGTAGATGTTTATTATTATCCATTATGACGGGAACAAGTTTGGTAAAAATAGAAACATTTAAAAATAATTTACAGGGAAATAAAAGGCCTTTCAAGTTTTGTTTCTACTTAGATATCTACAAGGGAAAAAAAAATCAAGTATATGTTTTATAAAAGCTAAAGTTAAATATGTTCATGATAAACAAATGCCAGTGAAGTGAAAACTTCAGAGAAAGAATGACCACCCAACCTGGATTGCTGCATTCCCGTGTAAAATATGTGGGGCAATATTTGTGTGGCATCTGGTAAGTAGGTGGTCTGCTAATGGGAAATGTTCCAGCTGACATAATGTTCACAAGTACATTTGGGAGAGTTAGAAAAATGAAATCCCGCCCAGAAAAGCACAATTATGTCCACATGCCTCATTCTATACTATTCAACTCAATAAGCAATTATTCAGCACCTATATAACATGCAAGCCAAAAAGACATTTTTTATGAAATAAAATATTTCATTGTTTGTAGCCAGAAAGACAGGGTGGACAGATATATAAATGCTATAGCAGAGGACAGATACTATCCCCCTTCTATACTATTCAATTCAATATGCAATTATTAAGCACCTGTTATATGCAAGTCAAAAATCCTTCCTTTTATGAAATAAAATATTTCTTTGTTTGTAGCCAGAAAGATGTTGGGGCAGCTAGGTGGCATAGTGGATAGAGTGTCGGGTCAACAGTCAGGAAGACTCATCTTCAATTCAATTCAAATCAAGCCTCCAACACTTATCTGTGTGACCCTGGGCAAGATGCTTAACAGTGTTTGGCCTCAGTTCTTCATCTATAAAACAGGCTGGAGAAGGAAATGGCAAACCACTCCAGTATCTTTGCCACTAAAACCCCAAATGGAGTCATGAACGGTTGGACATGACTGAAATGACTGAACAACAAACGCCAGAAAGATAGGTCAGGACAGAAAGATAAATATTCTGTCTGAAAATAGATATGTGTACATATGGATGGCTAAACAGCTCACTTTCCCTCTCTTTCCTTTTTTGTCTTTTTAAATGGAAGCTCCAAACATAGCTTTGAACATGGGTGTGCATGTCTTATGTCAACAGAAAAGCATACCAGGACAATGTTGTCATTCATAAATATAACATCAAAATTAAGGCCTATTATAGCAAGTCATCAAAGCTGTTTCAATTGTTTTTGAATTTTAAACTTGATAACTTACTTGCATATGTCATCTTCTGGGTCTTCCAGCCCAAATCTTTCATCAAAAGTTAGTTGTATCCACATGTTTTCTTCTGCTGTTACTAATCTCCATACCAGAACTGTATTTCTTGGGTAGGTATGAGGGAACTTGGGGCTGTGAATACTTCCATTTGTGGTCACTGTAATAATCCTCTCATGCTGGGGATCTTGTACTCCTAAAGTAAATATACACACACAAAGACACATTCAGTAGACTGATCCAAATTTCTAGGGGATAGTATATAATTTAATTTTTGCTGTTTGACTTGGGTCCAACTCATAGCTTTGCCACTCATTACCTGGATAAGTCCCTTTTCCCTTCTCTAGGACTCCATTTCCTTAGCTATAGTTGGAAGTGGTTGGGCTAGATGACCTCTAAAATCCCTTCCAAATCTTAATGTAGTAGGCCATGACTCACTGTCATACAACATCACCAGAAGAATATTGTCAAAAATAGAAGACTCGGTAGTTTAACAGCCCTCTAACTATTTGAAGACATTATTCATTTTTTATATAGTAGAAATAGATTTTTCAACTGGTATAGTAAAATACAATTACAACTCAAAGGCAGGCACTGTATGTTAATTTTTTGATCCAGACATGATTTCATCAGTATTGGATTTCCAGTATTTTATATCCCTCAACTTATTCGTAATTCATAGTCTTAGAGAGATACCTGGGTCTCTAAGAATTTAAATGACTAACGCACAATCACACAGCTACTGTGACAGAGAGGGGGCTTGAGCCCAGATTTCCCTGTTTCCAAGTCTTGTTCTCTATCCCTACAGTACCCTTCCTCTGGAAACTTCATTGAAATATACTCAAGAAATATTAATTGATTCTATTAAACTTTTATTTCACTTAGCCTTAGATATGGCTTAAAAACTCAAATTGAATAGAAATATACTTATATATTTAAATATAGACAAATAAAAAAGACAAACATATTTAGCTGGATATAGATGAGAGAGGTGTTTATATTTACTTTGAGAGGCAAATGAACTTATTTTCCTATTCCTCTATTACTCATCAAACAAGAACTATTTTTTTTTAAACTCTTAAGGACTCACTTTAGAATCATTGAATCTAAAACCATAATTTCTGGGATTTATCAAATACATAATAATTACACAAAATATATAAGGGAATGGACATCAGAAGCCATTTAGTCTACCACCACACCCTCATTTTGCAAATGGAGAGACTAAGACCAGTTAAGTAATTTGCCCCAAATCACACAGGCTGAAACCATCAAAAATAGGATTTGAATCCAGATCTTCTAAATAAAGGGCCAGCAATCTTTTCTAGGTATGTAATGGTAATTAAGGTGGGACTTTTTT
This sequence comes from Trichosurus vulpecula, assembly GCF_011100635.1. Classification (NCBI taxonomy): domain Eukaryota; kingdom Metazoa; phylum Chordata; class Mammalia; order Diprotodontia; family Phalangeridae; genus Trichosurus; species Trichosurus vulpecula. The sequence continues at coordinate 95,635,509 of NC_050578.1, read as the reverse complement.
TTTTTTTTACTGTTTTCTCTTTTAGAATGCTAAAGTAATTAATTACCTTTGATTAACTCTTACTCACTGTGAAGCCCCAGGTCCACACCCTTTTGCTAACTAAGTGTTAAAAAAGTGTCCCACACTTTTTTGCTAAGTAGGCTCTGAGCCCTCAGGGCCCTGAACAGGGCATATAAACTCAGAAGTTAGCATTTTGTTTGGGGCTCTCACTCACTGGAAGAGTGTCCTGTGATTTGACCAGACAAGACTCTGGAATCTCCTGGCTTTGAACACCCAGATGTTGGTGCCTCTCTCTCTGGTAACAATATAATTCTTTCATCAGCCAGCTAGAAGCCTGTCTGTTGTTAACTGTATTTGCTCTGAAGTTCAGGGTGCTGACCTTTCCCCCTGAACTAAATGAATGATATATGTATGTTTGATAAAAGTGAGATTGTAAACCCCTTAAAGTTGCTTTCCTTAGAAAAGCAGATCAAAGAACCTGTGCTAGCAGCCCTCCTGTGTGCTGGCATTATTGGTCTTACGCCCCAACAGTAGCTATTAGCAGCATTGTTGTTACAAGGTAGATGACAAGGTTTTTATTTTGCAGGCCTGCTACAGAAGATGTAATATTTTATACGTATTAAAATGTGCCCATGTACAATGCACATACATACACACAAAGATACACACACTCACCTCCTTCCCTACCCCCAGTTTTGTACACATATACTTGTATGGTATAATTGGATCCTGAAATACAAATACAACAAACTTAGTATGGACCACAGGGTTTGCAAATATTATCAATACCTTTATTCATATTAAAAATAAAATTTTTAATCTGAAATGTGGGGATCTAGCATTTAAGACTATCAAAAGGCTGGACTTCTTATGCTTCTTGGTACCAAGTCATAAAGACCACATGCACATAGGGATGCATGGGAGTGTACATTTGTGTGTTTCTAACTTCTTCTTCGTCTTTTCCTTTCTCTCTCATACGACTGTCTCCCCTTTCATCCAATCAGATTAATTCCTTCTGTTTCCCCATTTCCTTTCCTGAAGCACGTCCCTCCTTGCATTCAAGTAAAAGGTTTTCTCTATCCATCCTGATTAAAACAAGTTTCTGATTCCACCTTTCTTTTTTCTGACCAATATTTCAGTAAAATAACCAGGTTTTGAGTTTGAAGTTACCATTAGGTGATATTTCTGACTACTGCTGACATTAACAGCCTCCCAAGTCTTAGCTGGAATATGCTAGAGTGGGAAGCAAGGCTGCACTAAGAAACTTCTTGAACTTTAGGCAGCTTAAATTTGCATCGATATTGTATCTCATTTTTTTTTCTAGAGCATCTTTGTACACTGCTAGGGTTGGGTGAATCATTCCTGAAACTAAAGGGGAGAAAAAAGAAAGCAAAAGATACACTATTACTTTTGATTTAATAAATATTGATTATTTACAATAAAGCCTGTGAAATATTGGATTTTGTGGGGGAAGGGAGTATGTTTCTCAAACTATTTTATATATAATTAATTGGAAGGACTATTCAGTTTACAATAAACATTAAAGTTATAGCATTGTTAGTATAAAATTCCTAAATATCGCAAAGCTAAAAGTTCAACGCAAATAATTGAACTTTATTCTCCTTATAACCTAAGGCACTCAATGGCAGTAACTTGGGTAAATTCTAGGTCATATTAATTCCTTCTAGATATTGGTTTTTGAGGTATTATTGATAATGATCTATTGACTAATCAGGTATCATTAAAGAATCCAAATAAATTATTAAAAGAATATTATACGAAAATTTAAGAGAACTAAATTCTTCCAAGCTTATTGATATGTGGTCACAACTTCTCAGACTTCAGTTTTCTCAACTATGAAATGAAAGATTAGGCTAAGTGATATCTAATCTTTTGTGCTCTAAAAAACTCTAGATTCCATGATATTGCTACCTGAGTCTAAATAATACCTGAAAGAATAAATATAACTATTAATTTATTACCAAGGAAGAACTCAAACATAAAGAAAATAAAATTAGAACAACTCCCAGTCTTCTTCTCCCATCCCCCAAAAGAAAATATATTAAGATAAAGGGCATCATAAGCACTTGAACTTAAACAATGAATCTGTCTCATCTCAAAAAGCCTTCTTGCAGAATGAGATATATCCCACCCCCATCCCCATATCACTAATAAAATCAAATTACTGGAGAAATTTAGCATTATGGAAAATATTGCTGTGGAACACCTATTCCAATAGTCTAACTATTTCAGAAAGTAATGTATGACAAAGGCTAAAGCAAACAAAAGAAACTAATGAACTGTTTTTTTTAGGACAAGTGCCCCTCCTACTTGCCCCAGGACGATTTTATGTGATTTCATATTTAAGCTTTTGCTTGCCTGTTATAATCAATATCTAAATGCCTATGGCTCTCTATTTACAAACACAGAAAGGTTTACTCTTTCACCTACAGTTTAGTAAATTGCAGTGTTATTAAAGGCTCTCAATTCTATTTTTATATCTTGAGTTAAAGGTTGATGGCTGGAATGCATATACTTAAATTGTGTATACTATATTCCTTTTCTTTCTAATTCTGAATCCATTAGACTGTAATTAAACATAATTTAAAGGCTGAAAATCTAAGTCTTATTTGTGGTAAAGGAATTGTAAATGTTCTCTAAAGTTGAATTGCTGCTCACAAAAGATTCATGCAAAATGTTCTGTGGGTTTTGCCAGGACATACATATGATTTACAGATGACTGTCAAAGTCTTGTGTGTAACCCAAACAACTAGGGACACAATAAAAAAAGTGAGGGGGGAGGCAAAATGGCACAAAGGTCAATAGTATATTGGACCAAATTGGGATCTTTTACTTTTTTTTTAAATTAACTTAAGCACCAACTTTTTAAAGTTATAACTGAACTTCTGGAGAAAAGGACATATCTGTGAATTATTTAACTATTCAAAAAGTACCAAAAAGTACCAGTGTGTTAAAACAGGTCATGTTTTTGCTAGTTGGCTCATTATGTAATCTTATCCCATAGAGGTTTCTTCAGTCTATGCCACACTGGTTAAAATACACACATGCACACACATTTAGCATGACAAACTGAAATACATACTCTAAAATGTTTTCTTCCTTCAATGTACCATTTATATTGTCTATATTGTCTGGTTTCTAGAAAATGAGAAGAAAATAAGGGACTAGATAGAGGAAGTATTAGTGAACAGTGAAATGCCCAAAAAAGCAGGCAATCAGAAAGGAGGAAGAAAAGGGATTAGAACTTCAATGTGAGTTAATAGTGACAGGAGCAAGAGATCACATGATCATTACTGGTTGCCTAAGGAAAAGGAGGGTAGAGGCTCACCCTCTCTGCCCTCTCCAAGTACACTTGCAGTCTTGGCTTCAGTTCTGAGTACTATTATCTTAGGAAGATTATTGACAAATGCGTGTCCAGTGAAAAGTGACCAGGATGGCAAAAGCCCTTAAGTCTATTCAACATGAGGACCATTTAAAGGGAATGAGAACATGTGGTCTGGAGAAAGGATGGCCAGCTAAAATGCCACTTTCTGTGAGAAGCTTTTCCCAATCCTCCTTAATGCACACACAGAGTTCAATAGGGGAGACAGCACATGCGAACAACTATATACAAAAAAGATGCACTGCTCTTTTCTCTTCCTTTTCCTCCTCCTCCTCCTCATCTCCTCCTCTCTCCTCTCTCTCTCTCTCTCTCTCTCTCTCTCTCTCTCTCTCTCTCTCTCTCTCTCTCACCCCCCTCCCACCCTGCCCCAATTTTATTTATACATGGTTGTTTGCATGTTGTCTCCCTTATTAGACTGTGAACTCTTTGAGGGCAGGGACTATTTTTGCTTGACATACAGAAGATGCTTAATAAATGCTTGACTGAATGACTTTTGGTGAACATGATACTTGTCACCTTTATGGGTGTCATATAAGAAGAAAATTATGCTGGTTCCTGGTTCCAGAAGGAAGAACTAGGAACAAAAAAAGGTGGAAATTGCAATTTTTTACAACTTTTTGTATGGGGAAAAACACAACACAACACAACTTTCTAACACAGTGATCCAAAAGTGGAGCAGGCACCTACATAAATGGTAGAGGTCTTCAGACACAATTTGGATTGCATCCCTTTTTAGGGACTGTTTGTGTTGAACTAGATCATGGCTGATGTCCCTCCCTGAGAGTAAATTCTGTGAATCTACAATACTGACTAAATCAGTGGGTTCACTCTCCCTGAAATTAGATAACCACTTATTAGGGATGTTGCAGACAAGATTCCTTCTCAGGGATGACCTGGATTGGATGATTGATAAAGATCTTCCAACTCTGACCTTTTGTGATTCTATAACTCACAAATTTGGTTATATTTACTATTAATATAAATAACACTTCTTTTTTATATGATACAACTTCTAAATTACCAATGTGAAATACCATTTAACTAGGAAACAAATCACCACAATATGCATGGATAGTTTTAATTTTAATTAAAAATTTATTTCTGAATTTTGTTGTAGGGAAGACGTTGAAACAAAGTGGGCATTAATTAGGTGGGCAAACAAAATGGAGAACTGTTGCAAGGATCAAAAAATATCATGCATGTAAAAATGCTTTGCAGTTGTAAACTGCTATAAAACCCAAGTCTTTGTTGATAATATATTTTACTGAGAAGGTAAGTAGGGGATAAAAAGGCATGGGATAGTGGATAAATCACTAGACTTGGGGTTAAGAAGCCCATTCTCAACTGATGACTCACTCTTACAGCTGTGTGACCCTTGCCAAGTTATTTAAACTCTGTCAGCCTCAGTTTCCTCCTCTATAAAATGGGGATAATGCAAAGTGGGGATAGTAGCACTTAGTCCATAGGGCTTGGGGATCAAATGAGAAAATATATTTTAAGAAGGATTAGTAAGCTGAAAACCACAATTCCAAAGGTTAAGGATATATATATATATATATACATACATACATATATATACATACATACATACATATATATATGTATGTATATATATGTATATATATGTATGTATATGTATGTATATATATGTATATATATGTATGTATGTATGTATATACACATACATATATATGTGTGTGTGTGTATATATGTATACACACACACACACACACATATATATATATATACCTTCAGAATGCCTATAAGAGTAATTATAGCTACTTAGCAGGGGTTAAAAATTCTCGGCTAAGCAGATCATTTTTCCAATAGCAATTCTTCTCACTGTCTAGTGCGGCATAAAATTCTATTACATGTATAATACATGTACCTCTGACATATATTATTAAAAGTAGCAGAATCAGGATGACTTGGTAATGATACACACTTTAGAATTTTCCTTCTCCCTCATTTCACTGAAGCCTGGGATCACAGATTTAGAACTGGAAAAGATCTTACAGCTCATCCAATCTTTTTTTTTAATGGGTAAGAAAACTGAGGTAGAAATTTCTTCCCTAGAAAGTTTAAGAAAATTTCCCAAAATTACATGAATAGTAAGTGGAAAATTGAGAACTGAACTCAAATCTGACTCCAAACTCTGGCCAATGAACTTTCTTTTCTGTCTAATTCCCCTAACTTAAATTCACTATCTCACTTAATGGTGTCACAGGAATTTACAAATGATTTTGGTTGAAAGCATCAAGCATTATTTTTTAAAATAGCACAATTATCCTAAAACACGAAATATCCATTCTAAAACCTTTCCAATTTTAAATCCCTTATTTTAATAGTATTTTAGTCACTTTACCACACTTAAAAGCTAGGGCAATGGGGGAAAACAAAAAACAAACAAAAACAAGCAAACAAACAAAAACACACTAGGAAAAGGGATACTTGACTCTTGGCTTCCAGTCCTGTTTCTGAGTTTAACTCATTGAATGACCTGAGGAAATCCATTTGATAAACTCTTTATGTCTTAGTTTTCTTATCTGTAAAATGGTAATAATATATCTGACCAATCTGCTTTACAGTCTTGGTCCTGACACTAAGTGAAGTGGGATGCAGAACGTTATCACTGCCCCACACCCAACCCCCATATCATTATTTGTCATCATAGTAAACAATGCAGAATTTTTCATATAGAAAAAGAAAGCTAAATTGTTATAGATTAACCTAAAAAGATGATTTCCAGTTTTGTTTTGTTTTACAGAACGATTTTATTTTCCCTTGGCGAAAGTTCATTTAAAATGATAATAAAGCAAGATGTTTTTAGTCCTCCTCTGACAGTGGGTAAGACTGTTTATGGGCATGTCTAGGCATGTCTGGGCAAGGTCTCAGTAAAAGCTGAGACTAGCAATGAAGGAATACCAATAAAACACTTTTGGTGCTGAAAATACCACCAGAACATAGCAAAGCATAAAAACACTGCCAAGATTTGGTTAATTATGCCTTAAGGGAACCATACAACAATGTTATATAATTTCATCCTTTGGTTATTTGGCAAAACCATTTTTAAACTATGATTTGCCATTGCTGGGAATGAATTATGCCTGAGAAATGAACATAATTTTTTTTTTATTTTAAGGTGACACAAACAACTTAACTCTCAATGTATAAATCATAGAAGATGTCTCCAAGTTTAAGAATTCTAAGTTTAAAATTGAATGATTCCAAGGAAGGCGCAGTTGCAAACAGACACAACAGTTTACATATATTGCTACTACTATTTTAAATTACTTACACATGTGCCTTGCATTAGAAACAACTGAAATTTCCAAATAAAAACTTAGGAAAAGAAAAGCGAGAATGCTTATTCATATTACAAAAGAATTCTTCTATTTGAAAAATTTACCATTGTTTCCTTCAATTTTGTAATTCTCTCACATTTAAGATATGATCTAATTCACAAAGCAATGTGAATATACATATTTTTCAAAACACAATTGTAGAAGAAACATTAATTTGTGGCAAATTATCAATTTTACATAAAGAACAGCTTATAATTACAAAATTTTTAAATATATTATGAAACTAACAATTATTTAATGAGAAAAGAATTTAGTTTCAAATAGTATTTCACCTCTTTTTATGGATGCCCATTTTAAAATTATATTTACCAGTTTTCAAAAGAGAATCTTTTGACTTAATTTGCAATAATTCACATTCTTCTAACTCTTAAATATCCCAGGAATTCCAAACATCATTGATAGTGTGTACCTCCTTCTTAAGACTCAACCAACTTGAAAGTCCAAATACAATGCTAACATATCTATTAAGAGGCTTAAATGTCTAGTCAATAAAAAAGCCCAAAGAAGTTCACTCAAGATTAATCTAAATTCTATACTTTCTGTAGAAGAATTCAAGGTTCTCCATCCCTTTCATGACTAATTAAAATTCTTTAAAGACAAAAGCTTGAAGTCTAATAATTTAGTGGATGCGTATATATGTACATATGCGTACCTATGAATGTGTAAATATAGAGACCCACAATTGTTTTATAATAGTCATCATTACATTTAGCACATAGTATTAATGAAAAATTAAAACAGCCTTGTTTGTTTAGCCACCATTTTTAGACTTGTACACATACCTTCAAAGTACATATATAATAAGTTGCAGAGAACGAGGCAACAAAGTATCATGGGTGAAGGGCTGGCCTTATGAGTCAGGAAGACATGGTTTTTGAGTTTAACTCTGACACATAATGTCTCAGAACCCAAAGGGTAATCTCTAAAAACTGTAAATTATAGTTGGTTCTCACGAACATTTGAAGAGGGAAGTTTCCACACTCAGAGTTCCTAACACCAATGAAATAACAGAGTCAAACCTCAAAGCTAAAATAATCTGCAATAAGTACATGTGAATGACATATTAAATGAGCAAAGACACAGCAAAATGAACATTACAGAAACCAAGAAATAATTTATATGTGTCTTCTAAAGGCAATATAGAGTCATGGACAGACCTCTGGCCGTGTAGATAGGAAGACCTGGGTTTAAGTACTGACTGTGGCACACATTGGCTGTATGATGCTGGGCAAGTCACTTAAACTATCAGTGCCTTAAGCAACTCTCTAAGAATATAAATTGTACACAAGGTGCCAGTATATACTGATAGTAGGCAGTTTCCTTATCTACCAGTTCCATATACCAATGAAATCTCAGCTATAGTACCTATCATCATGTCCTTATAAAAAGCTAATATTGTTTAAACTATGTTCTTCAGCTCCACCCTTAAACTTCCCCATTCCATTTTTCTGTTAAGAATCATGGATGCTCACAACTTCTCTGAGCAAGCAACCCTCTCTGACTGTAACTTGCAAAGCAGGTGTAAATCTTCACCTGGTAAAAGGAATTTCCTCAACTGATGTTGTTTATACCTATGAAATCATAGTTCAGTACAAAACAAAATAAAAAGAAACATTAGCCCCATCACTCGTTAATTCCCACAGAATGCTTTGTTTTTCACATAACTTGAATTTCTGTAGCAATACTGCACACGCTTGAAATGTAGACATAGGATCTTTCTTAAGATTACTCTTCCTCAGAAAACTATGACATCAGACTAGTAACTCACAAGTTTCTGGTATAATAATAATAACATAATGGCTAGCATTCACATGGTGCCTACCATGTGCAATATAGTGCCTATCACGCAGGCAATATCCATTACATGATCTGTTCCCACTCTACATCTAAGAATATATAAAATGCATATATGAAGTTTCTTAAAAAAATAAAAGTATTAATAAACATTTGATTTTTTTAATAAAACAAGATTATGATAGGAACCTGGTTGATTTTCTCAAAATAAAGGCAATTGTATAGTCCACTAGACCAATATGCAGCATGAAGTTGTTGTTATGAGGCTTGGTTTGGTTTTGCTTCAGCACATATTGTTTTAACTACCTGTATGATTGCTAATGAAACTGAGAAAGAGAAAACACATGGACAGTACAAGTCTGTTTCTTTTTAGAAATAGAATGAATCATGTCCCACATTAGGAATTCTCAGCAGCCACCAGGTTGAAGTCAATAGTCAAAGTATAAAACAAAAGGAGGGGATAAATAGAGTCTTTTGAGGCAAGAGAGTTTCAAGTTGAAGATCTGGTTGGCAATATAGATTAAGCCTGAAATAACCTGAGGATTCAAGGGGAGCTCCAATTCTAGGAATGAAGCTTCCCCCCACAGTACAGTTTTCTTATTCATTTTTGGAAAAACAGTTTCTCATTTGCATTTTGTAGAAAGTAGTTCCTGCAGCGACAGAAGCTCTGGATATCCGTCTTTTATGGTATTTGAATTGCTTATATGAATATAATCTAGTCTTGCTAGATTGCTACAGATCAGCAAATGGACTAAGGAGCCAAAAACATGACCCCTCCATGAACTGGAAAAGGCCATTAACATAGTTCTCATCCTTAAAATCTTTTGTCAGAAAAATTACATTTTGTTGTTCAGACAGCTATACCCATCTAGGAATGGGTCTAGTCTTTCCCTGAGATACAGAAGATGGAATGTTATCCTTGTATAGACACAGACTATGTCGAAGAAAGTTACAACTGTTCATGATTTTGTTTTGGTATTTTTATATAAACAACCAAAATGTTATCATCTGACAAGTACATAGCCAATCACTTGGCACTTACTGCTATTCCCTAAAAATAGCCTGGGCACTCTGAAGCGAGGTTGATAAACTATAGAATCTTATACCTAGGCTTGCAGAGGCAGTTTTAGAGAGATGGATTAATTGCAAATTCTTTAGCATATTTTTATATTGAAGAAGGCAAAGCTCCATTATGTAGTAGATCATCAGTTGTATTTCTTTTTTGGCTAATCAAAACTGATTTCATGTTTTTACATTCATTCATATTAAAGTTAATCAGTATCACTAATAAAGATCTCACACAAAGATACATGTATATCTTAAATATACTATGCTTGCTTATTTAGCATACATATTTGTCAAGAAACCACTCATCCTGAGTTGACTCTACATATGAATTATTTTGAAAAATGAAACAAGTGCATCATCAAAAGGAAATCTGGGGCCCAAAGACCAGAAAGCAAGACTAAAAAGCAAATAGGAGTATACCACTCTTCTTTAAAATGACAAAATTTTGGAATTCTCGAAATCATTAATCAAAAGCATTTACAAGAAAAAGGCAAATTATTTTGAAAAAAGTCAGAATTTTAGCTATCCTAATGAACACAGTATAAATTATTGATGTAATAAATGAATGTTGCATTGAATTAATACTTGATTGGAAAAAAAATTGAAAGCACAGTGTGTAAAAAAAAGACTGAATTACATTAGGAATTTATTCAAGTTCACCCTTCTCAACTTCATTAAAGGTCTTGTCAAACTGACATACCCTTTTTTTTAAAAAATTCACATACTAACTTTAATAGAAAATGAATGTTGTATTTCTATGTAAAGAGGGGTGCCTTTATACCATGAGTTATGTGAAGGTGCAATTTTTTTAAATCAGATTTTATATTTCAAAATAATTTTAAAGACTTTGCTTACCTTTTAAATGTTCTTTCTTCTATTTTCTATGCCAGTCCAGATGCTTGGATATAGTTCCTCCCTGCCAGTAGATGGAGATAGTACAATTGAGACTTTTGGTGACCCCAAATCCTAGTTTAGGTGGTTCAGAATCCTCATTTCAGACTTTGAAGAAGCCAATTGGAATTATTTAAAAGACATGAAAAATTGCATAAAAATTGATTAACTGAATCAAATTTACCTTATCATTTTTTTGGCTAATCATTTAGGGAGGGGGGATTCTTGGCTGGCATAGAAAAAAAATCAAGAAAGAGCATTAGCTTGTAGGATATGTTCCCTTGACTCTTCAGTCTTCCCAGATTCTTGTTCCTCCCAACTCCCCAACCATCTTGTACTAAAATAGTACTTAAACAAAAGGTGAGATGGTGGCTAAACTTTTTTTTTCTATTTTAGCAGACAGTTGTATGTCATTTTTTGTAGTTCTGTGATGTTCTCAGTTGTGTTCCATATTCAAGCAGGGAAAAAAAAAAACTAGTTTCTTCTTCCAACTAGTAATTCAAAGGGGCTCTGGAGACTTCTAGAACTCAATTTTCATGGATATCTCTGGCTTTTCAAACCCACATCATTTCATCATTCTTCAAAAACCTATGGTCTCCACAGGCATACAAAGCAGAAGTTCAGAAAGTCCATGCCTATCCATTTTACTAAAAGGGAAATGGATCTTCTGAAGATAGTATAATCCCAGCTATTCTGGTGCTAACAAAGGTGAATATGAACAGTGTGCCAAGTCAAGAGCGCTGACATTTTCTTCGTTGAAGAATTATTCACTTCCGGCCAATTTATTTTACACTGACATTAGTCTGATTAGCACAAATAGACACCTCAGCTGTTTTTGATGAAGGAAAAATTCATAAAATACAACACTTTTTAAAAATAATTCCTCTTTCTGACATTTTCCAAAACTTTAAGGGCACTTGGGTAAATAATTGATAATGTTGATGACAATATGAACACTCAGTATTGATTCAAAGGCTGATGAATTTATGTACTTGTGGTTGCAAAACTTTTTAGTCAAATAATATGAGTTTTTTACTTCAGAAAAAGTTAAGTATTCAAATTTTAAATCAATATGCATTTTACATGTAAATACCAATCTCCTGTCCTCCTCAGCACATAAATTTGCATTTTAAATTGTCTTATATTTATGGCCCCAAATCTCTTGATGTTAACATGGCCATGTGATGGAAAAGCAAATTTTAAACACAGAACCAAACAAGAAGAAAATACATTTTGTTCAAGAAATTACTATGATTGAAATGGTAAAGTAAAATTAAACTTTTATTTGAATATTTTATATTTTATTAGAATATATGCTATCCATCCTATCAGCAGGTCTTACAAGATGGAAGTCACAGATAATTCTGGCTTAGGTAATTTATCATCTAACATCTCAGCACCAGCCCTGGAGTTGGGAGGGCCTGAGGTGAAATCCAGCCTCAGACTCTTACTAGCTGTGTGACCTGGGGCAAGTCACTTAACATCAATTGCCTTCCCCCCAAAAAAGAAATCATCTAATCATTTAATTTCTCATGTTTTCCTCTTTTTGCAGTCTATAATTACCTTAATATTTCACTATACTATTCCTTACAAACAATTTTGTTTTTGTTTGTTTCTCTTTGAACCCTACCTAGGATGTTGACCTGCATATGTGCGCACTTCCTACATCATTTGTTTAATTTATTGATTTAATTTAACTCAAGGATCAATGTGGGCCCTCCTTCCATTAAGGAATATTTCACTTTTAATAAATGTTCTTTAAGAGTTGCTTCAGTTAAAAATCTTGTAACATTGAGGATAATCTAATAATGATTCTTGAATGACAAACTGTCTCTAAATGGACCCATAATTGAAGGCCATTCTAAGAGAATTCTCACAGATCCTACCAAGATATCACAAGGGCAATTTATTTTTTGGTGATTATATCTTGTAAGCTATGAGGTAAATACCTAATTAGTATCTTAAAGTCAAACAATCTTCATACTTCTTAAACTACCAATAAACCTTCCTTTGTTGCTTATTCTTTAATAGCACAACACCAGGGTATTCTTAGGCTCCTCAAACCCCCTTACAATAGGTTTGCTGACAGGGATTCTAGAAACTCTAAGACCCATTAGGAAACTTCTCGGGTTGCCTAGATTGCTTTGAATTTGTGAGCATCTTGCCTACTCCCACTGCTATGTTGCTCAAAGGAACGGATGACAAGCAGGGTCAAAGTCAACTATGTTTGTACTTGCTTGATGTAACTTGCTGATTTGGATAAACCTCCTAAAAAGTTGTTAAGTCTATATAAATTTGTGGAAAACTGGAGACTGAGATATCTTATGATTCTTTTAAGTGACTGAAGATGACTTCCCTTTCAAAATCAGTGAAAGGGAAAGAGCCATTAAAGTGCTCAAAAAAGATGCCAGGTTTATGAGGTGATATTTTCAAGGAGCAACCTTGATTTGGTGGACCCAAAGGGTGATACTTGGACTGATTCCTAGAAAACATCTACTATTTGAAGGTCATTGCTTCAAATTGACTTAATTAGGGATATTTCTGTAACATGAAAATAGGCTTCAGCCTCCTGCAGAATCCTAAAATTTATTTCTGTGTCATATGGGCACCATTAACTCTTAAACCTGGGACAGAAATGATTGCAATATATTGCTTGAGAACTCTATAATAAAGCTTCAGGCAACCTTCAAATTGCCTGTGAGCAACATCAAGTTCTGGGAGAGGAATCCTCCTCCTTGTTTCTTTTGTGATCAAAAGCCAGTTATTAAAAAAACAAACAAATTTAAGAACAAAACAAAACTCCCTCTCAGCATCTGCTTTACACAGACATACTGATTTTGGTCAGTCTAGTTCCTTGTTGACAAGTGAGTGTACAAGAGACCTTTCTTTCACAATAAGATGGTTGAATGTAGAATTGTTTTGGTAAAACATTTGGAAGTTTTGTGGCTGGGCTAAATAGTGGGTAAAAGTGAAAATGTTTTCCCAGGATAGAAAAATAAAAAAACAAAACACACACACACACACACACATACACACATACACACACACATACAGAACTAGGATGCATGCATTTCCAAACACATGTAAGCTTGTGAATAGGTGAATCTCCTTTCCTTAATACATTCCCCAATGCTTTTCTACTCTAGCCCTCCAATCTGCAAATAACCATTTGTCTCTTTAAACAACATATTCCTTGATGCTTTAACATTTTGGGAGACTTTTAATGAAAAGAAAAGCAAAAGGTAGTCTGTACAGCTTACAGAAGAACTGTATCCGCAAAGTACAAAACAGCAAGGGTATCAACCATAACAAATTGTCACAAATGGAGAAAATATAGTAAGGTAAAGAATAGGACATAGTTCTATTGGAATATTTTGAGACACATGCTTATCAATCTGTTTTGTTTTGTTCTGAGTACAGATGTATTATTTCATCTGTGTAGGAAACTTCTAAACTGGCAGTTCCTTTCACTGATGAAGCCTGACAACTCTACAATTTATAGTCTTAGTTGCAGGGGCACTGAGGAGTTACTGACTGGTCCAAAGTCACATAGCTGGCAGTGTTGGAGGCAGAGCCTGAACTCAGTTCTTATCTAACACCAAAGTTAATCCTCCATGCATTACATGTCACGCTGTCTCTCACCCATTGTTCTAATTGGTCAAAATAGCATCTATGATACTCTATTCTTTAGTAATGATTTCTATTTTTAAAAGAATACTTCAGAAATTTTCTTTCTACTTTAGGCCAATAAAGCAAGAGTTTAAAGAAAGGTCCTCAAGTACTTAAATAATTTTCTCTTATAAAGCAGACAATACTGAGCTAAAGCACTGATAAGCAAAGTCAGAAACCACTGTTTCAACCAAGGTACCCTTTTGATAGATACATGGAAACCATAGAACAAAGAATTATATTAATTTATAGCCACAATTTGGGGAAAAAAGGAATTCATGACATAAAAGTAAGCCATGGCATGGATTAGAGCATCCTATCTGTGACAAATGCAGGGCTGATTGCCACAGATTCAGAAAGCTTTTTGTATGTGGGAGCACTGACCCTTTTCATACATATTTGCCAGCTTAAATACAGAAAGCAATGTGCAAGCCATGTTCTTAAAGGGAGAACAAATAACTTCTGTGGGGAAATATCACCCATAAAACAGGCTTAATTGCCACAAGGGTCTCATTCTCATTCATGCTAAAAAGATACATTTAAAAGTTTCCTGCTCTCAAGAAGAGAGGAAATGACTTAATTGTATTCTTTTTATCTTTAAACAAGAAGAATTTCTTATGTCACTTATATGTTATGGATAAAGTAATCTATAATGAATTATACACTGGAAAACAATGATTTTCTATAAGAAACTTTTCTATACACAATGCTAAAATGCTGATACTTCATTTACTATTATACAACACTAGCATCTTATATGACTTGACACTTAAAAGAACAGAGGCAGGGAGAAAAAAAAAACATGACTTGGTCCTAGGGTTGTCTTTTTTACTTAGTTGATGAAGTTTAATTTTCAGAAAACATATGAAGCAATATTGCAAACCTGTGTTTTTGGTCAGTAGTACAGAAAATAGAGCATTCTGTTCATTTAATCAACAAACATTTATTGAGCATGTATGCCTGGGACTGTGCTGGGTGTTAGGGATACAAAGTTCACAACAAGCAAACTCACGCCCTCGTGAACAAGTTCTCAATCAATCAATAAACATTTATTAAGCACCTGGTAATGTGCTAAACACTGGGGATACAAAATGAGGAAAAAAGACAGTCCCTGAGCTCCTGGAGCTTTCAATCAAGCTTACCATCTGTCATTCAACTGAAAAGTAGTAAAAAAGAATCAAGTTGTTGGGACAGATAGTGAATTATGTTTAAGTTGTCGTCATCGTCGTTGTCATTGTCATCGTCTTCTTCTTCTTCTTCTTCATCATCATCATCATCTTCTTCTTCTTCATCTTCTTCTTTTTCTCCTCCTCCTCCTCCTCCTTCTGCTTCCATCATTTTAATTTCATATTTTACAAGATTTTCTATCCCAAAGAAACTTTAAAAGCCCCAGTAACTTTGGAAACACTTCAACATCTATATAAAAAGATGAGTAAAACCTTGATTCCAAAGAATTCTTGGGGAATGAAAATTTCTAGCTTACAGTATTAAACAAATATATCATTTTCTTTCAAACTTCTTCAAATAATATTTTGAATATATTAGCACCTTTTCTTTGAAAAGTATGACTTCACAAGCAATTAAAATCATTCTTTGATGAAACAAGATTATGTAAAATATCCTTATGACTATTAATTATAAAAGACTAAGATGAATATGAACAGACTCCCAGGATATATACTGGAAGTTGGTTTTCTGAGGAATTTCTAGAGATCATGAATGATCTCATCATTTGGTTTCTGCTAAAAGATAAGCATGGGGCTAGGTGGGGTGCAAATATATGAGAAGTTTTGGCTATCTGGGCTATATCCTGGAGCTAGACATACAGGAAATAATGATCACTGATAAATCTTCCAAAACAAATCTGAAATTATTTTCAGTGCTTTTAACCACCATTACCTTGCCTTTCTATCTGTTACCAACTGGGTTCCAAAATGGTATTTAATAATTTTATTGTAGTGCTTATAGATATATAAGTATGTTACACTTAAGCATAAATATAAGCCTTCTGGAACACTGTGTGCTTGCATATATAAATATATGCGTATATATTTATATATCTACAGATGTCAATGTTGATGTATCATTACATGTCTATATATCTCTATGAAGTGTGAAAAACAGAGAGAAATACATATTTTAAAATGGTAGCATTTCCTACACTCAAAAGATAAGTAAATCTAGTATATATTGACAGTTAAGCACTTGTTCCTGGTTGAATATTACAGAGAAATAAGTAGAAGACAATTATAAAAGCATAAACTCCAGCAAATGTGGGAGATGTTGTGCATTGGGTACTTCTTTGTCTCCCTCCTTCCTCAAATCTAGTCAACTCATCCCTTTTTATGCTAAATATAGGGTTGAAATTAAATCATAGCCCCCTTGGCAGAAAGGAAGCATAAGAATGCAAGGTAATCTATGGTAAATATGAAGTAAATCTGAGATTTAAATGACAGCCTTAAATTTAACAGAAAATATGAACTTTATATAAAGTAAGACAAGGCAATAGTTTATACTTTATATGTAAAGAAAAATGAGAATAACTCAGGATACCATGAATTTAAGTAGACAAATAAAAGCCTTATACGTTTATGTGGCTAACAGTTAGAAAATGGTAAAAAAGAAAAGCTATACATTTTGGGGACCATAAGGTAGCCCACCAAAAGTTGCACTGAATGGAGAAAAAAAATTCATTCATAACAAAAAAAGAATTTTTATGAGCACTTATTCTTAACTATAACTACCAAAGTAAGTGACACCAAACTTATCCTTCTTTGGCCAAGAAGAGTGGGTTCAAGAAATTTAAGAAAGACTATATTCTATGTAATGTAAAGAAATGTATGGAATTGAAAGCCAAATTTCTGAGTCACTGTCACTGTCTCCTCACCCACTGAAGAGAGTGGATTAATAACCCCAATATATCAACTATAATTTTGTAGCTTCTCAGTTACCCAGGTTTATAACACTGCAATAATCTTTGACTTTTCTCTCTCTTTGTTATTTGTACCTCCACATGTCTTGCTTTCATCTCCTCATCCCTTTCACAAACAACAATTTAATTCACACCTTCATTTCATCTCTTCTGGACTATTAAAAAAGATTCCATATTGCTTTTCTGATTTCAGTCCATTGTCTCTCCAATCCTTCTGCCACACATCTGCTAAAATAATCTTCTCTAAGGCATTCATATGATCACGTCACTTCCCTGCTCAACCTGAATTTATTTCTCATTACTTACAGAAAAAGACACCTTAGTATGGCATTTAAGATCTTCCACAATCTGGTTTCCACATATCTTTCCAGACTTATTTCATATTTCTTCTGTTCAGAAATTCTACATTAGACCATCAATTGTTCCCCAAATTTAATCTTTCCTATCTCACCTCCAAGGCATTCATACAAGCCATAAAATTTTCAAAGCCAGCAATGCATTTCCTCTTCATCTCCAACTCTCAAAAATCTCATCTCCCTACGAGGATCCTACAAAGCCTTCTCTGATTTCTCCCAATTGTTACTGCACCCTCCTCTTCAATGTAAATTCCTTGAGGGCAGGGACCATTTTGTAGTTGTCTTTTTATGCAAAATGCTAGGACCAGCCTTGCACACAGTAGGTACTTTGTAAATCTTTGTTCAACTGAATACTTCTACATGTTGCTGTGACCAAACCTTCATCTGGTGGGCAGCCTTCTGTGAGTTGGTACATACAAGGAATACAAACACATTTTTAATGCTGACCAAATGGGGCTGTAGAAGGACAAATTTTCATAACCATCTAATGTTAAACACTCAGACAAAAATTCTTTTTCATGGGTTTTACCATGAAATACCTGTACCTTTTTTTTTAAATCAGATACTGTGATTTCATTACTTTAGTAAATACCTAATAAAGAAACTGCTTCTCCCAATGCAGATCAGTACTTTCTCTGCAATTTTGTATTTCACAGAGTTGTCTGGGGCACTGAGAGAGATTAAGTGATTTATTCAAAGTTTCAGTCAGCCAGTTCCAGAAGTAATACTTGAACACAGACCTTCCAAACTCTGGGTTCAGCTTTCTCTCTATTAGGCTATGCTGTCTCTTAATATTGCATTAGTTATCTGTTTTTGGGGGGATGAAAACTAAAAGGATTGGGTCACCATGCTAATCATTATAGGGCAATTTAATGTCTTTTTGTTTATTCATCAAGCTATTAATCTTCAAAGCATTTTAAATTTAAAAGTCTATTTTTAAAATAATATCCCCAGATTATATTTTTAAATATTCCCTTTGTTTATCTGAACATAAAAATGTTTATCCTTTTGCCAAAGAAAAGATCATTTATCTATCCATACCCAGAACAAGGTGTGACTGTGGCCTTCAAATATTCATGTTGCATGTTGCATTATGAATTTAACTTAGAGAGAATGAAACATTCTCCCTTCAACTAAATGAAAAAAGTAATACTATTGCTTATTGTATAGCAACATTGGAATATGATATTCTGGAGGTCAATGGAGCTAGGATTAAAACCAAGAATCACCTACCCAGCAAAAGTGAGTATCATGCTCCAAGGCAAAATATAGATTTTCAATAAAATAAAGGACTTTCAAACTTTCTCAGTGAAAAGACCAGAGTTGAATAGAAAATTTGACTTTCAAACACAAGAATCAAGAGAAGCATGAAAAGGTAAACAAGAAAGAGAAATCACAAGGGGCTGAACTGTTGAACTGTTTTGTTTACATTCCTACATAGAAAGTTGATGTGTATAATTCACGAGACCTCAATATTATGGTAGCTGAAGGGAATATACATATATATGTGTGTGTGTGTATATATATATGTATATGTATATGTGTATACACACACATACATACATATATATATATATATACACACACACACACATACACAGAGGGCACAGGGTGAGTTGAATATGAAGGGATGATATCTAAAAAAAAATCAAATTTAGGGATGAAAGAGGAATATATTGAGAGAGGAAGAAAGGGAGAGATAGAATAGGGTAAATTACCTCACATAAAAGTGTCAAGAAAAGGCAGTTCTGTTGGGAGGGAAAAGGGGGCAGGTGAGGGGGAATGAGTGAATCTTGCTCTCATGGGATTTGACCTGAGGAGGGAATAACACACACACTCAATTGGGTATCTTACCCCACAGGAAAGAAGAAGGAAGCAGATAAAAAGGGGGGACGATAGAAGGGAGGGCAGATAGGGGGAGGACGTAATTAAAAACAAACACTTTCCTATAGTGGTCCAGAAAAAGGGAGGAAGGAAAAAATCCACCATGATTTGCTTTCAGAAATGCTTGCCTGCCACTTCTGAAAATATTCACAACAGGGCTCCTATTTCTCAGTGATCCTACCACTGGTATCATCAACAAAATTCCATGTTGATATGAATCATCATCAACAAAATTTCATGTTGATATGAATAATTTGCTAAATTGTCTTCTATGAGCTGAGTCTTTTTCATCAATAAAGTTACCATTTAAGTTACATTAATCTATTTATATGTTATCTGAATGCTGCTTTACTGGAGGCAAACTAAGAAAGAAGCTACATCTACTCATTTCCCTACGACTCTATTCCCCATGGGTTTTTTGTCTGTTTGTTTTGTTTTCACCATGTGTACTTGCAGGCTCCTTCTCCAGTAACACAATACAGAAAAAGTCTCTATAATTATGACTATAATTTATTCTACATATGAATTAAGTTTGGCAACAAATTCATATTAAGACCTGTCCTTTATTCTCTTTTAACCTTTTAGAATATGTTGTTGCCTGTAAAACCTAGTGTTGGATTATGTTGGTCTTAGAGTTTCATTCATAGTTTGGACACCAGGTGAGGAATCTCTCAGGCTACAGAAATTGATGAAAAAATATCAACTAATGTTGATAGCCCTTATGACGGAAACACACATCTCTGAAATGCAACAAATTACAATCTTCATATGAAATCAGTTGCTAAGGTTGATTCATTCATTCTTTTATGTCAGCTGCATGCCATTTAGTTAGAAGTTACTTAGGTTCACTATTCCTCTACTAACTTTCTTCTCCTTTCAATATAAAGGTTTCATTTGATTTTTGTTTCATCTTGCAGAGTAGTTTATTTCAAAAAGTATCAAAAACTAGGAGAAACCTAAGAACACATGTGTACATTTGATAGGAAGAAAATAAAACAAGCCTCCAAGATCACAATATAATAGTTTATGACTGGAAACAAAGTAAATGAAAATAATCATGTTTCTTATTTTAGGAAATTATCAGTTTCCTTTTGGAAATTTTTTTTCTTTTAATAATAGCATTTCATATTACATTCTTTACATTTTTGGAAAATGTTGACATTTTATCTTTGTGTTCTCATATATTAATAGGACACTCATAATATTGGTTATAAACCCCATCAATAAATACCTCTTTTGGTTGAACTATACTACTAAAATCTTTTCTTACTTACTAGATTATACACACTATAATTTTTGAATAAAGAAAAAAAGTATGCACACATACTTTGTTATCACACAATCCACCAGGACAACAAACAATCATGCTCATGTTCTTACAAGTTTGTAACGATTCATTATCCAGTCTATAGTACTTATGCAATAAAACTTTTTGATTGGTGAGTTTATTGTAAAACAAACAAAAAAAAAGATTTCTGTGTAGAATCACAGCAATCACTGACTTTTTTGTGCTTTATAATTTACAAAACACTTAACTAAGTGTTAATATTTGATACACATTCTGACTCATGGATATTAGAGTCTCTTTTCATGCTTTGGACACTAGCTAAGCTCCTATTATTTTCTTATATTTGCAACATATATAATAGAACAAAGAGGAAAATCTATTTTAAAGTCAAAACAATCTTATTGTTAAATCAAAATGACTTTTGACTTCTAAAGAAATTTTCTAGAAAGCACTAGGATACATCAATACAATCAAAAACAGCTTAGATAACTTCTGTTTACACTGCCCTGATTTAGAGATTTCAGTCTACGAAGTGTAAAGTTTTTCCTCTGAATGAGCACATTCATGAAACTTTACTATTTCTGAAGGAGAAAAAATAGTTCCAAAGTATAATTTGATGGCATTTTCAGCAATAGACTCTTCCTCCCCAAGGTGTATGGGCTGAAACACCACTAATACAATGATGAATATGTGAAAAATATACCTTTATAGCTCCTGAATTAAGTGGCAGCAGTCCTTTGAATTTACAAACCTGTTTTCACAAAACATCACAAGTTGTATAAAAATCACCATATTATTTGCCATATATGAAGCAAGAATTAAGAAGCCTGTTTTATTGACTGAAAAATTAAAATTAAAAATTAAAATCAGTCAATTTGTCTGTGATCACCCTAGATCACAGTGGATTCAAGTACATTCACTAGAATCAATTGGGACTAAAGCTAGATAGACAATGTCATTCCTGATTTTAGCAGTATGACTCAGGCACTATTTTCTTCCCATATCATTTATGTTCCTTCCTTGAACTGAGGACATGGGATAAAGGAAAGATGAAATAGATTTGAAAATGTCTTTATTTCTTCACTTTCCCGTACCTTCCATTTTTCCATTTTCCATCCATTTTCCTATGAACTTCTTTTCCTTTTGTCTAAAATTATGAATATTTCTTTATTATCTTGTTTTATTTGCTTTAATGATACCTAAATAGTCACCAAATAAGAAGAGGGAAAAAATATATGCATGCACACATGTGCACATAAATATAAAAGTTTTACCTCAAATGTAAAATCATAAGGCTGCAAGGAACTCAGGATCACAAACTTTAGAGCTAGAACTGATCTTAGATCTCAGAGATTATTTGAGATTTAACTCCTCCCTGCTCTTCTCTCTTCCTCTCCCCAATACCTCATTTTAAAATTGAGAAAACATAAGCTCAGAGAGAAATGACTTAAAAAATTATCACCCAGGTTAAATTCTAGGCCTTTAACTTTAAATTCTCTACTATGCCACAACTCTAGCTACCACCCTGTCAGTACACAACAATATTTTATTTTCACTTTCTCCTCTTCAAAGGAGTGCCCCTATATATTTTGTTATAACTATAACCTGCTAAACTGTCTTAATTGTGCTGTGTGACTGGATCTTGGAATCTTATCCTTTTTTATGTGCTTGATACTACAAAGTCTATCTCCCATGTGACTCAACAAATTAAACTATTTTAGAAAAGGCAAACCAGGTAAGCTCTTAAAGGGCACCATGAGCCATATTTAATGGATTGGTAAGATTAAGAAGTGAAAAACTGGTAAGATTAAGATCTTATTTTTCTTGGTATATGATCAGATAACCTCATGGGTAATCAACTACATATTACAAAAATTTATTGTGTATACTGCTCATGGTATTTCTATTACAATAAGTTTCTTACTGAGTTTTTTTTTTAAAGTTGTAACATCTCTTTAAAGGATATGCACAAAGGAAAAATGAAAAGCAACAAGAAGATTCAAAAGATTATAACTTGAAACTTTCAAGATACCAAATAATGTGAGTACACAGTTTGAGAAAGCACTGGGCAAAAATAATAACAATTTCTCATGCTTTATTCAACCGTGAGCACCGTTTGGTATATGTGCAAAGGAAAACTGCATGATCCTTTGCCTTCTATTAACAATCCTGTTTTATAGTAGCAGCTGCTACTCCCATAACAAGAGGCCAAAATTTAATGAGTTTGGGGAGAGGAATGTTGGAAGACCTAGTACAAATATTGGTAATAAAAAGGAAATGAATTACAGGAGTTGAAGCTGATTTGAAAAATTTAACCAGGGACTTAACTCAAGAAGGTTTTTATCTGAAAATCACAGAAATGACTGGAGGTCACGAAAACAGGCAGAAAAATCAATTGTGCTTATCAAAAAAGAAAAGGCCTTACTTAGGAGGCTTTTTTTCCTATTTATTTACGAATTTGACAAACTCAAGATAGCCAAAGGTGTAGTTAGTCACAAAAGACGGGGGAACAGTAATATCCATAGTACCTATATTTCAGTTTTGTTGTGAAGTTCAAAAGAGATAAAGTATGTCAACTCATGTAACTCTTAAAACACTAAATTTATCTCAATTTTTGTTATTTCTACCACCTTTGGTCACAAATTACCTTTAGTGATAATGATTTTCAATGCTTTATGGATGCATTCTTAATCTCCGCATCTGCATTAAGATAAAATATTGCCATTCAAATGAAAAACCATTTAAAGGTGAATTATAATGCTACTTCCTCAATTTTTAGTACTTTGATACTAATGTTTCATAGTTATTAAGAAAATTTTGGGGTTTTTTTTAAAGCAAATTTCTGAACAAAGAGCATATGTTTGATTTGGGTGGAATCTTATCATTCTTGGATAAATAGGTTCTGTGGATTTGTGAGAGCTAATGTAAGAGAGAAGTTTTCTGTAAACATTATTGTAAATCAATTGCATATTCCCAGCCACATTCAAGAAAAGAAAAGAGGTAGAATCCTAGGCTTTTCAAGACTAGGCCTATAATTCTATTTCCTCTCATACCACGTTATTCTTGAGGCTATCTTTTGGACTTTGGTAGATTATAGTCTTCCCTTCTCTGCTCCCCATACCTGTCATCTCCTTCAGATAAAATTTAAAAAGAAAACAAAACTATAGTGAACAAGGTAAAAAGAAATGTCATCTATGTGAAACTTTTTGATAATAAGGCTACACACACAAACACACACAACACTGTAATACTAAAGAACTGATTTAGGCTTGTAGATGAGAAAATAGCAAAAAAAAAAAAAATAATGTTCTACCCACCTCAACTATTATTTCTCCACTTTAGTTCATCAGTCAACAGCTGATTTCATTCATTCTTTATCCGTGTCTAGTTCAGAAGACACCGAAGCACAATTTCAAAGAAGGCACAGATGTGGACAGCTGGGAGTTGACAGAGGCTTCTGGGAAAACCTGAAATGGGGGCAGTTCTGGATGGGATGATTCCTTCTGAACGAAATCACTAAGTGGACTCCAGGGCAAAGGAGAAGAGCTACAAAGAGTGCTAAGCTCTGGAAACCCACACAGATCTGATGAATCATAGGATTATACACATAAAACTGGTGGAGGTCACTGAATCCAACACTCAGTTTACAGATGCAAAATCCGAGGCGCTGAATGGATAATTGATTTGCCACAGAGTGACAGGGGGAGTAAGAACCCAAGGTAGAATGTGCTCAACCCCTGGTCTACTACCATATCCACTATACCGGGCTGTCTCTCTATCAATCTTTGCAAACACTGTAGCCATAACTAGTGTGAGGCAAACGGGGCTTTGTCCTGGAGGAGTATACATCTTTTTGGAGCAACTATTGTCCCTAAAACTCATCTTCCACTAAGCAGCACTGATCTTGGGCCACTACCACCAGGGTCTAATAATAATGATTACTATAATAACAATGAGAGTAACCACTAACAATATTGCTTTTTAAGGTTTGCAAAGCACTGTACAAATATTATCTCATTTTATCCTCATAACAACCCTAACAAGTAGGTGTGATCTTATTTTACACAAAGAGGAAACTGAAGCAGACAACCATTAAGTGACCTGCCCAGAATCACACAACTAGATTTGAACTCTGGTCTTTCTAACTCCAGATAAATCACTCTATCCACTGTGCCACCTAGCTACTTCACATTATCACTGATCACCATCATGCCCCTTTCCCAGGGTCCACTACCCACCCCAACCCGCACAGTTGCAAACTGGACTGCAATTTTGTGGCCCTCTCCCCTTATTAGACCCTCAGTACCACCATCTGCAACTCCCACCACCCCTACTCTTTTTCCCTGAGGTGAAAAAATTCCTAGTTCAAGCAACTACCTCACCTCATATCTCTCTCTCTCTCTCTCTCTCTCTCTCTCTCTCTCTCTCTCTCTCTCGCTAACCCACACACCTTGTCATTATTAATTTTTCTACTTTCCTACTCTGTCAAGTAGAATATGTACCCTATTCTTCTTTCAGGCCTATCTAAAATTCCACCTCAATCCTCCTCAAATAAATTCAACGTATATTTATTAAATTCTTATGTTGTGCAAGGTACCATGTGCAGAACTGGGAGAAACAAAGATGAATGAACACAATACCTGTTGTAATACAATAACACAATACTGTTCATAAAACCTTCATGAATTATTCCATTGTGCATTATTTTTTCTTTCTCACCCCCATTTGCATTTCTTGTTTATAATACACAATATGCAATTTAATAGCCTATATGTCTTACTCTCCTTTATTTTAGGTCCTATCTTCTCAGTGTAGTATAATAGATAGAGAGTTGTCCTAAGGGTCAGAAATACCTGGTCTGGTGCTCTAGAAACTCACTAAGGCTGTAAGTTGGAAAGAAAGTGCCAACCTAAAATGGTATGTGGAATTTGAACGATGCTATCACAGGACCAGTATCTATCATTGTCTTCTTGGCTCTTTGAGCCCAAGAACCATGCTATAGATTCCTTTTGTTTTCTCAAAGATGGAGCACAAAGCAGGAGTCAGTCAATGTTCGTTGTATTAAAGAGAAACACAAATATGCAAAACATTTGCCCCATAATTCTAGGTACACAGTAGGTGTTCAAGAGTACTTACTGAGGTCTACTCAAAACTGACTCATTCAAAAGAAAAGCCACTATGTTATTATCACAAATCTTGGAGTTGAAAGGGCCTACGCAGCACATTTCACTTGACCCGTAACAGAAAATGATCTCATTTATCACATGTTAATGCCATAAAATGGAGATAACATTACCTGCCTTGCCTAATTCCCTGGCTCTTTTGTAATAGGCTAAATGATCAAGAGGCTATAATATTGATTGAAAAGTATACAAAACTAGATTCAGTTAAAGTAACAATAAATTACTACAACCACACTGCCAAATACAAAAATAATGGATGATAATGACAGAAGTATTTATATAGACTCCTAAAACGTGCCAGGTACTTACTCTAAGTGCTTTTTAAAGCTATTGTCTCATTTGATTCTCACAAAAAGTCTAGGAAGTGCTATTAATATTCCCATTTTACATTAGGAGAAAATGAGGCAAACAGAAGTTAAATGACTTACCCAGTATCACACATCTAATAGATATCTGAGGCTGAATCTGAACTCAAGACTTCCTCTATCTCTCTCTCTATCTATATCTTCCACTATCTGTCTGTCTATCTATCTATTTATCTGTCTGTCTATCTGTCATTCCTATCTGTCTATTGTAATGGTAATCAGGGCAGGACTTTTTGCTGTTCTTTTGGGATGCTAAGGCTATCAAGTGCCTTTAATGAGTCTGGCCTTTGTTTGAATGGGGCAAGTTAAGTCAGATCTTTTTGTTTTGGAGTGTTTCTCAGCACTAAGGCAATCGGGAGTCACTGATTTGTATATGATGTGGTACTAGAGATTGAAGAACTTTCCCACACCCCAAATGTTAAGTTGGCCCCAACCCTCAGGGTCCTCAATACGGTACGACAGCTCTAAGGTTGTCGGTTTGCCTTTGTGGGGTACACTCATTGAAAGAGTGTTGGTGACAAGACTCTGGGCAAGCTGTTGAAATAGCGCCACCCCCCCACTCTGATAACCCAGATGTTGGTGCTTCTCTGGTAACTACGTATTGCTACGGGTAGACTGATTTGTGTAATTTGCTCTGTTTATATAATGCATACTTGTAATTTCTGCTTGTATTTGCTCTGAAGTTCAACGTGCTGATCTTTCTCCCCTGAACTAACATATATGTATGTTACATAACTATAACATATATGTATGTTTAATTAAACTGAGATTGTTAACCCCTTAAAGTTGCTTGCCTTAGAAAAGCATTTCAAAGAACCTGTGTTGCAGCCCTTCTGTGTGCTCGTGTTATTGGTCATACACAGCCAGCCACAGTAGTTGCTAGCCACATTGTTGTTACATCTATTCGTATACATTATACATAAAATAAAAATAAGAAAACTTTCTTTTTTTCTCAGCTATTTCTAAAGCCTCGTCAGAAAGCCATTTTGTTTTTTCGTGGAATGTTTTGCATTGCTACTTCCTGTATAATATTGAGAACCTCTATCCATAGTTCTTCAGGTACTCTATTTACCAGATGTAATCTATTAAATGCATTCATCACCTCCACT
The DNA here is from genome assembly GCF_011100635.1 of Trichosurus vulpecula. Lineage (NCBI taxonomy): Eukaryota > Metazoa > Chordata > Mammalia > Diprotodontia > Phalangeridae > Trichosurus > Trichosurus vulpecula. The sequence continues at coordinate 95,608,202 of NC_050578.1, read as the reverse complement.
TTATATTCATAAGGGATATTATTTAGTTTATACCTACATGGTCTGATGGTTTTCCCAACTCTCTTCAAATTAAGTCTGAATTTTGCCATAAGAAGCTCATTATCTGATCCACAGTCAACTCCAGGTCTTGTTTTAACTGACGGCAGTATGGATCTTCTCCACCTTTGGCTGCAACATATATAATCAATCTGATTTCTATATTGACCCTCTGAATATATCATGTGAAATGTCAGGATGGATGAATGAAAAGGTAGAATGAAGGTTGCCAGGAAAAATATCAAAAATCTCAGAGATGCAGAGGATACAACTCTGATGGCAGAAAGTGAAGAGGAATTATGGAACCTCTTGATGAGGGTGAAAGAGGAGAGTATAAAAGCTAGCTTAAATATTAACATCAAAAAAATTAAGATCTTGGCAACTGGTCCTAGTACTGCTTGGCAAACAGAAGGAGAAGAAATGGAAGCAGTGTCAGATTTTATATTCTTGGGCTTAAAGATCACTGCACATGGTGACTGCTACCCAAGAATGAAAAGATGCTTGTTCCTTGGAAGGAAAGCTATGGCAGATCTGGACAGCATAGTAAAAAGCAGAGACATCACCTTGCTCACAAAGGTCCATAGTGGAAGATGTGGTTTTTCTCACAGCCATGTACGGCTGTAAGAATTAGACTATAAGGGAAGCTGAGTGCCACAGAATCAATGCTTTCAAATTTTGGTGCTAGAAATGACTTTTGAGAGTCCCTTGGATAGTAAGGAGGTCAAATCAATGAAGACTTAAAGAAATTAATTCAAGTTATTCACCGGAAGGTCAAATACTAAGACTGAAGCTTGAACACTTTGGAACCACAATGAGAAGATGGGTCTCATTGGAAAAGACCCTGATGTTGGGAAAGACAGAAGGCAAAAGGAGGGGCAGCTAGGTGGCACAATGAATAGAGCACCAGGCCTGGAGTCAGGAGGATCTGAGTTCAAATCTGGCCTCAGACACTTGACACATGTACTAGCTGTGTGACCTTGGGCAAGTCACTTAACCCCAATTGCCCTGCCTTCCCCCCCTCCAAAAAAAAGATAGAAGGCAAAAGAAAAAGATGACAGAGGATGACATGTACAGATAGTATCATGGAAACAATGAATGAACAGCAACAGCAATAAGCATGCTACATGGACCAGTAGACAGAGCACAAGTCCTGCAGTCAGAGAAGACCTGAGTTCAAATCTGGCTTCGACAGTATGCAACCTCTCTCTGCCTTAGTTTCCTCATCTGTAAAACAGGAACATTAGCACCTCACTCCCAGAGTTGTTGCGAGGATCAAATAAGGCAATATTTATAAATAACATCATAGTGTCTGGCATATAGTAAGGGCTATATAAATGTTATTTTTTATTATTATCCATTGTGCCACCAACTCCCTCATTGAAAGAACCCCAATGTATGAGGTACCTTTATAATGATGTTGATGAGAGCAAGCATTTATATAGCTCTTTAAATTTTGTAAAGCACTTCTCTAATATTATGTCGTTTTAGCCTAAGAGGTAGGACACTATACTATTGTTATCCTCATTGTCCAGATGAGAAAACTGAGGCAGAGAGAGGTTAAGTGACTCGCAGCTAAGTGCTGAAGTTTAGATTTAAAATCAGGTTTTTAGAATCCAGGTTCACCACTCTATCCATGGCACCCCCTCATTGCCATGTTCATATTTTACTTCTAAAACCTCAGTTTAACCAAAATAAACATTACATCAGCAGATTAAAGTGTCAACTGAACTGGGCTTCCTGGGTATCATGTAAAAGATCTGTAACACTCCAGGTTTTGCCCAACCTCAGCCGGTAATTGGGATCCACTGTGTTTGCGAAATGTGGAATTAACACCTCAAGTGAGGCACTGGCCAGAGAAGTCATTTACGATTTTGTGAACTGTCATTCCCCACTGTGGACATTAGTCAGCTTTTAAATTTTAATAGCGCCACCTATATTCGGCACATATCCCCAGTAAACGGGATGCTCATGGCATGTGATTTTCTGTTATTAATGAATTCTCATCTTTTGTGGTGAGAGAATGGAGTAGCATCATGGCACTATAAATTTAGAGCTAGAAGGGAATATTAGATGCCGACTAGTCCAAACTCCTGATTTTATATACAAAGAAACTGGGCCAAGGGAGGATCAGTAATGTCCCCAGGGTCACACAAATAGTAAGTGCCCTTTCTATTGTATCATGCTAATAACTAGCTAGTACTTTGATATTTTTATGAAGTACTTTACAAATGTTTTCTCATATTATTTTCACAACTGTGAGGTAGTTATGATTATCAACATTTTACAGATAAGGAAACTGAGGCTCAGAGAGTTTAATCTACATGACCAGAGTCTCACAGCTGGTAAGTGACAGAGGGCAGACTTGGACTTGCATCTTGCTGACTTTGCTGACTCTCTCCACTGGTCAACTTAGCTGCTTCATATACCAATTCTCTATATTAAAGGAGAGATATCAATAAATAAGTTTTCCCCTTTAGTTGAATGCAATATACTAATATACTGTGCTATTCTAAACATAAGGTTCTTTGGGATCTTACATTGCCTCTGAATCACTACTTCTGCGAGTATTTATTAGAGTCATAACAGCAGACGTCTCCATTTCCTCATCTGATCAATGAGCTTACTGCACCAGCAAAAGCATATCAAGACCCTTTATAATTTTAAGAGGTTTACATTAACAGAATCCCAAATAAGAGAATTTGATGTGATGGTATTGTGCATTGAGACTAATTTAACCAGTTCTGGAATTTTAAATTAAGCATATAATGCCACTTAAGTTATATATGCTACATAACTCACACATACACATAGTGTAAGTATTTATATGTGTATATGTACACACACACACACACACATATACACACATATACTTATATATCTTTTCCCATTCATTATCCTAAACTTTTAGAACCCAAGGAAAATGTTAATTTTATCAGTTGAGAAAATGCATACTTAAGCAAAGTATACATTTTTGGGATGGTGCACCTTCACCTCTTTGTACCCACGGCCATGAAGTAAACTACCCTTGCTTAAACAATGAGTTCAAATCCAGCCTCAGCTATTTAATTGCTGTGTGACCCTGGGTAAATTTCTTAACTCTGTTTGCCTCAGTTTTGTCATCTGTAAAATGAGCTGGAGAAGGATACAGCAAACCACTCTGGTATCTTTGACGACAAAACCTCAAATCGGGTCATAAAGAGTTGGACACAACTGAAAAGACAGAACACAATAATTATTAAGATTATAACCTCAAAGAGACAATTAACAAAAGAGGGAAGTAAACAGCAAGCACCAAATAAATGGTACAGTCAATAAATATCACCGAAGTTCATAATCCCACTTAAGTTTTAGGAATTACATAAAAATTCAAGTGAGTGATTTTTGTTGCAAAGGTTTTTAGCTTTTCCCCCTTTGAGACCAACGATTATCTTGGTTAGCTGGACAAGTCCCAGTTTCCTCATCTTAAAGTATGGATTATGACACTAATCCTTTCTCATCCTAGAAAGTTTTTGCAAATAATCTTGTCTGTGTGTGATGTCAAAATACCAGGGTTTAAAACTCAGTGAAGCTGTGTTTATATTGTGCTTTCCACAGTGCAAAGAATAGCCACATGAAAGATACAGAGAAGTTAGGAATTTGGCCCATTCCTGCCAGCTTTCTTCCATGTGAGGGTATAAGGTGAGCCTTAATCACCTAATGGGTGTTGCCTCAGTCAAACTGAGACCTGTTAAAGGCCAAGTTCTCCCACTGCATCCTGGACCATCTTCAGTTGTCTTGATCCATATCTTGCCACTGGAGTCAGAGGGGTCCAGTGGAGAAAGTGAGGCTGGTAACTTTGCACAGCACTCTCTCACTTAAGTCCAATTAACTTGCAAGGCATGGCATCAAGTTTCTGATATCATGGTCCTCTTCAGGAGCAAAAGACAAACAGCAAGAACAAAGAGGTCAAGGAAATGATGCCATACTTCAGAGTGTTCTTGGGCTTTGTCAGAGGCCTAGGGTTTAAGAGGAAGGCCACCTCTCTCAGTGATCCATATAAGCTTCCTACCCACCTCTGCTGATTTTCAACAGTGAAAAAGAATAAAACATTGGTTATATTTCAATTTCTCTGATTCACATTTGTGGAAAAGAGATTTATACTAATAATGTATAACAGTGTAAGTATCTAACCAAGGGTCTTTAATTTGGATAATTTTGATAACTGTGTTTCAACATGACTGCTTTCCTTTAAGGTAATCCGATGCATTTCATTTTATGCCTTTAAAAACATTATTCTGAGGAGTCCATACATTTCCCCTGACTGTCAAAGTTAAACAAACAAACAAAATGAAAAAAGGTTAAGATCTCCTTATCTAAGGAAAGCTAATTTTACTCTTTTACTAAAAAGAATGAAAACTGATCTCTTGATAATTTCAAGTAACATGTTCAAATGATGATACTTAAGTCATGCCAAGAAGAAAAAAAATAAACAGAAGTCAATATTTCTTCTAATTATTACAGCTTATGGAAGACAATGAAATCTTCTATTTAAAATTTTCATCTTCACATATATGAAAATATGATTAGATAAAATTTAAACTATATATACATATGTATATATGTATATGTGTGTTTCACAATTGCTATATGCAAAGCCCTATGAGGTACAAAAAAACTGCCCTCTACTAGCTTACACAATCCTTGGGGGTACAGAGCTTGGGGAGGCAAGAGGTATTTAATTAATACATAATAGGCCTTCAATGCATCCCTAAGTTCTTAGGTAGGGTAGCTCCATCCACTGGAAGAGGCAACTGTTAATCCAGATGATTTCCTCCCAGACGATTTCTGTCTATGTCTTTTCAAAAAATTCATCTGAAGACATCCTCAAAAAGGAAGATCCTTTTCAGAGCTTTGAATATGTTATGGGTACCAGTATAGTACTTCTTTGGGTATTGATTAACTCTTCTCACACCCACATCAAGGGTTGAACATATTTCCTCTAATCATAGATTCTTGTTGATGTCTTTTATACCAGTACTTAGGTTCAAACCATCATTAAGAGCAGGTATTGCTTATGCACACCCAACATTTCCCTTGGGATCATCTGCATTTCACATTCTCCCATGATCACTATATTCCATGATTCTCAGTCACATATATTCTCTCCCACTAGACTGTTAGCTCCTTGAACTTAGGGGTTATCTTTTGTCTCTTTTTGTATCCCCAGAATGTAGCAGAGTGCCTGGCACATAGTATGTGTTTAACAAATATTTATTAATAAATGGTAGATGATTATAATGAAATGGTATTGTGCCATAAGAAATGACAAACAAGATGTTTTCAGAAAATCCTGGAAAGATTTGCATGAACTCATACAAAGTGAAGCGAGTGGAACCAGGAGAACACCATACACAGTAACAGCACTATTGTATGAAGAACAACTGTGAATGACTTAGCTATTCTCAGCAACACCATGATCCAATACAATCCCAAAGAATGAATGATGAAAAATGCTATCCACCTCCAGAGAAAGAACTGATGGAATCAGAATACAGACCAAAGCATACTACTTTTTCCCTTCCTTCTTTCCTTTCAGTTAGTTTTCTTCTAAAAAAGTGACTATTGAAATGCTCTACATGATTTCACGTGTATAACCTATATCAGATTGCTTCTCATATTGGGAAAAGGGGAGGGAGGGATAGAATTTGGAACTCAAAACTTAAAAAAAAATGTAAAAATTATTTTTGCATATGATTGGATAAAAAATAAAATAAAAATAAAATATTATTAAAATAATACCACAATTATTCTAAAGTTATACCAAAATTGTTCTATAGTAATACCAAATACCAATATTTAAAAGGAAGGTACAGGCATTATGAAAAACTAGGCATATAGACTGGCCCGTTGATTTTAATGATATAGGAAACTCCTAGAGAAAAAAACTCCCCCTACCAATGAGAGCTGACACCTCTATGATTCATAGTTTTAGAGATTTGCTGAGAATAATATGAAGTCAGGTGATCTGACCTGTGTCACATAGTCAGTCGTGTCAGAGGATGGCTTTGAATCTAGTAGGTCTCAGTGGCTCTGGCACTGGTTTTCTATTTGTATTTAAAAAAATAATTAAAATACCTAGCTTATGACAGATAAACATTTTGTGCAGATAATAAGGACTGTTGAAGTTCATGGCATGTTGCAGTCAATAAATGGGTTTATAGAAACAGTGGTAGCATGCTATAACTGCCACACACACCCCAAAGAAATAATATCACTCTTCTGAAAATGGCTTCTGAAGAACTATATTAGCAGTAAGAATTTATGATGAGTTATACCTGAAACAGCAGGCTGAAGCGGTTTTCCTCATCGTGTCAAGAGGAGCATCTTAAAACCATCCTAAGCTTGCCCTTGTAAATAACAAATCCTGCAATGCTTTAGCTGTTTGTTTACATGACTTCACTAAAGTATAGAAGAAAAGTAATCTTGCACGTTAGAATTCCTTCAGGTGTCCTCCTTCAGGCATTATTATTATTTCATATGAAGGGAACACTACTACCATTAAATGTTTTCTGAGTCTTATAAACTTAATACTATGTGGAATAAAACTAAATATGGAACAACAGAACACACAGAAGTAAATAAGTTCTTGTAATGGTAATTAGGGTGGGTCTTTTTTTACTGTTTTCTCTTTTGGAGCACTGAGGTAATCAAGTGCCTTTGATGAGTCTGGTCTTTGTTTCTTTGATTGAATCAAGAGTCTTTGACCTGCTTAAGAAACAAGAAATCCTAGTTCACATAGGTTTGTGATGCCCTTCGACTCTGAACAGGGTATATAAACTCAGAGGTTAGCATTTTGTTTGGGGTGCTCACTCACTGGAAGAGTGTCCTGTGATTTGACCAGATGAGACTCTGGGTAGCTGCTGGAATCCCCTGGCTTTGAAAAACCCAGATGTTGGTGCTTCTCTGGTAACTATGTATTGTGATTCGGTCTCTTTATATTGTCTCTGTTTGTAATTTCTGTTTGTATTTGTTCTAACATTCAGGATACTAGCTTTCCCCCCAAACTCAGTGAATGATATATGTATGTTTAATTAAAGTAAGGTTGCTAACCCCTTAAAGTTCCTTTCCTTAGAAAAGCAGATCAAAGAACCCATGCTAGTAGCCCTCCTGTGTGCTGGTGTTATTGGCCTTACACAGCCACAGTAGCAGCAAGTAGTATTGTGGTTACACTTCATGTAAAGGCAGGACCTCAGGAGGCTGGGAGTTTTACAAGAAAACATGGACAGCAGCTACATGTGATAGGAAGACGTAGATGGGTTATGATCTGATGCAATAGCATGACTGCCTGCATCAATGAGATCACATTAAAAAGCATAGAGCATTTTTAAAGTATAAATAGAGGCATCAACTGTCTTCACAAATATAAGTTCATGTAATATTTTATTTTTTCATTACATGATTTGTTAAAATAAAATAATGATTTTTTTGTCCTTTTGAACTACTTTATCTAGTTCACAAAACAATATCTATTTTACCTGACACCACATTGTTTCTAGAAGGCTGCAATAATCCTCATCTTAATGGCTATTCACCAACAAAACACATTATATAATGAATCATTACTAATATTTAATGACCAAAAGTCAAAACAAATAAAATTAATTCAGTTCTCATGAATTTCTCTATCAATTTTTTTTTGTTCTCCAAATTTCTCATCTTCCCCTACAAGGGAAACAAAAATATGATTCTCCCAAGACAGAACAACTGCACCCCCCAAAAAAATAGGTTTAACCAATGAATATACTGGATTCAAAGCAAATAATAAAACTAACAGAGTGACCTCATTTAATCTTTTCAGTAAACTGCAAGGTGTTTATTCCAAATTCCAGTATCCCAGCAAAATATTTAAATTATAGTTTATGAGTATTTTCTTAGCTGCTGAAAAGGATAGTATACAGATTTCATCAATAATTTCAAGAGATGTTATACTTTTTTTTTTCATTTCAGAGATATATGAAAGCTCAGTTTCATGTTCTCTGTAATTTTGAAAATTACAAAATTGCCTTTTGGCAAGAAGATGCATGGGGTATCTAGTCCAGAGATTTTAAAGCAAAGCTGGGGAAGGAATGAAGAATGTGGACACAGGACCCTCTCCTCAAAATGTAACTTCTGAGAGGAACTACCCAATGAGAGAATGGCGTCATAGAGGCAGAAGAATTTTTCAGGGTGAGAAGGCCACATGGAATAAGAGATATTCCAGGAGGTGCACACATAACAAAATAACCAATCAAAGTAAGAGCATACTATATAGCTAGGCACTATGTGAAATGAAGACAAAAACGAGTTCTCAAAGAGCTTTACATGCTATTACAGAAAAAACATACACACACACACTCATATGCATATGTGTGTATATATTGTGTGTATATATTTTTATATTTAAATACACAATAAATGATACATAAATATATTTAAATTTATATTATCTTATATTTTATATTATTATAAAATTATATATTAAATATATATTTAAAGATAACCTATAGCGAAGGTAATCCTAGGGTATCTTCAGTAATCTAATGAATTATCATGAAACTTTTCAATGTAAAATTAATTTAATTTTATAGTTTGGAAAAGTTAAATGTCAGTTATGTATATTAAATATTATAATGTATGTAATTTGAGTTGGAGAGGTATCTATGTCATGAAAACAAATAGGTTACTGGATTTTCCCAAAAATTGGTAACTCTGGATCTTTTATTCATTTGTTTATGATCTCAGTTCTAAATATAATTATTTTTCAACTAAATTGCCATAGGTCTTGAGTAAATGGTTCATATAAAAACTACCATTCTCTACCATTATAATCCTTGAGACTATATAGAGCAATAAATATTTTTTTTCACTCGAAGTTTAATTAAAATGAGTTTTACTGGCTCAAAATAAAGCAAAAATTCATTTCTTCATAATCGTGAATAAGTAAAATAGAAATAAAAAATGCTGTCCACTTACTTTGATATTTTGTAAAATATGTCTGAAACTACATATATCATTTAAATCCCTAATCTCTTTGCATCTGACAAATCCACTGTCACTGACATGACTAATACATTTACTCAAGTCCTAAGAAAATCACTTTCTTGATTATCCAATTTCTCCAAATTTTGTACTTTCAGGCATCTACTATTGTGAATTTCTTCTCTACAGAACTGTGAACCAAGGAAACTCTTAAGAAAATACATTTTCAAAAGATATACAAAAGTATCAACCTGAAAGAAAGGATCCTATTTTTAAAAAACCTCATTGCACAATTTAGTGATGCAATAAATGAACAACTAATGAAATCCCCCTTAAGTATTCATTTTAAGGGCACGCTAATAAGCATAATGGTCCTCAAAAGGTTTGGAGATCATTTGCAGAAAAGACTTAATCCTTGCTCTTGAATAGCTTACAATCAGTACACTTGCAGCTACTCTTAAAGGGTTTTTTTTTTTAAGATGGAAATTTGGTCACACTGTCTTTTAAACCACTCTAGATCACCAATCTGAAGCCCAGCAAACACTATACATCCTAAATGGTTGATAACCAGTCTGGCCAATGATGGATTAGCAGGAGGGAAGGTGGGTGGAGTTGATGTATTTGTCCCTTTTGCGGAGGTTAACTAAATTGTCACCCATTGTGATACCTTTCCATAAACAGAATATCTACCCTGATGAAATCACAGATCCTTTAAGTAGTTTAAAAAGTAGAAACTCTGAATTACTAACATTATTTAAGGTTTGCAAAGCACTTTACATAAACTCACTGATGCTGACAATATACATGAGAGGTAGATATTGCAGATATAACCCCTATTTTGCTAATAATTGAACTGAGACTCAGAAAGGCTATGCCTTCCTTGTTACAATACACGGATCGAAATTCACAACCTAAGTTTCTCTTGCCTCCAAGGCCAGGCCTCTTTCCACTCCATCATGTTGTAAATTGTCCTAAAACAAGTTGGGACGTTGAACAAGAAGGAACATCACGATGACAAAAGTTTTCAGAGGATTCCAAGTTCTCTAGATAATGGCCTTACCCCATCTCCATCATGTCTACTGAAGAACAGCCGTAGTTCAATCGAATGCAAGATTGTTTCTCCTATAATGTGAAAGGAATCTTGGGCACGAATGTAGTACTCATGGGGTTTGGAGCAAGAGGGGCACTTGAAAAACATCTAACCCGAACCAATTTTATATTTGGGGAAATAGATGCTTACAGAGATGAAGTAACATACTCAAGGTCACAGAGGTAGGAAAATGGCAAAGGCAGGTCTCAAGCCCAGGCTTTCTGAGTTGTTGTTTTTTAAATTCCAAGGCTTGTGCTATTTTACATCACCAGTATTTTTCAGATAATCTGTAAGCATTCAATTTATCTGTTTATTTGCCACAGAATCTCTTCCATGTTTTTTTTTTGTTTCTTATCCTGCTTTTACCCAGCTCAGCTGACCCTCACTATTTCTTCATCTTTCTTCAGTATTCATTTACCTTTCAACTGCAGACCTTGGTTGAACTCTTTCTCTTAATTACAAAAACTCACTTGAAACTAAAGGATTTCCGCTTCTTACATTGCTTCAAATCCATTCTCAATCCATACTATACTATGGAATCAACCACTATACTATGGATTCTACCCATAATGCTTGCTAAATGACCTTTTTTCCCCTGAGTAATCAGCACTGTCTTCAATTTCCTTGGATAAGTAAGCCTTTCACTATCATATAAGCCATTTCTGAGTCTCCCCAGCAGAGACAGGTGAAATCTCTCTCTCTTGGCCCTTTATGAACCAGTCAAGACTTGTTAATAGTTGCCATCTTCTTCTGGAGTTCTTAACTTTTTTGTGTGTCACAGAACATTTGCTGTTTGATGAAGCCTAATGACTCTCTCAGTAAAATGTTTTTAAATTCATAAAATAAAAAAATAAGATTATGAAGGAAACCAATTATATTGAAAATGCAAGTATCAAGATACTAAAAAAAATCCACATATCCAATCTTACAGACCCCTTACTCTGTGCTCTTGGTTGGAGATCTCATCACTTCTGATGGATAGCTACATATTCGGCCTTAGTCACTTTTGAACTCTGACTCTGTGTCTCCAATTGATTACTGGACATTTCAAATTATCTGGCACCAGTGAGCTTTCTGGATGGGTATGGCAAGATATTTTCAAGTCTGTGGCATTTTAAAAAAATTGTACTGGCCTTTCTGCCCATCACTGAAAAATTCTGCCACCCAATCTGATCTGGGATCTTTATCATTTTGTGTGTGTGTGTGATTTAGAGGCAGTTGGCCACCTCTCTCAATAGCACAACCATGTATATAAACATAGATATCCTTTGAGCTTCTCTTCTAGTGCCTCTCTTTGGTAGTGGCTTCAACTATTTGCAGAAACATGTTCCCTGAATTGAATTCTCCATAAGGTAAGAGTTTCAAGTGGTTAAAGATAAACCTACTCAAAAAAAGAGCAATTCATTCAATAACAAAATGGTAAAGAAAAAAAAGTTTAGAAGAATTAATAATTTTTATCAATGTAATGACCAATCAGAATTCCAAAATGTGGATGATGAGGTATGTTACCCTACCTCCTGAAAAAGAGGAGTTCTGTTTGTCTTTTTTCTTTTCCCAGTTTGGGAGGAGACGTGAGGAAGAAGACAGCTAGGAACAGGGTGCGCTCCTCCACCCGCACAAAAGGAGAAGAGAAAAGAAGGAATCATACATAAGCAGAACAGCTTTGAAAGTAATTAAAGACACGGAGTTCATTACATACATATATAATAATAAGAATAATATTAAAAATAAGAATAAAGGTAGTTACTAAATTCAGTGTCCAAATTCACTCAACTAAATATAAATAACTACCCGTTATTTGCCTTGTTAGATATAACTTCACCCTATACCATCCAGTACTTATTCACTGAAAGCACGTTACCTCACTTTAAGTGAGTGCGTGAAAAGGCCTTAACCCAAAAAAAAAAGGGCCAAGGTCCCCCACTGCATCCTGGGTCATCTCCAGTCATCCTGATGAATATCTGGTCACTGAATCCAGATGGCTCTAGAGGAGAAAGTGAGGCTGGTGATCTTGCACAGCCCTCCCTCATTCAAATCAAAGTCAACTGCAAGTTATGTACTCATTTCCCCGATGGGTTCTCTTCAAAAACAAAGGACAAACACCACAACAACAAAATAAAAGAAAATAGATACATATTTATAGTTTTTGAGATTTAAATTTTAATGTTTTCCTTTCTATTACAAAAGCATATACTTCAGCATAAGATACCCTAAACGTTTACATACCACTTCTTATGAACTTAAATGGGAATAAGGGGCATCACTCTTTAGATGGAAATTACTGTAAACTCTAATGGTTATTTACCCTGATCCACCAGAAATAGTTGTGGAAAAGTTGAGAGGGAATTGATTTAGTGGAATGATCTTAAAGAACCTGTAAAACAGATGAGTCTGTTTATAGAAGTCTTACCCATCTGCAACCATGTTTACAATAGAAAACAGCTGGGCATTTGTACCTGTAAGCAAAATACCATGTTTGGAAGCATTTTGCCCAGTATAATCTTTAGTCTCTTTTAATTCTGATTCTTTAAGCAAATAATAAGCAAGCCCTTCACAGTCTGACTCCAACATATCTTTCCAGACAAATTTAACATTACTCCCTTTTACATACTCTATGTTGAAGCCAAACTTGCTATTTCCAAGACATATCATTACATCTCCAGTATTCATTCATGCCTTTTCATAGGCTGCCTCTCATGCTTAGAATGTTCTTCTGTTCCCATCATTGTACCTACTGAGATCCATCTGCTCCTTCAAGACGTGGCTCATAGTGATACTCTTATCAGGCCTCTTCCTGATCTCCCCCGTTGTTAGTTCCTACCCTCGATTATTTTATATTTACTGTACATATTTTGCATTAACTTGTTGGTGTACATTTCATTTCCCTCAAGCAGAATGTAACATCCTTGAGGGAAGGGAATTTTTTTGTCTGTTTGTTCTGTCTTTGTAGCCTCAGTGCTTACATACCAGGCATGTAAGCAGATAATTGCTAAGTGTTTACAATATTGAATTCACATGAAGCTAAGCTTTCACATTTGGTTTAGGAATATTTTCCCATTTATAAAAACAATCAAATTCTAGCTGCTCAATCCTATATTATTTATTTCCTTCTGATGAAATGGCCATTTTCTTCATATTTAATGCAACCTTTTAATTTTTTTTAAAAAATTCAATTCCAGTCTTAAATTCAGTCTTAAAATACAGTCTTAAAATCTTTACAATCTTATGAATAACTTCATATCTGCTCTAAAGAAATTCAAATTAAAAACTTCCAAGAGAATTACTAAATATTCACTTGTTTTTGAATATTCACAACATACTAATTTATTTATATGATCATACCAATGTGTTTTAGATGTTATTCATTGTTATAAATTATAAAAATAGTAGGTTAAACAATATAATAATTAATATTTGCAAAATTCTCTAGATCGACAAGATTGCTTTTATTTCTTTTAATAGTTATGGTTGCTGTTGTTTGTCCTTCATTTCCAAAGAGGGCTAATGATCACACAGAATGATGTCTTGACTTATGCATGAATTAGATTTAAGTGAGACATAATTGCACAAAGTTGTCAGCCTCACTCTTTCTTCCTAAAACACTGAAGTCCAGTGGCAGAACAAAAGTCAGGATGACTGGCGATGGCATGCTGTTAAAGTTATTAATGTCCTTGGTGTCTTTAATGCCTGACCAAGTTCTAAGTGCTCTGCAGCACCTGCTTCAGCCACCTTTATGGCCTTATAACAAATTATTCTCATCCACCCATTCGGTGGGAAAAGCCTTCACATGCTAGGGGGTAGAATCTAACTCACCAACAGGTTTAAGGTCCGTCAGTTAGCCTCAACCTGGCTTAGGCCATCTGCCAAGACAATTTACTGGGGTGTGGCTGCTGTTTTAGAGCCACAGGGGATCCCCAGAAGGGGATGACCAGCCCTGAAAAGAGCCTGGGAGGTTTTAACGGCAGAGGTGCTAGTCTTTCCAATCCAATCCACCCAATGTATCCCTTTTTGGTGCTAAAGGTTCTGAGAAGGTCATGGTGCACTTGGAATTTATAGACACTACACACTCTGTTTGTATTGGCATTTCAACAATTAGTTCTGGAGCAAAGTGATAAATACTACATCTGTACAAAAATCTTTATGGAGACAAAATATTTTGATGTCAGATGCCTGCAATCTTCAAAAGTTGTATTCATACATGTGGTTAGGGAACGGTTCAGCCTAAATAAATAAAAATCTACTACAGATGGTTTTGTCCTGTCAGTACAGCTGTGTAAGCTCTAAAATGCCTACCTCAGATTAATAGTTGTCCATATTCCCTCCCTCTCCTGTGCCAAAGTAATAGTGATTGAAATCCAGAAAAAAATTAAGCAGAACTCAACAATGATGCAGCTCTGAGCTGGAGGCATGTTGTGGCTTACATATGTGCTTCTCTCCCACAGCACTGAAAGTGAAAGCAATGTATACACACATGCACATATATTCATAGAAAACGAATAACCTACTGCAATGAAAACCCACTCAATCATCTCATTGTCAGAGCAAAGGTACACTACCTTATCTATGTTTTCTTGGAAAAGAAGTATGGCTCTGTAGGCCTCAACATGTTTCCCATTCACGTTTACCTTAGATAAGCCTCTCCTCCTTCATTCATCAGTTACCCAAATCTTTGGAATCTACATGTTTTCCTTCTACATTTTTAGAGAAAAATCTCTTTGAAAATGTTTGTCTTTACTGATTCAGGTACTGACCACTGAGAGAGACTTGACCAGAAGCAGGAAATAGCAAACAACCACAACTTACAAGAACACTTATTAACCTCAAAGGCGAGTTCTGTTTTGCAAATGGAGGAGGTTAGTTTATTTTATCTGAATTCATTCTACATTTCTAAGTATTCCTTATGACCCTCATCTTTACGTTGTGGTCCCTATATTAACAAAACTGTAGGAAATACATCTGGGTGGTTCAATAGAAGGCAAATAAAAGAGATTATTAAACGTTGTATATTAATTAAGAAAAAGAGTACATTTCAGAAGCCACTATGCCATGTTAATCATTTGAAAAATATTTAATTAATATGTGTTTGGAGGTTCTAGGAGGAGAACAGAACTACTCAAAATATCCTAAACCAAAGAATGGTACATGTCTGTCAGGGAGGACCAACTTCTTCAAATAGGCTCAGAGTTTCTGGAGGAATGTCCTTGGATCCATAAAAGATAAAGTGGGGGAGGCATACTGCATACTATCCAGGTCAAACAAATCACCCTTGGTGATGAATAGGGTGAAAGATATCACACCCCACTGGTCTTCCTTCCACTAAAGTCATCTTGTGTCACCATAATAAGATGCAGAAGAAGCCATGGATTTAGACAACAGAACTAAGGTCAGATAGGTCTGATAAAGCTAAAAAGGCTTTAAGTATGAATCTGGTAACATAAATGATGTTTTTATTTTTTGAAGAACCACTTAAGTGAGTAGAGAAAAGGTAAACACATCAATACACTTTCCACCAGGTGATGATTTCTTTTGGCCATAGTAACTCATGAAGACCATCAACTAATAAATAGAGGGCTTTTTAACTTATGTTGGGAGAAAGAGAACTCACATTGATGAAATCACAGATAAAGAACACATACATAATATTTTAAAACATTGAATTTATGTCTTTATAAATAATAACATAGAAGCAGTATGGTACATTGTAAAGAAGGCAAGACTTAAAGTCATGGGTCCTGAGTTCAAATTCTGGCTCTCTGAATTACTATCTATTTGACTTTGTGCAAGTTGTTTAAATTGACTGGGTCTCGGTTTTTCCTCTGACAAATGGGGAGACTGGTCTATAAGGCCTATAAGATCGCTTCCAGCTCTATGTCTATGATCCTATGACCAGCAGCTCTGCCTTCCTACTGTGGTAACAAGAATATAAATTTACCTCTACCTGGAATAGCTTCCAGTTTATATTTAAAAGTATCATTATACTAATTAATTGTCAAGCTACTGTCAGCTTATGAAATCAAACTCATTATTTTTTTTTCTAGCAGCTGGAAGATTTTTTTTGTCCCTCTCTTTAACAGTCTATGAGAATCAATACATAAAGGAAGTTATTATTTTAAATGACATTGTAGAGACACTGATGTATCATCATAACTCTAAAATATGCCATAATACTTTTTGCAGAAGGCTTTTAATAGACTAAATCAATTTTACATCTGTCATCTAATTTACCTCACAACAAATACTCTATTAGATAAGTAAGATAGCCATTACTACTTCCATTTTGCTGGCAAGGAAATGGGAGTATAGGTTAACTGATTTGCCTAAGATTACAAAGCTAATTAGTAGCAGAGCCATAGCTTTACCCAAAAGTCCAAAGAAACAACCCCAGGCCCTCTTGACTAATTGCTGTATATTGATTTGAGTAGGAGTATGAATTCTACATTAACTCCATACCACTGTAGTGCACAGAAAGTGAACCTTATCACCAACACTTCAAAGACCAACAATGCAAAATCCCATTAGTTATCACCATTTCCAGAATGTTCTTTCTAAAAGGGCATAATTCCCTAGGCACTATTACCTCTATCCTCTTCAGTCCTTAATTCTTATCTCCATTAATTCTCTAGCAGGTCAAATAGTGCTAAAAATATTTTTTCTTGAAATATTACAAAGACAATTTAGATTTGAAGATCTTTCCCACCCATTAATAGGCCATGTGAGCTGCTTATATCACAGGAAGCCTAAGTCACATGTGGTGGGAGGAGCTTGCCTAGAGGAAAAGGAAAGTGTGCCACAAGAAATGCAGAGAGAGAGAGAGAGCAGTTAGACCTGAGGAAGGGAGCAGATGTAGTGGCTGTGCTGTGAGTGTATTTGTGGGGCAGATGGTTTTGGGATGGTGAGGCTCCATGATGCTATATTGTGTTTTAAGTTTCTTGCTGTTATGATAAAGTGGGCTTACTGGTTTTGGGAGTCGTTTGCTGCTTGGATGGGTTGGACTTATTGCTTAAGGGATTTGGTCCTCTGGTGTCTGAATAAATGTTTTGCTTCTACCTTCTATATGGAGAGTTTCTCATACTTTGCGATACAGTACTATATAGGCATATTCACAATTATCGTCGATGTTGTATTTATTACCTTGTGAACACAAATACTCTAACCTCTAAAAGTTTATCATAATCAACAATAGCCAAAACAATGATAACAATAACAAATTTTCAAACATTGGCCTACTTATTTCAATTATGCTACCCCCAAAAAATCAAATATAATTGAATGTTTTATAATGTTCTTTAGTTTTATTTTATTTGTCTTAATGTTACTCTAGCAACTAATCCAGAGTATATTTTAACAAGATTAATTTAATACGATGTACAAAAATGGAGTGTTATTATTTGAGCAAGATCTCTACTCCTATACCAAAAATAGCATTATAATATTTCCTGGAAAATCAGGAACGGTGTAGTATCAACTAGAATATTAAGAGAGTACAGGTATTACAGGGTGGCCTATTTCAACAGCTTTATGATTTTTTTTTCATGGAAGAGAAAAGGACTATATACAACATTATCACTATAACATAAGCAGTACTGGTACTATAAAGAAAATAAATTACTCTAGACATTCCGTACAGTTTTTCACTGTCAACTTTTTTTGAGACATTAAACTAAACTTTCTATGCCCCAAAGTAGCAAAGTCTTTTAAAAAGCAAGTAGTCTAAATAACTTCTTGTTAAAGGTATAATCCTTTATCAGTAAAGAATGTAGTATAATTAATTCTGATTGTTCATTGGAAGGTCAAATATTGAGGCTGAAGCTTAAATACTTTGGCCACATAATGAAAAGATAGAATTCATTGGAAAAGACCCTGATCTTGGGAAAGACTGAAGACAAAAGGCAAAAGGGACAGCAGAGAATGAGATGGATAGGTAGTGTCTTGGAAAGAACTGACATGAGCTTGGACAGACTTCAGGAGATAGTGGAGGACAGAAGGGCCTGAGATCCTATAGTTTATGGGGTCACAAAGCATTGGACAGGAGTGAAGACTAAGCAACAACAACAAAAAATAGATACATTTGGCATTGAAATTAAAATGGTGAACAGAAAATAAACATGTTTAATATCACAAAATATTTTATAATTTCCAAAGATGTTTCGTATGCATTTTATTCTATGAGGTCAATATAAGATAAGCGGGATAGAGAGTTCAAATGACCTATCCACAATCACATAGCTAGTTGCTGGAAATATTACAATCTGATTTTCTTGACTCCACTTGCTCTTTTCCTTACAAAATATCCCTCCTCTTCCCAGTAAAACAAAGCACCAGGAAAACAAGATAAAATTAGAACACTACCATAAAAGATTTAATATCCATGAGACCAATCAATACCTTGGAATCATTTGGCTAATAAAATGCAGAGGTCAATATGTCAAGTGCCTATGATTTCACCTATGTAGGAACTCAATCTCTAACCATGCAGATCACAATTCAACTAATAACTTAGATTCCTAAGTCTCTTAAGACTCTTAAATCTTAAGTCTCACAAAGGTTAAGTGACTACCCATCAGTGACAGAGGAGGTTCTTGAACCTATTTCTTCCTGCCTTCAAATTTAACATTTTATTCTCTATGTCATATTGGCTTTCTCATTACGTGTATTCACAAATACACATATAGACATCCATACACATGCATGTGTGTATATATATATATGTATGTTATGTATGTGTTGTGTGTGTGTGTATATATATATATATATATATAATTTCTTACTTCAAGAAAGCAACTTCTTCAATAGTATTAATGAATATTCCTTCCAAAACCTCTCTATCTTATTGTCACCAAAAAGCAAAAAAAGGTCCCCTGATGACCATCACTTAAGAGCTTCTCCACACTCCACACTCAGGTTGCTCCATAGCCACTCCAGGATAACGCTCAAAATCTTCCGAGCTTGGTAGGACGGACCAGAGCTTCTTCTCTATTGCCACAGCCTTATAAAACATAGGTCAGCCCCCATGACCATCCTGTTACATTGGGGTTGGACTTTACTAAAGTAGCTATGAGCACTTGTGTATACAAAAGGGTAGTTATATACATGTGTATCTTTAAGTGTGTGTATATAAAAATGGGCATGTCAGTTATATATAATAAACATCTGAACCACTACCAAATATTCACTCTTACATGATATTATCCATTCTTTATGTGGTCTTCAAATGCTTTAACAAGATTCTTTTACAACTGACATCACCAAATTTTCACTGTTTCATAGAAGATTGCCCATTGTTTTTTTGGTCCTTAAATTCTTTTAAAACTGACAAAAGTGAAATTCTCTAGAGAATTTTGCTTGCCAAGAAAGGCTTATTGCCAGGTTTAAACTGATTTGACACTTCTCTGGAAGATTATACACTTCTTCTTATAATTTTAGGAATATTCAAGAATAGGAGTCCTCCTTAAAATGATAAGTAGCATCTACCTAAAACCATCAGCAAGCACTACAAGTAGTGGGGATAAGCTAGAAGCATTTCCAATAAGATTGGGGTGAAACAAGGATGTCCATTATCACCACTGTTATTCAATATGTTATCAGAAACAACAGCTTTAGTAATAAGAGAAAGAAAAGAAATTGAAATAGAATATTTTATTAGAATGTTATTTTGTTAGACTAGACAAAGAAGAAACTAAGCTATCTCTCTTTGCAGATGATATGATGATACACTTAGAGAATCCTAGAGAATCAAGTAAAAAACTATGTGAAATAATAATCAAATTTAGCAAAGTTGCAGGATATAAGATAAACTAGCATAAATCATATGCATTTTATATATCAAGAACAAAGCCCAACAGCAAGAGATAGAGAAATTCTACTTAAAGTTACCATATACATTATAAAATATTGGGAAGCTACCTACCAAAACAAACCCAGGAAATACATGAACATAATTCCAAAACACTTTTCACACAAATAAAGTCAGATCTAAATAATTGGAAAAAATCTGATTCTTATGGGTAGACCAAGCTAATATAATAAAAATGACAGTTCTACTTAATTTATTTATTCAGTGCCATACCAATCTAACAAAAAATTATTTTATAGAGCTACAAAAAATAGTAACAAAATTCATCTGGAAGAACAAAAAGTCTAGAATTTCAAGAGAATTAATGAAAAGAAATGCTAGGGAAGGTGGCCTAGCCATACCAGATCTTAAATTTTAAAAAAGCAGCAATCATCAAAACTACTTGGTACTGGCTAAAAAATAGAGTGGTGGATCAGTGGAATAGGTTTGGTAAACAAGATACAGAAGTCAATGACTATAGTAATCTACTATTTGATAAACCCAAAGACCCCAGCTTCTGGGATAAGAACTCACAATTTGACAAAAACTGCTGGGAAAACTAGAAAGTAGTATGGCAGAAACTGGGCATAGGCCAGTATCTTACAATAAAGTCAAAATGGGCACAATATTTAGATATGAAGGCTGATACTGTAACCAAACTGGGAGAGCAAGGAATAGTTTATCTGTCAGATTTATGGAGAATGCAAGAATGTATGACCAAACAAGAGACAGAGAGTATTACATGAAATGCAAAATGGATAATTTTGATTACATTAAATTGAAAAGGTTTTATACAAATAAAGGCAATGCAACCAACATTAGGAGGGAAGCAGAAAATTGGGAAAGAATTTTTACAAATAGTGTCTCTGATAA
Source organism: Trichosurus vulpecula (assembly GCF_011100635.1). Taxonomy (NCBI): domain Eukaryota; kingdom Metazoa; phylum Chordata; class Mammalia; order Diprotodontia; family Phalangeridae; genus Trichosurus; species Trichosurus vulpecula. Next base: position 95,587,374 of record NC_050578.1, on the reverse strand, counting down.
AGGCCTTATATCTAAAATATATAGATAACTGAGTCAAATTTAGAAGAATACAAGTCATTCCCCAATTTATAAATGGTCAAAGGACATGAACAGGCAGTTTTCAAAGGAATAAATTAAAGCTATCTATAATCATATGAAAAAATGCTCTAAATCACTATTGACTGGAGAAATGCAAATCAAATCAACTCTTAGGTACCACATCTCTGCTATCAGATAGGCTAACATGACAACACAGGAAAATGATAAATGCTGGAGAGGATGTGGGAAAACTGGAACATTGTTTCATTGTTGGTGGATCTGTGAACTGATCCAGCCATTCTGGAGAGCAATTTGGAACTGCACCCTAAGGGCTATAAAAATGTGCATACCTTTTGACCCAGCACTTCTAGGGCTGTATCCCAAAGAGATCATACAAACGGGAAAAGGACACACATGTACAAAAATATTTATAGCAGCTCTTTTCGTGGCGGCCAAGAATTGGAAATTGAGGGGATGCCCATCAATTGGGGAATGGCTGAACAAGTTGTAGTATATGAATGTATTGGAATACTATTGTGCTATAAGAAATGATGAGTAGGAGGACTTCAGAAAAACCTGAAAAGACTTATTGTTGACAAAACATAAGGTTTTAAAATCTGTAGGAAAAAATTATCATTCAAAGAAAATCCAATGGTCTCATCACTATAAGCAACATGTGTCAGATATATTAATGAAAGATTTTAAAAATCATTCAATTAAACCCTATTGTACTGTAACCTATCTTGTTATAGATATCAAAGAAAATAAAATGAAGATATTAATAAAAATCATGTAAGTTAAATGACCAATTACATTTAGTGATATGCTGGAGGACATTCATCTTCAGTGAGTACTCATGCTACACATCATATAAGGGATCCCAAAATTACTGTATTGATGAGCAATAGGACATATAGGCAAAAAGAGTACATAACATTTTTCTTAACTTTTAAATCTTCAAATGGGCTATAAAGTAAACAACATCCAAAGGACCAAATTTAGAATTATAAGTACTTTGTCTCATTTTTAAATTCATTTTTTCAATGAAATTTAGCTATTGAAAAGATTATAAAAGAACAAATATTGCATCACAGTACAAAAGGACTTCTCAATATTGTTTCCAATCCTTCATAGACAAGTTTCCATATCAGAGTGCTGGATTTCTGTAGTGGCTACTTCACAGGGATATGGTGTGACTTAAATGAGAATGTTTCTAAAGCACTTTGCAAATTAAAAATACTATAAAAATATCAGTAATTAAAAATGTTATTATTATCTGTCTTGTTAGGCTTGGAATTTAGGGAGATCTCAACCTACAGAGATCTTTTTCCAGCCTTAGGCACAGTCCCTGTCCTAAAAATATTGGTCCTGGAAGCTTCCACTTCTCTCCATGCACTGTAGGTAGTCATTCTCTGAAGAAATCTAATTTACATTTAAAAACAACTAAATTAAAGTTACATGATCAATTACTGTATGTTATTATTTGATTTTTTTTTAAACTGAAGGCCTTCTACTATGCTGTATACAGGTTTAGCATTTATAGTTTATTTTAAAGTAGGATTTATGACAATTTGTACAAAATATTGTTTTCATTACCCTTAATTAGGAATAAAGCTCTATATTAAAATACTAGTTCTACGGGCAAAACAAACTTGCTTTACATCATTTTGATATAAACCTAGAAAATGGAGGATATGGCAAAGAACATTTGAGTAAAGATCAACAGAAGCAGAAACATAAGTGATATTTTAATTGGAGAACTGCAGAGGACTAAAACAGAAAGAAAGAAAATACACAGGATGAGAAATCCAGGAAAGAAAACATAAGCCTGGCCTGGAGGCATGTTAAAGAAGTAATGGGGTGGCTTCAACTATCCTGACTAGCTGGAGCTCCCTTTCTATTCTAAGCAGAGCAACAAGTAATTTCTTGAATTGACTTACTGATAATTTAATCCTTCTCTTTAGGGAAAAAAAAAAAACAACAAGGGGAGTTTCTGTTCTGGTTATTACTTTTAACATTAAGAGGGAGGAATTGGCTGCTAAGGGAGAAATGAGGAGAACTTTGGAGCCAAGTGACCAAACCATTTCAGTCACTGTAACAGAAGAAAGAAAAGTTGTGAATAGTCTGATATGTGCCCTGGATTTTTGAAGAGGTGATGTTAAAGAATTCAGAGAAACAAATCCTTTTGTGGTCTAAAATTCAACCTAAGAAGGACCAAGAAGAAGAGTAAGCTCTCAAGAATGAAATTCTGAAGACAAGACAATTCTGATGAGGAGGAGAAGGGAGAACTGTCTAAAGAAACTGAATTAATGTGCATTAGGAATTCACAAACCAAGAACAGATTTTTAAAACACATGAATTTAAAACACAAATAGGTAAAAAAAATTTTAAAGAATGTCATTAATTTTTTAAAAAATTTTTTTAGAAAGCACAAAATAGAAAGAGAAGCAGTGAAAGGGAACACAGTAATTTTTGTTATCTTATAAATTACATATTTATATAATTATTAATGTATACATGACATATATATGTATGTATATATAATTATTCAATTATGCATATAAATTCTAATTTCTATTTCATAAATATATAATTCTATACACACATTGTATAGAACATATATGTGTACGTATACACATACATATACATGTGTATGTATACATACACATATATCATTTATAGGTGTGTATACATACATGCATTCATATATATATATATATATACTCATATGTGTGTATACATATACATATAATACACACATACATACACATGCACACACACACTACCTAACAAAAGTTTAGTTTATTATACAATCCTCTGTTTTTTGAATATTGGCCAGTTTGTGTTAGTTATGATTGCTAATTTCTTAATGAAAAAAAGAAACATAAAGCATGTTATAGTCCTGAAATTACAATTTCAGGAGTGCTAAAGCTTAAGTTAGTGAAAAAAGCTAAAAACAACTAAAAAGATTGCATTTTTGTATACTTTTTTAAAAACAAAAAAGCTATTTTGGGGGAAAAGATTAGGAACAACCAAGGGCTATCTATGACAGAGCCTAAGGATGGACAGGCCAATGCTAATGAATGACAAAGACAATGGTGCTAAGCTGTTACAGTTTCTTCTTCTTTTCTTTCTTTTTTTTTTCTAACAAGCAGAATAATCTTGGACAGAAAGGACGAAATAAGAAATGGTTACTAGAGAACTGATATTCAAGATCACTGGTTAATAAATGAAAAGTTAAAACGAACTGAGTTATCACCCAGTTCGACAACCTTGTTTTAAAGATTGATGCCCAATAGAGTTAAATGATAAACAAAGAGATTTTAAAAAGAGTACTTAGTTCCCCTTCATGAGGGCAAGATCTACCACCCAGAGGAAGTCTATGCCAGGTCACCAAAGGAGCTTGTGGAGGCACTGTCAATTGGCCTTTGAGTTATCATGGAGGACAGTGAAGATAACATCTTGGAGTCTGATAAATGTCCATTTTTTTCTGTTTGTTTTATTTTTTTTTAATGTGAGAAGAGTCTCCCAACTGACAGCTAGTGATTCCATTTATTAAGAAAAATCCTAGGGCACATTATTAAGGAGATTATTAGTGAAAATCTAGAAAAAGAAATTATGATCACAAAGAGCTAAAATGAATTGATCAGCAATGGATGTACCAGACCAACTTCATTTTCTTTTCTGACAGCATTAACTAAAGTTGGGTATCTAAGTAATGCCATAAATGCCACAAATATGGCATTAATTATATTTTATCAAGGATTTCAAGTCTCTCATGCTACCCTATGCAAAAGACAGAACAATATAGATGTGTTGACAGTAGTCCAAGAGATTTAGAAGTGTTGAATGACTAGACTTAAAAAGTAGTTATTAATGATGCTATGTCAACTTGAAAGGAGATATTCTCTAGTGGAGTGGTCCATGGATCACTGCTTGGACTATGCTATTCAACAGTGTTTATAAATGACTTTCATGCTTATCAATGTAAATGTAACACAGAACTGGAAGAGTGAGCTATTGTAACACATTGAATGACAGGATACCAAAAAGCCATGACAGGCTAGAACATTGATGTTGTAACATGAATGTAATGGGATATTGTTGTGCCATGGGAAACAATGAATTTAATGAACACAGATAAGCATAGGAAAAATATATGAATTGGTCCAACTGATGTAACGTAAAACAAACAGCATCAGGAAGACAATATGTAACAATGTAAATGGAAAGAACCACCACAAGAAAACAATCAGAACTAATGTTATGAAATTGTTATAACAAAGCTTGGCTTCAAAGAAGAGGGGTGAAAAGCTACCTCTCTGCTTTGTCGCAAAACTTAGCAGGTCATTAATATCATAGTGCAGTAAAAAAAACCACAGAAACAAAAACACACAGTGTGTTTAGAGTCAGAAAATATGGATTCCCATTCTGAATCGGCCATTTACTTCTCCTGTGTGACTTTGGGCATACCACTTCATTCTCATGGCCTCAGTTTTCTGATTTGTGAAATGAGGCGATCAGCCTAGAGGACCTGGATTCTTTACTGCTTCTTCAATTTATTAGCCATGTGACCTTGGTCAAGTTGTAGGATCATACAGTTGGGTAATCCTAAAGATGAGGGTATTAGGACAATACTTCTAATGCCCTTTTGGTTTTTAACTCTATGAGCTATGCTTTTATGACTGATAATTGCAAATGTCCTTCAAGCCCTCACATTATACCAGATGAAAAATAAAACCTTACAAAAATATTTATGGATAGACTTTCTGCATTGCTTTATCTATGGATGTCCAATGAGGGGAAATTGTATCTTCCATTCCCTGCTGCCCTGGATTGAATATAGCAGCTATATACAAATGCTAGCAAAACGTTTCACTCAAATAAGTGAAAAGAAATTTCTAAATACCATTAATAAAATTAAAAGAAATGATATTCACATCTGCATCACCCTGAAGGAGGGCACCTATACATTATTGTGGGTATAGTCTGTGTCCCAGAAAAGGCCATTTTCATACTAAGAACATGTCAATTTTACAAAGATTTCAATAAAGTACACAATTTGATAGCACAATATATATTTACATTTTTGGTTACCATTCCTTTGAAGCTTTCCTCCAAACCACCCAATGCATTATAATAACAACTTCTGTTCTTGGCTTTAGGATGGAATCTTCCCAGAGCTAAAACTGGATCTTTAAGTGGCATATGGTCCCTGATAGCATGGTGCTGCTAGGTGAGCTAGGCTGGCTGGTATAGAAAAAGGCCCTAGAGGTCCAGCCTGTATAAGGTACAGTCATATGTGAACAATGTTGTTTCTGAAAGGGGGAAGGTGAAGGACACTTGTGTGAGAAAATCAGCTTGAAACAGTTCTAATGCCTGAGGAGAAAATAGCCCTTCATGTAAATGAAATGAGAGGACCTCAGCTCTGAGGCAATAGCATTGACTGATATGCAGATAGCTGCAACACATTTTCATCCATCAGCCTGTTGGCATATGCCACCTTCCAAGGTTTTGAAGGATGTAGCCAAGAAACCATAAATCAAAAAACTGTTTACGAACTTTGGGAAAATTGTATATTATGTTATGCATAATGTAGATAGTGGGGTTTTCAACCAGTTAGACAAGGGTCAGTATTTCTAAGTAGATCCTGATTCCAAGACATTAGAAGCCAGATAAGACAAACCAGAAGGGATGAAATAATAAGCTAGAGATGAGAAGAATGAGAAGACATCATTGGCACCTGAAGAAGGAAGCTAACAACAGAGTCTGCCTAATTCTCTAGAAAGAAGCAGAGAAGCAAAGAATCAGCATGTAAGAACAGCTACTTTGGGCTTACTCCAGACAGTGTCTTTAACTGCTCTGGGAATTGTTTTGACTGAAGGAGAGATCTACAGCTTCTGGGAACTCATCAGAGAAAGAGGGATAATGAGGTGTGAAGAGCTTAGTTAGGCACTCCTTAGCTAACAAGAGCCACTGACTAAGGAGAGACAAACCCTGCAAATAAATGTTCCAGGAGCTCATCAAAGAAATGAGAATGCTATGTGAAGACCTGGTTGGCTTGTCTATGTTGCATTTTACTGCCATCTTAATTTACAGCTGTAAACATTTTCATTAGCAAAGGAGAAAGATTGGATTGATGAATAGGGCACAAAACCAAATCAACTAAAAAAAATGAACATATGAATAAAATCCAATTAAAAACAAAATGGAAACTCCAAAAAGCAAAAAAAGTACTAAATAAAAAGGAACTATTTTTAAAACAATTATATTTGTTTAAAAATTAAGAATTCAAATTATGAATTCAAAAATTTTAAAAGGAGACTTGAAAAGAGATGAAAAGTAAATTAATGAAATTATTAGAAATTATTCTCCCAACTACATACCAACTTAACTGATACATGAAATGGATGAATATTTACTAAAATATAAAATACCCAGATTGACAGAATGAGAATTAGAGAATTCAAATGACCAACCATCAGCTAAAAAAAAAAGATTTAACAAATTGTAAATTAGTTCTCTTTCCCCAAAATAGGAACAGAATTTACAAGTGAAATACATCAAATGTTAAGAAGCAATTAATTCCAATATTACATAAATTGCTTATAACATTATATTGGCCAAACCCCTTTTGTGGGGTAGATATGGTCTTAATACCTAAACCAGGAAGAGAGAAATTAGAGAAAGAAAATTATAGACATATCTCTAATGAACATTGATGCAAAATATTGAATAAAATATTAGCAAAGAGGCTACAGCAACATTTTCAAAGCTTATAATGTTGTGACTAGTTAGATTTCTGCCAAGAATGTAGGGCTGGCTCAATATCAGGACTATTATAAACATAATAGACCACACCAATAACAAAAACAATAAAACTTGAACAATTATACCATGAGGAAAAAGTAAAATGCAGTCTTGCAAAAACAGGTTTACACTAACATCTTAAGAATACACCACAATATATCACAAATGGATTGAGGACCTAAATATAAAAAGTCATATCATAAACAAGTTAGAGGAGCAGTGAAGGAGGTAGCCTTCATAGTTATGAATAGGGAAGAGTTCTTAACCAAACAAGGGATAGAAATAATCACTGGAGATATAATAAACAATTCTGATTACACAACTTTAAACAGTACTTGAACAAACAAAATAAAAATTAGAAAGGAAACGTTTAGCTGACAAAAAATTACAAGTTTCTCTGATAAAAGACTAATATCCAATATAGAGAACCAATTCAAATACAGAGAAGCCATTTCTGAAAGATAAATGGTCAAAACATATGAATAGGTTACTCTAAAAAAAATAAATGTGCCCAGATAGTTATGACTCTGGTGGTCATATTGGTGCGGAAGGGAGGCCAGTGCTTCCTGGAAGGTCCAAAGGAGTCCAGCATGCTGTAGGTGGTGTACACAGTTAAATCTTACTACCAGCAGTATCCCCAACTAATAAAATCTCAGGTATTCCTAGGTGAGCTCTTAAGTGCTACAATATGATTTGGATTCTCTGGCATTTTTAGCATGACTCAAATGCTATAGTAGGTCATTTTCCATAGCCAGATCCTTCTAAATGGACAAATGAAGAATTGGGTATTCCCCCTGATGATGAAGACTAAAACAAAGTCATCAACATTACAAGTAGATGCTACAAAGTATCTCATTTTCCAGGAACCACAACTACATTTAAATATATATCATATAAATAATATTAACTGATGTTCTTTTCTTTTTTCAACATCATTGTCACTTTGCAATAAATAATGTCCTCTCCCCCCAAAAAAGATATAGAAAAATATCAATGATCGTATAAAACATGCTCCAGATCAATAACAATAAAAGAAATGTCCATTAAAACAACTCAAGTTCTATCTCACACCTATCAGATTGGCAAAGATGATGAAAAGGAAAATGGCAACTATTGGAGAGATGAAAACTATTCTGGAAAACAAATTGTAATTATACTCTAAATGTCACTAGATCAGCAAGTATTGGGCAAGTATCTCAAAGACATAAAGACAGGACTCAGACTAGAAACAAAACATGTGCCCATTGACTGGGAAATGGAGGAACAAATTATGCCATATGAATATAATGTGACATTACTGAACTTAAAATAAAAACTTAATGTATTTGGAGCACCCTGGGTAGGCTTGAGAAAACTGAATCACATGCACAATTTATATACTGGCTATCTTAAGGAAAAGGAATGCAATTTGGAAAGACATGAACTCCAATAAATTCAATGATAAATTTCAACTATAGAAGACTGAATGTGAAACATGCTTCCCATTTATTGAGAAATAAGTGATTATACTAGAGATAGAGATGAGAAATATATTTTCAGATATGACCAATATGTAAATATGTTTTACCTCATCTATGTTTATGTGTGTGTGCCCTGTGTTATGTTTATATATTACATGTGACCCTATAAACATGTATACTATATTATCATCTATAATAATGTGATGTGTGTGTATTGTATGTTATGTGGTCAGGTCTTTTATATGGGGGATAGGAAAATTAGAGGGGTATAGTTAGTGGGAAACTTGCTCAAAGCTTGCAGATACCTTGTTCTGGCTCTGACTTGAGTATGTTGCAGCTAACATTCTTAGAGTGAGATGACTGAGTAGTTGATTTTCTTCACATGCAAAATTTTCTAAATATACCTTTTCTTCCCACTGAACAATACAAAATTTACATTTAGCAAATTATCTTTCTAATCATGATAAAGCTTTTCATAACACTTGCACTGGTTACATGCTTGCAGAAGATGCCAGAGGCAGAAAGCAGACATTTGGCTGCAGCTGGGAATGTGACAGACAAAACTCCAAACACCAAAGAATGATAATAGCCCTAAGTCCTGGGTCTCTTAGATTTCCATTTTCAGGCCAGATCATTATTGCAAAGAATCAGGGGCTCAGATGGTGTTAAATCTAATGCTGAGGAGCAAAAATCACATTTTACACATGGGTTTCAAGTTAAGAAGTCATGGGCATCTGGACAAGTGATGACTGATCCACTGGAAATTATGTAACTTTGTAAAATAATTCACTAATAAGCTTTTCAAATGTAACTAAGTAGGAAAAGGGAAAAGAATATTATTTCTCATTTTGAATCTGAAATATGAAAAAGAAATATCAAACATGATGAAATAAAATGGAATTTGATATTGTCACCTCCAGAATTTTTATTTTTCCATGTTGAGCCTGATTAATTTTCTTTCCCCCCTTTTTTATTCCTATTAATTTATTTTTAGTTTTCAACATTTACTTCTATGAGATTTTGAGTTCCAAATTTTCTCCCCATCTCTCCCCTTCCCCCATTGCAATGTGCCTTCTAGTTACCCCTTCCCCCAATCTGCCCTCCCTTCTATCACCACCCCCTCCTTCTCTTATCTCCTTTCCTTCTATTTTCCTGTAGGGCAAGATAGATTTCTGTGCTGGACTGCCTGTATATCTTATTTCCCAGGTGCATGGAAAAACAATTTTTAACATTTGTTTTCAAAACTTCAAGTTCCACATTCTCTCCTTTCCTCCCTCCCCAACCACTCTCATTGAGAAGGTAAGCAATTCAATATAGATTATACAGGTGTACTCATGCAGAACACACCCATAAGTCATGTTGTGAAAGATTAACTATATTTCCCTCCAACCTATCTTGCCCCCCATTTATTCTATTCTCTCCTTTGACTCGGTCCTTTCTCAAAAGTGTTTGCTTCTGATTACCCCTTCCTCCAATTTTCCCTCCCTTCTATCATCCCCCCCTCTTATTGCTTTACCCCCTACTTTCCTGTAGAAGATAGATTTTCATACCAAATTGTGTGTGTATATTATTCCCTCCTTAAGCCAAATCCGATGAGAGTAAGGTTCGTTCATTCCCTCTCACCTGCACCCTCTTCCCCTCCAATGTAAAAGCTTTTTCTTGCCTCTTTTATGTGAGATAATTTACCCCATTCTACTTCTCCCTTTCTCCTTCTCCCAGTACATTTCTCTTTCACCCCTTAATTTTATTTTTAGATATCATCCCTTCATATTCAACTCACCCCTCCAACTACCCTGATACTGAGAAAGGTCTCATAAGTTATAAATATCATCTTTCCATGTAGAAGTGTGAACATCTTAACTTTAATAAGTCCCTTATGAATTCTCTTTCCTGTTCACCTTTTCATGCTTCTCTTGATTCTTGTATCTGAAAGTCAGATTTTCTATTCAGCTCTGGTCTTTTCATCAAGAATGCTTGAAAGTCTTCTATTTCATTCAATATCTATTTTTCCCCTGGAAGGATTATACTCAGTTTTGTTGAGTAGGTGATTCCAGCTCTTTTGACCTGTGGAATATCATATTCCAAAGCCCCCAGTTCCTTAATATAGAAGCTGCTAAATCTTGTATTATCTTGATTGTGTTTCCACAATATTTGAATTGCTTCTTTTTGGCTGCTTGCAGTATTTTCTCCTTGACCTGGGAAATCTGGAATTTGGCTACCATATTCCTAGGAGTCTTCCTTTTGAGATCTCTTTCAGGAGATTCTTTCAATTTCTATTTTACCCTCCTGTTCTAAAATATCAGGGCAATTTTCCTTGATGATTTCTTGAAAGATGATGTCTAGGCTATTTTTTTTTGATCGCGGCTTTCAGGTAGTCCAATAATTTTTAAATTTCCTTTCCAGGATCTATTTTCCAGGTCAGTTGTTTTTCCAATGAGATATTTCACATTGTCTTCCATTTTTTTCATTCTTTTGGCTTTGTTTTCTAGTTTCTTGATTTCTCATAAAGTCATTAGCTTCAATTTGTTCCATTCTAATTTTTAAGGAATTAATTTCTTCAGTCAGCTTTTGGACCTCCTTTTTCATATGGCCAATTCTGCTTTTTAAGGCATTCTTCTCTTCATTGGCTTTTTGGCCCTCTTTTGCCATCTGGGTTAGTATGTTTTTAAAGGTATTATTTTCTTCAGCATTTTTGGGTCTCTTTTAGCAAGCTATTAACTCATTTTCATGGCTTTCTTGCATCACTCTTATTTCTCTTCCCAATATTTCCTCTATGTCTCTTGCTTGATTTTCAAAATCCTTTTTGAGCTCTTCTAAGCACTGAGACCAATTCATATTTTTTTGGAGGCTTTGGATATAGGAGCTTCATTTTGTTGTCTTCTTCCGGTTGTGTGTTTTGATTTTCTTTGTCACCAAAGTAAGATTCTATAGTCAGATTTTTTTACCCTGTTTGCTCATTTTCCCAGCCTACTGGAAAAATTTTCCTACTTGACATTTTAGGTCTTCATTAAGGTAGGACTGTGCTTCCAGGGCGGAGGGCAATCTGTTTCATGTTTCAGGGGTTCTGTGCAGCTATTTTCACTGATACTTCTAGGGACTTGTAAATTTTCAGCTTTTTAAAGGTGGTATGATAAAGAGAGATGTTTAGTCCTCTTCTGATCTGTGCTCTGGTGTGTGAGTGACCCCAATCACACTTCCCTGCCTTGGAACTGGGAAGGGGATTCCTTTTCCACTTGCTAACAAAAGTTCCACCATGCCAACATTCCCCCTCACCCAGGACTCACTCAGGACTGCAACCCAGATCTAAGCATGGGCAAAGCAAGAGAATCCTGCCTCAGAGCCAGCAAAGAGATCCCCCTCTAATCAACTGCTTGATCCCCCCACAGTCTGTGGCCTGAGAGCTCTGGAAGCAGTCACCGCTACTGCCACCACACTGGGGCTGGGGTCAGACCTTGCTCCTCTCTCATCTAGGTCTGACAGACCTTTCCTACTGACCTTCTAAGTAGTCTTTGGCATTTGTGGGTTGAGAAATCTGGAAATGGCCATAGCTGCTGGTGATTCTGTCCCCTGAGGCCTGCTCCAGCCCCATCTGTGCCTGTGCAGTCTACGCTAGATTGTGCTCTTCTCTCAGACTGGTATGATAGACCTTTCCTGTGTACCTTCCAGGTTGTATTGGGCTGGAAATTTGTTTCACTCTGTCATTCTGTAAGTTCTGTTTCCAATTTTTATAGGTATTTCCAGTGTTTTGGGGGACAGCTTAAGCAAGTCTCTGCCTTTACTCCCTGATTTTCTATGAGGCAGTTTGATAGGGACAAAGTTTTTTAAATTATTTATCCTTGCTCTCTTCCAGTTTATTCACTATAGATGCTCAATTAAGCCAAAGTTAGTTTCTGGTGAAACAATGAAACTAAACGAGTTATAGTGGACTACAGTGTCAGTTTTCTTTACCCAAGGCAATCCAGAAAGATAAGAAAGCAATATATCTTAGAAATATAATGCAAGTAATACCATGGCATTTAATCTATGTGAAGTATAATTCTCTTCAAACAACTTCAGCAAGTTAAACTCCAAGTAAAATTAGGAGTATAAAATGAAAAGAGACTCAATGACATTGCATAAAGACAGATCTGACCTAACTCAGCACTTGAAGTGACTTTCACTTCACATCAACAAAACCTATAACATTGGAGGTACGTAGAATGATTGATAAAAATTTTCTCTTAACGGTCAAATATCAAAGGAGATTACAGAATCCTGAATCTGTGCAATAGAATTAAGTCAATTAAACAAATACTGATTAATATTTAGGGTCACTGTTTCAGGTACTGATTTTATATGTTTCAAATAATTCTAAGGCAAAACATTCAGATTATAGTGCACATAGGAGAAATAATAATTTGAAATAACATAAGCTGGTCCAAAAAGGTATGATATTTTATGAAACATAAGAGATTGACTTGAGAACCCATAAAATGGCTCCCTGATAAATCAATGTCTGTTACTTCAGGAAGAGTCTCTCTGTTTACCCTGAATCACTATCCACTATCCAAATACTTGTTTGTACTCTTATAAACACACAAAAAAACCACAGAAACTCCTTAAATGAACAAGAAAGCTTAAGTAGAATTAATGAGATTTAATGAAGTATTAAAATGCTAGGAAAAAAGATACTAAAAGCAATCTGCTAGATTTATTTAAGATCTTCTAGGGATGGGCACCAAGGGCTCCAATAAAAGTCTGCTATGCCCTATAACCCTCACCTATCAGCCTCTACTTCAAAGGTGCTCACCAAAGCATTTCTGCATTCTCCACAGATAAAAAGGTATCATTGTGTTAGGTTTGTGGCTCTGTTCCCTACATGCCTCCTCCCCATCCCCAGCCCTGTAATATCCCATAGGATAGTTTCCACTGTCTGTATTTAAAGGGGATAAGAAGATAGCACACAAACATAAGGGCCTAAAAAAGAAGCTATGTTTGTTTTCCTGCCCAAAAAGTCTGAAGAAAAATGACAAATCTTTGAAATTCTTTTTCCACACACTAAGATTACTGAAATGATCTCCAAAATCAAATTCTCATGATTAATGATAACTCATTATTGTAGTTGTTATTACTATTGCTTTTACATTAATTGACTAAAAAGATGATATGAAATCTCACAAAGTAGAATCTTAAACAAGCTAGCTTCCATTCTCATATATTCTTGGAACCAATGAAATTTGGAGTTCTGTGAATCCCCTTACCATGCAAAACTAAAGAATGACTATGAGCTATTTACAACTCATTTTCACAATCTGTACAAAACTCACCAGAGCCTGACAAGTTGATTTTTTTTCTCTTAGGAGAAAGAGAGAGAATACAAATAAACAAGGTGAGGTAACTTAATGTTTATATTTTTTGCCATAAAAATAAAAATAATAAATGTACTCCCGGTGTCCATCATTCTTTCTGCTTTCTGTGGCAAATACGTTCACTTACGAAAATCTGAAACTATTTAAAATGTAATGTGATCCATAGTAAAATATGATTCCCATCCTTTAAGGTTGTTTAGCTGTTAATATGAATAAAAGACAGAGAATCTTAGTTTCAGAATTCAGTATTTAAAAAACACTTGTTTTAAAAACCCAGTTTCCATTATGAATCCTTTGGCACTGTACTGAAATTTTCATGTAAACATTATGTTTTCATGTTTAAGGAATATATAGGAAAATAAACTCAAATACAAAGAACTAGAAAATAGAAGAACTTGAGGTAAGGAAATCTAGATATTTAGAGATTTTTCTTAGCTCAGAAAAAATTTTCTATCTTAATACTACTGGAAAAAATGATAAGAATTAGGAAAATAATAATACCTGACATCTATATATAGAACTTTAGACACATTAACTAATTTGACCTGTACAACAATTTTTGAAGTAGGTTAAAAATAGTCTTGCATTCCTGTTTTAATGAAGAGGCTCAAAGAGGTTAAATTGCTTCCCTATGTTATACAACTAGCTTGCATTAAAGATGAGATTTGAACCCTATTCTTTCCTGCCCCCAGGTACAATTCTGTATCCACTACAGATACAACAGGTTACCTATCAGTTTGTAAACTTTCCTTGGGGGAGGAAGAGCAGAGTTCGTGGAAGGGGCTGTAGCCAATACTTCCAACAAGTCCCATTACCCAGGAAGTCATATATAAGAAACTGTATAAAAATGTTTATACCCATTGGGCTTCTCTCCCTGGTGCAACTAATATTGAGGTTGGAGTTCAAAGCAACTACCATAGTTAGGACATCAGAAAAGGTTATTATAAGCATAAGTAATGCAGTGGGTAGAGCACTGAGCCTGGAGCCAGGAAGATCTGTTCAAATTTAGACTCAGACACTTACTAGGTGTATGACCTTTGGCAGGTTGTTTATGAAATAATATTTATAGAATGCTTAGCACAGTCTCTGGCACATAGAAGGTGCTATATAAATGCTTCTTCTCCTTTCTTCCCCATATAACCTCTATATGTCTCAATTTCTTGAACTATAAAATAGGGATAATAGCTCCTACCTTGCATGGTTGTTGTGAGATAATATTTATAAAAAGAAAAATGAGATAATATTTATAAAGTGCTTAGCCCAGTGCCTGCATATTTTTGTTGTTGTTCAGTTGTGTCCGACTCTTCATGACCCTGTGGACCACAGCATGCCAATACTGTCCTTGGGGTTTTCTTGGCAAAGATGCTGGAATGGTTTGCCATTTCCTTTTCATGCCTGCACATAGTTGGTTCTACATGATTTTCCATCATCCCCTCCCCTTTATTTCCTGTTCTTAATGATGTAAGAACAAAACTCAGCTCACCCAAAGCCGCTTCCAAAAGTACTGCAGTAACGTGACCTTCCAAAACTTTTGAGAGAAATTCATAACACTACAAATCCAAAGTCACCAGCAGTTAGGCTTCCAACATAATTAGTAGGGTGCTTGCCCTTCCCAGCAGAGCCCACATATAAATCCTTACATAAGAGAAATCCTATAAGGCTTCCAATGATACAGAGGTCTTTCCCCCAATTCATCAGTGGGTCACACAACAGAGAACCTACATCAGAAAATGGCCATAATATGATTCTGGTCTAGTTCAGTACCTGTACACCTGCCCAAGTGAGAAGTTCAACTTGGCCTTTAAGTGTGGCAAGAGCATTGGTCAAAGGTCCTCTGGTTCTCCAGCAGCTTCAGTCATGCCTAGAATGAAGGAAGGGGCTCAACCATTTCCATCACCATCACACTGCCAAGACCCTACACAAATACCAGCTGTGAGATGGGCTTTAAGGAGGGGATCCATATAGCTCACTGTCACTGGCCCATCCACAGTAATTAGAGGCCCTGCACATGTCCTGAGTGCAGAAAGGCCTTCAACAAGCTAGCCTCTCATGAGCGGACTCATAGTGGAAAGCATAATTTGCAGGAGGATTACACAAATACCTGTAGTTTATTGGCATATTTATGGGAGGAGGGGAGTCTTGACAGTTCCCTGAGAATGGAAAGTTCTGTTCCTTCAGCTGCAGTGTCCCTAGGCTTTGGGGTTTGAACCAACATGGCCACCCTGGGGAAGAACTTTTCAGATGACGTAAATGAAAGAGGAGGGGTTCTTCTTGTTTTGTTTTTAGGATGTAAATATTTGAGAGATGTTAGCAGCTTATTCATGGAATTTTTAATTTCTACCAAAAATATTATTTCAATACTGTGATCTCATTTATCCAGGCACTCCCTCAAACAATAAACACCACAGACCACCCATGCCTACTCATCCTGTCTTGCTTTTGTCTGTGTCTTCTTGCATATTTGCCTGAGGAGGCCCACTCAACAGACTGGGAGCTTTGTGGAGGTTTCTCAGTGTCATGTATATACTGATAGTACTATCTGCCAATTATGCAATATTCTATTCTCTCTGACAGTTTTCTCCCTATGTGAATTTCTTGAAAATTGCCTGTAAGTTCATTCAGTTCCAAGGCATATGGTATATGCGATCTTTCTTTCATTAACTTGAGTTACTAATAAATTAACATATCACTGATAAAAACAAATAAGATCATAACTACAGACTTTTGATGAATGAAGAGCTGGAACAAGTGAAAATTATATAAACTTTTCAGGGCCTTAATTCTAGGGTGGGAAAAGTTAAAAGAACTAAAAAAAAGCATTCAAAATGAAAAAAAAATTGTACCATGCATACTTAAATATGGTCATATTACTGACACTCAAGAGAACAATTTATCTAACCCCAGGGCACCAGCAGAATTAATAGTTTCAGAAAAGATGATATCATGATCCAACTCAAGCACATGCTACTTTTCATCCTGTGTAAACTGGACTGAAATGTTGTTAAATAAGGTCAATCTGTAGCCCATTTTGCTGCTGTCACTCACACATAATTTATTCACTCTGTGCTATCATTCTTATCCAGAAAGTCTCTTTATTTTCATAACTTTAAACTTAAAGATCTGTGATGTCACCCTTTGGTTGTGTGAGATATTCTTCAGAATGATGATGAGATAATGGAAAATGTGCAAAAGGAAGCTTTCTTTTCCTTGCTATCTTGCTTAACTCCATGTATTCAAATCTTACCCTTCCTTCAAGGTCTTGCTCAAGTCACCCTATCCTCTATCTTAATGAGTCCACTCTTTATTGATCTCCTCCTTTTCTGGAATCCAATAACATTTGTAATCTGTTTGGTTTTCATTTGTTTGTTTTCTGTTCACTAAGAGCTTGACATCTTCATCGTCTCAATCTAGCTAGAGTGACTGCTTCTTTACCCTCCAAAGTACCTTTTTACCCTCCAAAGTACCTTTCATCATGCAGAGCATATAGTGAATTACTGATAAATTTTTGAGCAATTGATGAGGAATTGAAGACAATGAAGATATACCAATACATTGCAAAATAGCTAAACAACAACAAATAAGTTATAGATGTACCCATACATTCAGGAAGGCTAGATCAAGAAAGCATTGTAAAGATAAAAAGTAGTGTAGCAGAGTGGATAGAGAGTAATACATGGAGTCAAAAAGATCCCTGCATTTAAATTTTGGCCTCATCACATGTATGATGCCTATATGATTATAGGCAAGTTCTCGGGGCCACAGGCAAAACCATATATTAAGCGAAGGGAATTTCCACATGACTACTCTCTTCATGGATAAAATCATAGCTTGTAACCCATCTCCCTTGAGAGAGAGAGAGAGAGAGAGAGAGAGAGAGAGAGAGAGAGAGAGATTTTAAAAAACCTGCTACTTCCACATTTTAGTAAACTGTAATTTCATGTCTGAATTTCCTCCCTCTCTGGAACAAACTGAAACATTCCCATGTCTGGTGATAAATTGTAAATTTTGTTAGGCTGGTTTGTCAGATGACAGGGGAACAGTCCATTGTTAGGCCTGTGTTCACAGTCTTTCCAGCTTGGTAAAACCTGCCAGAAACTGTTTTCCGTTGGCAGAGCCATTGAGAATCTTAAGCCACCCTCACACTGCAAGGCAGCATTGGAGGAGAGGTTTAATGGAAGACTGTCAATACCTGTTTCCAAAAGGACATGACACTAAGAACTATTGAAATGACTAGAGTCCAACCATTTATCTTAAACATTCAAATTAAAAGCATATGAATCTATTGAATAGAACCTATAATAACAAAGATAGCAACATAGAAGACATATTTATGTAGCTTAGCAGTAACTTCAATATTTCAAGGATCTGATTTCATCAGCATTTATGCCTCTTCTGATAAAGCAACCCACTACCATAGTAGGTGATTTTCATGAATTATTATGAGTGAAGTGATTCAGAACCTAGTGGTCAACCTTCTAATGATAGAACTCTCTCAATTTAACCAAGCTGGTTCTTAAATGAAAAAGAAACCATTAATTCCCTGGCACATACTCATTGCAATTCTAGCTTGACAAGGACTGGTGACATTTAAGTTTTACAAGAATAAACTTCAGGAACTAAGGGTCATTTTGACATCACAAGGGGCATCATCCATATTAGGACTAGAATGGAGGCACTGCAGAGTAGAAATCATAAAAGAATAATGTGAAATACAATCCCATATTTCTGAGGCAGCATATTCAATGCAAAAGGAAACTCTAATTAAACAGAACTGATAGAACAAAAAATCAGGTCATAAAACTAATTAATCCTCTTGTACTGAGTAAGCCAAGAATAATTGATAGGTACTCTTCAATACACACACATAGGCTCGCACACACAAACACAAATGCACACAAGAACTGTCAATATAAAAATATTACTAAATTCTAACTAAAGAAGAGGATAGGAAAAAGGCAAAATAAAAAGACTTTCTATTTTAATGAATGAATTTTTCTGGTCAATAAAATATGTAAAAAATAAATCAATATACCATGCACAAATTATGATACTCCAAAAAACTCAGGCACAAGAAAATAGATAACACAAAAACTACATGGACTATTATTCAGTCTCTGTGATGAATCAGGAAACTCTTCAAGAATGTTCACTGCCTGAGGTCAGCATTATGGATATCAAATTATCATTCTACAGTAGAGGCATGAAAGAAACACTTGATAGAAAGCTAGATAAATCCATGTTTATCTTAAACACTTCAAGAATAACCTGAAGAAATTCTAAGGCGTTCATTCTGATAGCCAAAAAATGGATTACAGCTGAGGTATCATTGAAAAAACAGGTGTCAGAATTCTGGGTAAGTATCTGGGAAATTCCAAAATGTTTTAACAGCAAAACGATGTGTTGAGAAGGAAAAAAGTGTCCTATGAAAATGTCACTCAATCTAATAACTAAACAGGGGATTATTATAGCAAACAAAGTATTTAACAAGCAGAAAAGGCTCCGGATTTCTTGGCATAAACTCCCCAGGAAAACTCTTTAAACTATTAAAGGTTGCTTCATATGAATGTTGAGTAAAACAAAAGCAATACTTGATTTTCTGGCATCTGGAAAAAACTTCCTTTTACCAGGAGACATCAATACTGTTGGGATTTGAAATTTTGCCAATAATAAATTATAACCCGACTACCTACCATCTCTCTCCTCAAAGCTTCGATAACACACTGCATTTTTCTATGCAGTTTGTGTATTCTAATCTATAGTGAATTTGTTTGCGTATACACCTTATGCCCCAGTAGGCTAGAAGTTCAAGAACGTCTATGTCTTATATTACCTTTTTAATTCCAGTGACCAAGATAACAATTTTATACTCTGAGCACCATAACAATTGATAGTCCTTTCCAGGTTGCATTCTGGACTTCCTTTACCATGCCCCAGTTCTTCAACTCTGAAGCTCTCTACCAACCCTAGGATTCCTACTTGAGAAGTAGCATCTGCCTTTTCAGCCTCTCACTCTAAGTGGATGAGACCTCTCTGAATTTCCATTTAAGGAATGTTGCCAGGGCAGCCATGTTTTAGTCCTCTCCTAGGCACCCTTGGGACTTTCTTTACCACACCCCAACTTCCCTGCCCACTCTCCCCTTTGTCTCTTATCTTTCCCCTACTCTTGGTCTTTTCAGCTTCCATTGTCTTTCCCCGTTAGAATGTAACTTCCTTGAGGGCTGGCTGGTACTTATATTCCAAGCTTAGCATAGTGCCTGGCACTTAGTAAACCCTCAATAAATGTTTGCTGATGATCTTAGAAAAACATGGATAGACTTGCATGAATTAATGAAAAACGAAATGGACAGAATCAAGACAACATTGTATACAGTAACAGCAATATTGTTTTAAGAACAACTTTGAGGAAATAAGTCATTTTGACCCTTATAAAATCCCAAATTAACTATAAAGGATATATGAGGAAAACACTGAGTCCAGAGATAGAACTGATAAATAGAAGTATGTATAGAATGATTTCATACACACACACACACACACACACACACACACACACACACATGTATATACACATATTTGTGTCTAATGGTAGCCATCTCTAGGGTGGAAGGAAGGAACAAATATACATAACTTTATTATATATTCAAAAGGAAAACCAAGTTGTTCATAATAGATTTACAATCATCTCTTTTTAAAAATTCTACTATGTTATAGAAATGCTTGGCCTATTCCATAAATTAAAAATAGAATAAATAAAATTTCAAAAAGAAATGCTTGCTGACTATCTGAGCAAGGGCATTGTAGTAAAGTAATGGGGATATGAAGACAAAATCAAGATGGGCCTTACCCTCAAAGAGCTTACATATAACTGGGGAAGTATAATCACTGATAAGTAAATATGAGTTACTTTGAAAACACTAAAAACACCCACCTTCTATTGGTGATCTCAGTATCCATGGTTCACCTATCATTTCTAGGTGGATGACTTCCAGTCCAGTAGCTAGCCCTTATTTCTCTGTTTAGTGTCAGTCTAGCTGCTGGACCTTTCCACTTGGATGGCCTATAGTCACATGAACCTCAATAAATACAAAACACAAGTCATTATTTGCCCTCCTAAACTTTTCCCTTTTCCTAACTTCCCTATTTCCATGAAAAGTATAACCACTTTTCTAGTCACCTGTGTTCGCAACCCAGAAGTTATCCTCAATTTTTCATTTTTAGTTAAACCTGCCCTCCACCATTTCCAATTAATTCCCAAGCCTTGTTACTCCACATCTCCTATAGCTATACTTTTCTCTATTCACATGGATATCACCCTAGTTGAAGTCCTTGTCACCTTTTACAGAGATTACTATGATATCTTTATCTCTGCCTCCTGTACCCCAACCTCATTCTTGGAACGGTCTCCCCATCTTATCTCCTTTTCTTGGAAATCCTTGATCCCTTTAAGGTTCAGCCCAAGTGCCATCTTCAACATAATGCCCTTCCTGATTTCTCACAACTGGTCTTTCCCATAAGCCAAGTTATTTTCATATTTACTTATTTATATATATTTTCTTTCCCAAGGTGGAGTATAAGCTCCTTCAGAGCAGTCTGCTTCATTTTTATCTTTATATTTTTAGCCCCCAGCATAATACTTGGCTTAGTATATATCTGTTGAATAGAAGTGGGGTAATCAAGTAAGGCTTCTCACAGAAGGTACCTGAATTGAGCCTTGAAGAAATCTAGAAATTCTAAAAGGTGAGGGTGAAGAAGAAGTGCTTTCCAACCATGGGAATAGTCTGTGAAAATGTTCAGATGCACATATTACATGTATCTGAGACATTATATGCATAATGGTCTGGGTAAAACATATGTTATAATAAGAAGAGAGAAATGAATTAAGTTTAGAAAGTAGGGTGCCAGACTATGGAGGTCCTTAAATGCTGAGGTGAAGAATCTGTATTTCACAAAAATGAGTGTTGGTAGACAAAATAATCTACTCCTCTGAAAAAAAAACTACACAATTGCAAAACAAAGTTAGAAATTATAAGGAAAACATTAAGGTCTATAGAAATAAAAAACTGCCTAGATGATAACCTATCTCCAAAATGGCAAGCAGTTTTGCCAAGTAGAGAGAAAAGCTGGATTCAGTCCTCAGAAGTAGTGAAATTAATTTGTATGTTGTACATTCAATTAATATTTAAATAAAAGCTAACAGTGTCTCAATTTTTAATTATTTAAATGCTTCATTTGACTTTTGTCATTATTTCACATAATTATTTTGGTATTTTCTTAAATTTAATTTGTCTTTTAAATCATTGTTTTCATCTAAAACTTATTTTTTGAAGTTTCAAATATTTTAAGTTATTTTCTACTCTAAAATAGTATGTTTTTCTGTCCTGAATTCAACTTTTCTCTTCACTTGGGAAGATTCCATCTGCCAATCTCCTGAAATTTCAGTCCACTCTAATAATGAGCAATTCTACATACAGATGCCTACATTGCAAGAGATCATCATAGATTTGTAACTCAAATTTCTTGAAATCGAAGCGTGACCCACTTTGGCTACAAAGCTCCTGACTCAGTATCCTATTCATAACCAATAGAGACTATTACAGAGTTCATTAATTCTCATCACCATTCAATTGTCAATTTAAGGGATGCTATGAGTAAAAAGCATGTTATACTCTATAAATGAACAAGAGAAAATACTGCCCAATCAAGACTTATGCGTATAAAAGCTAAATGTTAAGGTTTCTTGTATCCTCTCTGATTAGGGATTTAAAATGAAACATAATGATGAATATCACTTGTTCTAAAGCAACAGCTAAAAGTTCTGTGGAAATCCAATTTTTATAAGCAATGTAATACTACTAGCATCTTTAGTGACGTTATACAAATGGAAGATGGCATGGTTTAAAAAGCGAGACGATCAAAATAGTTAAAGGAAACTTAGTGTGAGGAATCAGTTTATCCTTAGTTTAGGTCAACTTGAAACTTATTCAGGTTTCCTGCAGTTAATTAACCTCATGGCAATTATATGAATACATGAAAAAAAAAATTTCAAATCACAAACATAGAGAAACATGCTTCTTCTTGGCAAAATTCCCTTCACGTTTTACTGAAAAAGAAAACAAAACAAGTAAAACAAACTGAGGCCATTTGCTCAGAGCTCCCTGTTCTTCCCTTTTCATCTTGCATCCATCCGATGTCACCTCCTCCTATGTCCTTCACTTCCAGTGTCAGGTGAAGTGGTGCCCTCTTTTTTGCCATGGTCGACCCTTGTATCTTTACTCTTTATTCTATCCCTTCCAATCTTCTTCGGGAGATTGCTATTATCATCATACACAATATCTCCTGTTATTTCCCTATATACTGTCTATTTCCTGCTGCCTACAAACACGCCTATGTCTCCCCTATCCTAAAACAAATACAACAAAAAGAAATCTCATCTTATCATTACCATACTTACCATCCATGCTAGCCATTTTCCTGTATCTTTCCTCTCTACTTCTTTGCTGAACTCCTTGAAAAGGCCATTTACACGTAATGCCTCCACATTCTGAAAACTGAGGATACCACTAGCCATTCAATCACCCAGCTTAGTAACTTAAAGCTTCAAAAAACATTAAAACTCTGGGGCACCTTGTATATTATGGGTGTGGACTTGGCAAATAATTAGATGTCAGGGAGAGGGAAGCATCCATGATGACTCCAAAAGTACCAGTTCGGAAAGATAAAGATGTCCTTAACAGAAAGAAACAAGTGTTTAAAAGGTGTTGAGGTGGAAGGAAAATAGTGAGTTCTGTTTGCAACATGTTGGTTTGAGACAGCTATCAGACATTACAGTGAAAATGCTTAACTAGAGTTCAGGAAAAGAGACTCAGTATAGATTTGGGAATTGTCTATACAGAGATTGTAGTTGAACCCATGGAAACAGATAGGCTCATAAAAACAGATCATAGAGAAAAAGGAGGAAAGTTTTACAATGAAGACTGAGAAGGAAAGGTCAAACAAGTAAGAGGTGAACCTGGAGACAGCATTACCATTAAAGATCTGACCTACAGGATGGCTAAAGTCAAATATGTGTCTGCAATAAGTCAGGTACTAAATATGGTTGGACCATGGGAACAGGAGGCCACCAGGATGCCTATGGAAGGGCAAACTGGCCCAGAGGTCAGAAATAGTAAGTCAAAGCCTTGGTGCTGAAAGACAGAGACAGAGAGAGAGACAGAGACAGAGACAGAGAGAGAGAGAGAGAGAGAGAGAGAGAGAGAGAGAGGAAGAAAGAAAGAGAAAGGAAGGGAGAAAAAGAAAGAAAGAAAGAAAGAAAGAAAGAAAGAAAGAAAGAAAGAAAGAAAGAAAGAAAGAAAGAAAGAAAGAAAGAAAGAAAGAAAGAAAGAAAGAGAAAGAAAGAAAGGAAGAAAGGAAGAAAGGAAGGAAGGAAGGAAGGAAGGAGAAGGAATGAGAAGGAAGGAAGGAAGGAAGGAAGAAGAAGGAAAGAAGTGTTCATCCTATTTTTATGGTGAAGATTAAAAAGCTAGCCGTCATAAAATTGACTGGGGAAGAAAGAAACTTCATCTTACACCATAAAGTGTATACAAAACCTTCAGGCATTTCTCATGAAAAAGTTCTATTCTGATGCAGATATCATTCAACATATTTATTAGAGTTCAACTACTAGCAAGTCACTGTCCTAGACATCAGGGAATCAAGAATGACATGAAAAATAAAATAAAAAGCCCACAGTGGCAAGTTAATTTGACATTTGCAGACTATGAAAAAAGACTTTTCAGATCAGTTTTTACCTCGGGTCTCAGAGAGATACTTATCCTTTATCACTGGGTAGCATGTTAGAGTACTGGGTCATATGTTAAAATATAATAGACTATAAACCTCTTGCCTTACTCAAGCTGTCTTTGAGACAGCCCATGTCCCTGCTGGTGCAGAAAAAAACTTTTATTTTTGCCTAATATAGGAAAAAACGAGTTTTTTAAAAAGAATTTTAGAGTCAAAAACCATCTTTAAAATAATCCCTCAAACTACTTCATTTTTCAGATTAGGAAACTGAGACCTAAAGAGTAAAATGAGGCTCCCAAGGTCTTGCCAAGTTGGATGGCAGGGCTGATTCTGAACTACTCATGGCACGCATACACACGCCAGCATTTCTTATAACTTTCTTATGTAATTGCAAACTTTAAATGGTAGGGAACTTCTTTTCCAAACATTTCCAGCTTCCAACATAAACAGTCAGTCAGTCAACAAGTACTTATTGAGCACATACTACATGCCAGGCATTATGTTAAGCCCGGGCATGACAAAATGCAAAAACCAATCCCTGCTGTAGAGTAGGCACCTACAAGATAAACACAGAGTAATTGGAAAGTAACCAGAAAGAAAGGTACTAGTAACCTATACTTCTAAAAAAAATAACCTTGTCAGTTGAGAGAAGGATAGATTACAGTGGGGAGAAAGTTGAGGCTGGGAGGCCAGTTGGAAGTCTTTTTCTATAGGACTTGGCAGGAGATTTAGATAAGGATCTGAATAAAGGTTATGTGTGTGAATGTAGAGAATGAGATGCATGGGAGAGAAACTGTTAAGGTAGAAACAAGATTTAGCAGGCATGTTGAGGAAGACCCGGAGGTTAAAGACCTGGAAACTAAGAGAATAATGTTGTCAACAGTAATACGGAAGTTAGAGAGAGAGAAGGGTTTTGGGAAAAGATAATAAGTTTGAGATGCTTAGGAAAGATATTAGGGTTGGATGTCAAAGCAGAGACAGGTAGTGATGCATGGAGGTGGCTCTGATTGGAGAAATTCCTTCTATTGAAAACTTTTTACTCCAACTACTCTGAAAACTTTGTCTGGAGTTATTTGATCAGAAAATTATTGAGTTTTTTCATTTATTTGTTTCAAAAACAAACCAAAATAGTTAGACATTTTTCTAAAAATTCCTAAAATTCTGAAAAAAAACAAACTTGGTATTTTCTTACTGATTTACATTGAATTCATCAGTTAAAAGATTGTAAGTATGTAACTGGCTTTTGACCATGCCTAGTTTGCCAAACATGGAACCCACTGTGTCCCCTACCACGTAGGTGGGATAGCCTCTTCAGTTGGCTACCTGGGTTCTTTAAAGTAGAGAAATTGAGAAGTTCCCTCTTTTTCAGCCAGTTTTCTTTTCTGACATGTTTTCAGCCTTGTTCTCTTCTGTGCCCTCCTATCTTCTGGCCCTAGCTTGAAGGCCATAAACTGAACCAAATGAGAAGGGAAGGAATGTCCTTCCTTTTCTCTCCTTTTCTCACCCCAGCTCAGAGAAATGGGTCTGGGGGGTGTTTGTTTCTGCTTTGTGTTGTTTGTCCTCAGTTTCAGGTGTTGGAGGTGCTCCCAGAGAATCCTAGCCTTAGAGCCAGGATTGTAGGCCAGTTGGTGGAGCCACCCAGGCATAGGTGCCCTGAGCAGTCAGGGTGTCTGGGAGTCTAGCCCAAGGTTGGTTTTGGACTTGGAACAGATTCTGTGTCCTATTGAAATGGAGCTAAACTGTGAAGCTGATACCCTTCCACTCCCTAAGGTTGTTCAAGGAGGGAGGGGATTATGCCTCCTATATGTTGGGGGGTATAAGTTTCCATATTTGGGATTATACTGTTTGGAAGTAGATTCCTCTGTAAAAGCTCCATTGTGTTAAATATGTAATTCAATTTCATATTTATACCTAAAAATTTAGAGAATATTTTGTGTTTTAACATTGTTTTGGCTTTTTTTGAGAAATAGAGTAAAAAGAATTACTTTCCCCCATGATTTACTGTATTTTATAATTACTGCTCCAACATGTGACATAGAATGGAATTCAAAAGTGTCTTTTTAAGAGTGGAGACAATGAGTAATGGAGGGTGACTTCTTGGATTTTCCACTGCATTATAATTAATAATTCTTAGAAGGTAGCTTAGAGGAAAAAAGTTGAGTTGATTTACAATCCTTTTTTTGTGTGTTGCTGAACTTAAAAAAAATTCTAAGTGGAAATGAAGGCTTATCTTACAAGTTCCATAAATAAAATAAATATAAGCAGGCCTCTAATTTATGAATTTGCTGATAATAATACTTTCCCGTTATCAACTTGTTCTTTAGCTAGGTACATTAAAATACAGAGAAATGCAAATCTGACTTTATTTTAATATAGCTGGCTAATTAACTTTGAAATTATCTTGACAATGTATATAATACTTCTAAATGTGTCCTATTCTTTTTTCTTCTCTAATCCTGATTGAGTCTCAGGAGTTATATTTAAAAGCTTATCATAATTCAATTCAACAAGCATTTATTAATATCAACTATGTACAAGGCTAAGTTCTATGAATATAAAGACAGAAATAAACAATCTTTGCCTTCAGGAGCTTATATCCTATTGAGGGGGTACAACATGTGCACCTGAAAGCAAGCACAAAGGATATGAAAGTAATACAACCTAATATCATGAAGTAATAAGCTAGGGGCAGCTAGGCAATGAAGAGGATAAAGCACTGGGCTTGCAGTCAGGAGGATCTGAGTTCAAACCCTGCCTTAGACACATTAACTGTAAGACTCTGGGCAAGTCGCTTAACCCCAATTATTCCCTCCCCCCAAAAAAGAATGGGCTAATAACTGGGGGATCAGAAAAGGCATCATGGATCAGGTGACATTTGAATCACCCTTTGATGGAAGTTAGGGCCTCTTCCAGGTGGCTATGAAGAAGGGGACATCAATCCAGGATATAGCCTGTTTCAAGGCATAGAGGAAACAGAAAACAACATGTAAGATGGTCATGCATAATCAGACTGGAAAGATAGATTGGAAGCAGATTGAGAAGGGCTTTAAATGTCAGTGGAGTTAATAAATTATCCAACAGACAAAAGGTCAGCAAATGACAGCCAGCTGACAATCTGTTTCTACTTATTGTTTTGTTTTTTTTAATGTAAAAATCATTCTTAGTTCCTAGGATATATGAAGAGAGGCCATAGCCCCTATACCCTGCACCCTGTGATAGTCACTAAGGAGCCACTGTAGGGGGATGACCTTACTTTAGGAAGATCAATTGGTAGATGGAAGATTGAATGAAAGAGGTTAATAGACTGGATTTGGGGAAAACTTCTTAGGAGGCTGTTGCAATGCTCTAAGGATAATGAAGGTCTGCATTGGGATAGTGGCCATATTAATAGAAAGACCATAGCTACAGAAGATATTGCAGTGGCAGAAACAGTCAGGGAAGCAACAAGCAAGCAATAAGTGCCTAACTAGGTACTTATTAATTACTAGGTACTAGGTACAGTGATGGGTATAGTAGATAGAAAGCTGGCCTCAGAATCAAGTTAACCTCTGAGATACAATGAATCTGTGACTCTTGGCTCCTTTTCTGCCATTTCAATACCCAAGTGCTTTGAAGACTCCTATCTCCATTGGAAAAACAAATTCCTTACTAGGAGCTCACTGCACCAGAAAAAAATAAACAAAAAAATAAGGAAATCTAGCTTCTTTAAAAAGTGTCAGGTACTATACTACAAATTGAGGATACAGGGATAGATACAATTTATGTGTGTATATATGTGTGTGTGTGTGTGTATATATATATATATATATGTAATATATATAAACATAGACATATGTGTGTATACATGTGCATGCATATATAATGAGTTCTATTTTGGACAAATTTTATGCTTAAATTTTGGAAACCCCTACAAGTAGATTATCCATCTCAAGTTACAGAAAGAAAGAAAAAACCTTCTTGAATTATTCAAATAAAATATCCATCAAATACATGACTCTCTAAATTAGAATTAGGTCTATTCTATTTGCTAGTTCACTATCAATGATATTTCTTTAGGAAATTAATTTGTGATAATGTCTTTTGTGAAAGGAAAAAAAGAAAAGGAAATGTAAAATAAGTTACTTTCTTTTTTTGTTTTTTTTTTGAAGGGGGAAGGCAGGGCAATTGGGGTTCAGTGACTTGCCCAAGGTCACACAGCTAATAAATGTGTCCACTGTCCAAGGCCAGATTTGAACTCAGGTCCTCCTGACTCCAGGGCAGGTGCTCTACTCACTGCACCACCTAGCTGCCCCAAAATAAGTTACTTTCACATCACAGAGGAGTTATTACCAGACTTTAGATAGCCATTTTGTCAAATCTCTCATCAAAATATAACTTACACGAAGACAAAAAGAAAATGCTGAAATCACTATGTACAAAGTTCTCATGAGTCTTGTCAATCTAACCAATGACAGTATTCTGAAGCCATATTCTATTAGAGAGAAGCAGATAGCCATAGGTACATAAGGACAACATGTTTTATTCAAAAAAATAAATACAATTTTCCTTGGCTATCCATTAAAATTTCATAATTGGTGAACTATGTACAGCAATATAAACCTTAACTTACTGATGAATTTAGAATTCATCTGATCGCTCTCTTTACCCTGTTTCCTGTGGTTCTGGAAGAGAATTCGACAATGAGAAGATTACATGATGGCTCTACACAGAAGGCATTTATAGGCTCTAATTTGAAAAAAGATGCAGAAACCCACCACTCTTTCCAGGATCAGAGGACAAATGTGCCACATCCTCAGAAAGGGTTGAACTACTTTAGTAATGACTGAAACTGGGAAGGAGAATACATTGGCAGAACAAGAATCTCAAAGGGAAAAGAAGAAGGGTTAAAAATATCAGGGAAAAGATAGAGAAATCAGATTACATGGATTTATTTTTAAAAGTCTTCCCTGCATCAAAAAACATGCAAATTTACCAAGAAACAAAGCCTAAGTCTTGATGTTTTAGGGCCAGAAGGATGTTCTAGATTTCAATGTTAATGCAAAGTTCTAAATTTGTTTTGTACAAAACCTATAAAGACTTTAGACAACTAATGTGCTCTTAACAAGTTAAAGGGATTTTAAAAAATAACAAATAATTTATTTTGCTTGCATTGAAGTATAGCTTCAGAGATCCTTCTGTTTTATCTTCATTTTAAAAATTAGTAGCTTCAAATAACCTTAATATAGAAGGCCAGATAAAGCTACAGTTTTATGGTTTTCTGCTATCTCCTCCTAACTTCTGTAAACAAATAATGTACCTGGCACCCATTAAATGATCCTATATCGAATCTTTTTAGAAATATTTTTCAACTTATTTATTTTTGTAATCTGCATTTTCTCTCTGATCTTATTTTCTGAAGATGAAGCACCTCTATAACTATACATCTATTCATTTAATAAACATTTACTAACAATTAATATTAACTTGCCAATGATATTAACAGCATACTATGTGCCAGGCACTGTGCTAAGCACTGGGAATACAAAGAGAAGCAAAAGACAGTCACTGCCTTCAAAGAGTTTACAATCTACTGGGGAAGACAACATGCAAAAAAAATATATACAAAGCAACTATGAACATGACTTACCTGTGCTACATGGTTGAGATAAGACTATTATATGTGTGTAACACTACCAAAAAGGCTGAATAAAGAACATTTCAAGATTTTGCGCTTAAGTTTAGAAAATTAGTTGTCCTACCCATATCCCTGGAGTGTTTTGAGCAAAGTACATTTTGAATCATAAAAGGCAATGAAAATGTCAGCTATAATTATCTCAGTTTCTGGTATTGCACATTTTACCTTACGAATGAACTTTGGGCAAAAAGTAATTTTATTTCTCATTACACTAATGAATGGACCTTTTTGGGGGGGGGAGGGATGGTATTTTTATTTAGAGGATAGGGACCACATCTGGGATTTCATTGTTAACAGGGATCTGCTGGATGAGGAAATTGTGTCTACCAGTACACATCTGCCAGTTATGGCTTTGGGTTTGGCACCTGGACATTTTAGGAACAAAAGTGCCACTATTAGGTATATGTGCATCTTGGACGTAACTCAGCAGATCCTTTTGCGAGATAAAACACTTAGTGACTTGATGAAGACAGCACTTCTAAATATTTTGGTAACATTTAAAAATAAAGATATAATAACATTAAATAAAAATGGTAACTTAATTATAGATTAGACCATCACATAGGCATAGAATGGGGGCCATCTCCAGTCATCCTGATCTATATTTTGCCACTGGACCCACATGACTCCAGAGGAGAGAGTGAGGCTGGTGACTTTGCACAGCCCTTGCTCACTTAAACCCAATTCAATTGCAAACCATGGCATCACCTTCCTGATGTCATGGTCCTCTTCAAGAACGAAGGACAATGATCTGAAAGTAGTAGTAGTTACCCCACTGGGGACCCAACTGGAACTGGCTAGTTGGGCAATGTACCTCCCTCCTTCCCTCCTTCCTTCCTTTCTTCTTTCCCTCCCCTCATCCTCTCCGTCCCTCCTCTCCCTCTCTTCACATAGGGTATCATACCCTTACCTGTGGGTACTCTATTCAAAGGAATGTAAATTTTATTGCTAAAAGCTGGTGAGATATTATGGAGATACAGGTTAGATTTCTTTTCTAAGAACCATGCCTTAAACACAAAATCAGTCTGGGTCTCATTGATTGGCCAACAATAGGTCCTAGCCCAAGCCTCACTTAGGCATTTTTTGGACTATGATGGCTCATAGTTAATAGCAATTGTTTCTGTTTTGGCCAGAAACCCTAACAGATTTGTTTTGTTTTTTGACTAAGTAAAACAGGTCATTCTTTGCCTCAATTCTTACCTAGCCTTAATCACTGAATGACCTTGCCTCAATCAAACTGAGAGACGGGAAAGACCTTAGCTTTAAAAGGCCAAGGTCTCCCGCTGCACATTAATTTAGGTAGTATTGTCATGTTTACTATATTGGCACAGGACAACCACGAGCAGCTGATATTTGTCCACTTTTTTGGGACTGTCTTTATTTCTGTAAAGAGTGCTTTGTAGTTGTATTCTCTAGTTCCTGTGTGTGCCTTGATAGGTTGCTGACTAACTATTTTATGCATTCTACAGTTATTTTCAATATAATTTCATTTTCTATCGTGTCCTACTGGGTTCTGTTGCTAACACACACACACACACACACACACACACACATATAGAAAGGTCACTGATTATGCAGGTTCCTTCTTATACACAGTAACTTTGCTAGTTATCATAATAAATTTTTTATAAGGTAACTCACTAGGGTCTTCTATGTAGACCATTTTATCATCTACAAAAGTAATAGTTTTGTTATAACTGGAATTTCTAGCATTGTGATAAATAAATGTGGTAATATTGGCTATTTTTTACTTCAACCCTGACCTTACAGTTTAAATTTTAAATAAAGACGTATGAATTCTGCCACATGATGTTGAAATTCTTGAATAATTGGTTTACAGACTGGCAACTTAACTAGTACAAATAATTTGTGACTCTGGGGCAAAATTAATTTTAAAAAGGTGTGTCATTATCCCTCTATCAAGTCTTATGTGCTGATACCCAGTTTATGAGACAATTAGGAACACCGGGGGACATATATCAACATGAAAATGAAGTGTTACAATCTCAGCATTTCATAGTCCTGATTTAAGGGAAAAGTCACATTCTCTAGAAATTCGTATGATTTGCTTCAGAAGAATTAAAAAATGCTAAGATAAACATGGATAGATAGTGTGGCTAGTGGTTAGAGAGCTGTTTTAAATGTAAAGATGACCTTAACTCAAGGCCTGTCCCTGACTAGCTGTTTGACTCCTGATGATACATTTAAGCATTAATTGTTCTAGGCCATTGGTGTCAATCTCAAATAGGAACAGGGCCCACTAAACCAAATACAGAGATTCCTCCAGGCCGCATATAGACCTAGTTAAAAATATGATATTATTTATGTTTTATTATTTTTAATTTATTTTATCATAAATTTCCCAAATACAGTTTAATCTAGTTCAGCTGCCTCGTGGAGTGTGTGCTGTCCATGCGCAGTGTGTTGGACCCCTCTCCTCTAGGCTCACCTTGGCTGTTCATATGCTAAAAGTATCACTGTTCGCAACTGAGTCAATACATCAGTAATTCAGGGACCTGTCATTTTGTTGATAACTCAGAAGTGAGAAATCACTCCATTTAAGCAAATCCCAATCATCTATGACAAAGTTTTAGAGAGCTGCTTGAGCCCAAAGATTTAAATGACATAACCACAGAGCTAATAGGCCTAAGAGCAAAGAAGCTATCACTCTAACCACTTTGCCATGCTGCCTGTCAGTTGGTTATTTAAAGTTTTATAATTTTGAAATTACTTTAAAAAGAAAAGACAGAGAAAGTGAGAGTAGAGGGAGAGAGAAAGAGAGAGAGAGAGGGAAGGGGAGAGACAGACAGAGACCGAGAGACAGACAGTAGTATAGTAGATAGAGAACTAATCTTGGATCTAGAAAAACCTGGCATCAAGTTCCACTTCTAATACATCCCTTTATTCTAACCTCTAGCTCTAAGACTGTACATTGCAGAGAAAAGTGACAATTTGCA
The DNA here is from genome assembly GCF_011100635.1 of Trichosurus vulpecula. Classification (NCBI taxonomy): domain Eukaryota; kingdom Metazoa; phylum Chordata; class Mammalia; order Diprotodontia; family Phalangeridae; genus Trichosurus; species Trichosurus vulpecula. The sequence goes on along the minus strand of NC_050578.1, from coordinate 95,554,328 downwards.
TAGGCAGAGGGCATTCACTCACCAGGACTTCCCTATACTATGGAAACTATAGGTCTAATCCTAAAATCTTTCCCTTATTTTAAATTTAAAGTGAGGAAATGATGCATTTTTAATGTAAGTTTTTATAAAGATTGAGTCATCACTCAAAGGAAGACTCAAAACTCAACATGGTTGATATGTGCACCCACATTTGGCATAAATTGCCTTTAGTTTTTAAGAGTTTTCATTTGTCCAAGGCTTTTGGTACTATATGAATTCTATAATATAGAGATGAAGTTAAAAACAAAGAACTAATGGGATTTCCTAGTTCTTAAAAATTTGGAATTGTTTCCAACATCACTTCTTAATTAAAATGTCCTCTTTTCGGCCCCACACAACAATGTCCAATGGCTTCCAAATGTAGACCAAATGCTAAACAGACAGCATAAATCAGTGAAAAATACTTCAAGCCCCTTCAATTCACTGTATGGCTATACCCTTTGTCACCACGGGCTAAATCCCCTCTCTGCTTCCCTTGTGTTTGTCCTTCATTCTCAAAGAGGATCATGACAGCAAAATGATGGCATGACTTGCAGTTGACTTTGATTTGAGTGAGAGGGAGCTGTTCAAGATAACCAGCCTCACTTTCTCCTCCAGAGCCATCTGGGTCCAGTGGCCTGATATTCACCAGGATGACTGGAGATGGCCCAGGATGCATTGGGAGACCCTGGCCCTTTTAGGCTAAGGTCTTTTCAGGTTGTCACTCTGAGTGAGGTAAGGCCCGTTTAGTGAATAGGCCTCTTTAAGAAGTTACCTCTGCTCCTCTAGGTGGCCTTTTGCAGCTGATATGGCCATAGAAGGTAGTCAATCAGGAACACAGAGACAAACTGAAGTGGTCTGGAATTCATGAAGTCCATTCCCAGGCCTAGACTTGAAGGTTTTCCATTTTGGAAAACAAATACGTAAACTGTTATTTATATGAAAGTATCTGAAAGAACCTGAGGAAAACAACATTACCATTTATGCCTTCTCTTAAAAAATAGATATGTTTCTAATAAGTGGTCTGCAAGCTTAATGCCAAATCATATTTCCCCATGGCCTTCCATTATAAGATTGGACATTTTCTTCACAGGAAAAAGAAATTGCTATGAGATGCATATACATACATACATACATGTGTTTATATTTCTATGCATATTTAACTTTTTATGGATTTTAAGGATCACAAAGTAACGCGAGTATGTGTTATAGCATTTTTTCCTATGAAGAAAATATTCATTTTAAAATGAAAGGGTATAGGAAACACAAATGGAGAGTCACAAATATAGGGGAGACATGGTCAGGTAATGTGCATGAAAGGAAGACAGGAGGCTAAAGGTTATATGTGGAAGAGGCAATCTATACCCACTATGCTGCAGGACTGCTGATGCTTTCCAACGATGGCATTACTCTGCTCCCCCTCGGCCTTCTTCCTCTATGGTCTCTGCCAGACAGGTTCCATGTTGTTCTGTTGGGTACTGCTTTCTGCTGACCTTACATGGTCAGTTGCTACATGAAGGTGTTCACTGGTCCCATAGCTGCCACTGGTGGCAAATAGGTATAGCTCCACTGAGTACCAGTTATGGAACACTTGTCTTTCCCCCCGCCCCACCTCTTCCTCTCCCTCCCCCCCACCTCTCTGTCCAGCTTCTTACTTTAGCTAGAGTCCTCAGCTAAGGCGATATACCTCTGGACTCTGCCATCTTTTGCTTTTATCATAAAGCATAGGGATTAAACAATGGCTGTTTTTGAAAGGAAAAGCCTTAACCCAGTCACTAGATTAGTGAAAAACTCTCAGTGGCTCTTCTTGCCATTAGGAGGGTCTGCATGTTCTCAGAGACTCAGCTGAAAATGGACATTTCCTCTTCAAATGGAGTTTCCTTTCCCAGGCATCAAGTATTTGGAACACCAAAGTCACAAAGGCATTGAAGATTCAAACCCAAATCCTCTAACTCCAAATTCAATGATTTTTCCACCCTAGGTAGGTAGAAAATTGTGTAGGGTTTTGAATGCCAGACTTAGAATACTGCATTGTTTATGGAAGGAAAGGATAAGCCTATGAAAGCTTTAATTAGGAAGGTAAGGTAATCAGACTATGATTTGGATACACTATTTTATATTGTAGACTGCTCTTCACAATACTCCATCTTTTACTGTATCTATATCTTCCTTTTGAATAAGACTCTGTACACATCATCCCTTCATTCTGGAAGATGTTAAGACCCAAGAGACCATTTAGAACCTATCCAGGTAAAAGAAGAAATGGAGGCGTAGATTGGGGAGGAAGAATATTGAACAGAAGTCCAAAAGAAATTATAAAGGGAGAAGGTCCACATTTTATGAGTACAGAACATGAGGCATACACTAGAGAAATGGAGGACAGAAAACAATGTATATCTAAACATCATACTTGCCATTTTGAAGAAAAATGGGCAACATCCTTTTATGGAGTGATTTAAAGGATTTATAGTACATTGTACCTAAGGAATAGAACTCTTGACCCAAACGGACCGACTTCAAAACACTACTTACACGAGAAGACAATTTTTCACCAATTGGTTGTCATAATATTAGAATTTGTGGTTACTGAAGGACTAAATGTTTATCTCTATAATAGTCCTTAATGTATCATGCTAACAATCCATGGTTATTATTTAGATGAGAACTTAGCAAGACGACAACAACAAAAGCAAAAGCCTTTTTTATTGTTTTTTTTCACAAGGGGAAGAAAATGCATAAGTACTTGGCATAGACAGATAATGGTAATAAATATGTCTATGCAAGGGGTAATTTTGAGATGAATGCTGGGTACTATAGACAGATTGATAGGACACACCATTTACATGAAATGTAGGCTACATTTCAAGTACACTGAAATAAGGTGTCTATTCATGCTGGAATTGTGCTTTGCAGAGTTGTCAGATTTGGTATAAAGTTAAACCGCACCACTTTACGTGACCCTCTCCATGCTATTATTTATCTTAGTTGAGTTTGTTTGTTTAATCTCATCCAGTCAACTCTTTTCTAAATAATAATATTTCTACTATTTGATAAATACTTATTTTTAAGTATGATCTAAGTAATCAAATAACATAAAGTGGAACTTATATGGGCAATGAAGAAAAAGAAAAGAAAAAAATAATAAAAAAAAGTCAACTCCCACTAGCTGGGACACAGGAGGTAATTTTGCATAGAATAATGGAGGGGTTTTATGGTGGATCTCATCTACATACAAGAACTCTGTTTTTCTTGATAATAACCCACAAAACACCTACTCATTTCACTTAAAAAATGTGTTTGCCCAAGACGTCTGAACATGAACTCTTTCTAGTATGCCCTCTCTGAAAATACATTGTGAAAAGAAAAGGATCATACAAAGAGACAAAATCTTTCCCATTCCTCCCCCTCTCCTTCTTCAGTGCCCCATAAGTAATGACAAGTATTCAATCAGGGTTAACAGGTCAACGAATGCAATAGAAAGAACCAGTGCTTGACCTTTATTCACAACAGGACTAAAAGTATCCCTCAACAATTAAGTATCAGTGACTTATAGGACATTTGACAACATTTTAATATACTCAGTCTTACTTCAACTTGCCATTCCTTTCTTTATCTCCACTTCTCTGCTAGGCCTGGTATATACCCTAGCCCAGCCCAGCCCTCTTCCCAGAGGTACATTCAAGACTTCCATTGTCCAGAGGCAACACAGCCCACCCTTTTCAGAGATCATCCCTCCCCAGACAGGCCACACAAGTTGGAATCCACTAATTTCCCATGTGATAGATAACATTTTCCCATTTATCTTTTTCAACTTCTACCAAATATATTGTTTTAAAATTGAATGACTTTACACTCCAGATTTGTTGGACTTACAGAGATCTTTCCTTTATTTTTTTAAAAGCACACTTGATTTTCCATTTTACTTATTTTGTTATGCAAATACACACACACACACACACACACACACACACACAAACACACCATCACAATCAACCAAAGAGCTGTTCATTCTCTATAATGACAGTCTCTGTGCATTCTCGCAGGCCTTTCCCCTATGCCTAGACCATGTTCTCTCTATATCTCTTAATACTAAAACTGAAATACTTCTTTTTCCTCAAAGCCAAATTCATCCTTCCTTGATGTCCCCAGGTAAAAAATGATCTCTCCAAACTCAAAAGTTCTACTTTGCTCTCATCACATTTGGCTTGGTATTATACTTATGCAGAATTCCAAACCTCCTACTCCAAACCAACTCTTTGAGGGCAGGAAGGTACTATCATTTTTTATCCCTGTATCAACAGGGACTAGCAAGTGCCATAAACACTGCAGGCATTTATCAATCGGTATTTAAGTCAACAGATATTTATTGTTGCTAAAGCCTAGTTTCAAATTTAAGTCAATTTTTATCTTATTCAAACAGTCTCTTAGAGTTTAAACTAAGCAACAAGAGAATTAAATGAAACATTCAAAAGCTGAAAGTGCTAGTTCATGTATGGAATGTGCAGGTTCATATTTAAATGTGTAATATCTAGCCAAACCATTTATATTTAAGAGAAAATCTAAATCCCATTCACATATAAAATTAAATGTTATTAATGTTATCAATTAAAAAAAAAACCTTACCATGGCACTTGAGCTCTGAACATGAAGGGAAAAAACACCTGAAAAGGCTGATATTTTTAATGTAATAATGGAAATATTTTAAATTTTGTATTTCTAATCAAGAACAGAGTAATTGCTGACCAGAGTTCTTTACCTATTTCCTAGGATTTCTACTTACAAAGCAAATAAGACAGTGAAATATTACTACTAACCTGCATGAGATATAATGGTTATTGATTAGATGATGAGCCTGTGGTGCACTGATACACAAATTGTGAATATTACATTCACAAGCTCTTGAACAAAACTTAACTGACTGAAAGTTTAAAACCTCTATGTCATATTTGTCCCTTCATCAAGTATGCAGTTACCCCCCCCATTTTGTTAGACACTAAAAATACTTTTAAAGCAAAGTAAGTATGTGACTTCTAAAAACAAAATAAAATAAAACGTAGAATTTTAAATGGTTGGCATTATCCTCCTAAAATAAGTCCAGTGCTAGGCACATTTTCTTATCTTTCTCTTGTTTTTTAAAAGAGAAGAATGAAAATATTGATATGATTGCAAAAATCACTGTATATATTTTAAAACTCCAGTCCATTGCTGACTTTCTCCGTGATGAATACAGGTAACTAAAGAGATTATTGGTTTAGAATTCTACTGAAAATCAAATTCTGTTATCCAGTAATATAATGATCCTGAGTCACTCCTTCTGGCTTATCACCTTAATAATACAGCCTCTAATATCCCTGTCTGGCAAACCCATAATTATATTTCAAGCTCTCTTTTATTAATGTCTATAGAAAAAGGAGCCACTGCCAGGCAATTGGAGACTGCAGGGAAGTGATTCTGAATAGACAAAACTGACAAGAATTGTGAAGACAGAGGCTGTAACAGCCTCAGAATTCTGACCTTTAGAACTCGAAACCAGATGTATGACCCAACTCCTCCACAAACATGAATTCTTTTGTATTATGGGGAAAATGGCAAATATTTCCTGTTATTAAAACATTTGGGGATTACCTTGACCAGACTAATGCACAGCTTCAACAAAGGTAACTACATAGAGTGACAATAAAAAGATTGTTAAGAGTGCCCTCAAGCTACAGGACAAAGGGGATTATGTTTCTACTGGAAAGAACAGTTAAATTACAGGCACAAATCCATGCAAGCTTCCATTGCCCAAGATCACATTAACCTCTTTTGTTACTGCATTCGCTCCAGGACACTTGACATATAAAATCACCGGGAGTTCAGTTCAACAAGTGGCGATGAAGTTTTATGATCAATCAAGAGTAATAGTCTTAGGGCAAAACAGAATCTTGAAGGGTAACACGCCTTAACTGTTTATTATAGCTAGGATGACAGAGGACTCACAATGGACAAATGCAAAGCTGTTAATACTGGAAATCAAGCTTCCTTGCCCTTACTTCCCTTCAATTCTCAAATTCCCCTAAGTCTTTAGACCACCCAGATATTAGCTATTCTAACTACCCCCTGAAACAAAAGTGATGGTCTGTATTCAGAATTGCAGTTTATTCCTGCAGAAGGATATGGCTTCCTCTAGAATTTGGAGTAAGGGAAGAGCAAGGGCAATCACAATTATTAGAAAATAGAAAACACCCCCAAAATAGGAAGTATTGCACAGTTATAGTAAACTTTAAAACATCAAAGACAATCACTTATTCTTTGAAATTTACCTAGTGCAATGTTAATGTAGACTATATTTTGGAAGGTAGATAGAGATAGAAAATTGCATGAAAATTTTGTGAAAGATGTTTAAAAATACTGATCATGGCAGGACCATAGTTTCATACAGGAGAGCAGTGAGAAAATAGTGGCCTAAGACCAGGGCATCATGTGTGCCTGATAAATCAAAACATTACGCAAGATTACAAATGGGATAGCTCTTAAAACTAGCACACAGGAAAAGAGGAAAATTATAAAAGAATAAGTTCTGAATTCAAAGACATCAGGGCACATGAGTCATAATATGGACAGATACAAATGAGGAAATGAATTAATTTTCTGACCCTCGGTTTCCTATTTTGAAAAATTAAGATAACACTTACATTCTTACTGAAAAAGACTGTTGTAAACAAAACACGTTATAACCTTAAAATATCCTGTAAAATGTGAGTTATTGTGACGATGAAGACCTTGCTTCTCTCCTCAACCTCAAAGAAATTACAAAACAATTCACATTATGCCTCCTCTTAGTAGATTATAATGAGACTAAAAAGGAGGTGCAAAATAATACAAATGATCTAATACCAGGCTTTCTTTTCCTCAGCCCAGTAAAAACAAACAAACAAACAGAACACTCCCTGCCAAAAAAAAAAAAAAAACAATCTATGGACAGGCAAGCAGGTAGGAGAGGGTCAAACCTAGTATGATTCCTTTGATCCTGTCAATCTGTCAGTCAACAAGTATTTATTAAGCACTTTATTTGTCAGGCATTGTGCTAGGCACTAGTCATACAAAAGCAAAAAGGAAAAGGATGTTTAAAAATTGTATAGGGAAAAAATGCAATTGCAAGGTTGCCAATGATTTATGGCAGAGATTTTTAACCTGAGATCCATGAACCATGAATTTGGATGGGGGAAAGTACACATTTATTTTTCACTAACATATACCTGAAATTTATCATTTCTTTCCATTTAAAAGCATACTAAGAAGGAGTCCACAGACTTTAAGACTGCCAAAGGGATTCATGACACAAATAAGGTTAAGAAACCCCAAGTTATGAAAATATGAAATACAGTCACCGGGTGGTTCTTGGAGCTTTCAAAAATAACCATTAATACATACTATGTTAGCATGAGCCCAAATCCTTGTCCCATGAAAATTTATAATGGAAAGGGCAGATTGCACACGTCAGAGTACAACTGGGACATGTCAAAGGCAATAGTAGAAAGGTCCAGACTCAAGTATAACAGCACCTCTGACAGTGGTTTCTCTTCTTATCTCAACTTCAACTCCAAACAAGAACTACTTTTGTTTCCAAACACCCTCAAAGAGATTAGAAGGAAATCAGAGTATCAGAACTGAAAGCTGGAAAGAACAAGAATATTAGAAGTTCCTTGGTCCATTCCCCTCTTTTACAGATCAAGAAACTGAGGTTTTTGAAGATTAACTAATTTACCCAAGATCACCTAGATAATAAATGGCAGGCAAATCTGAACCCATGTCTTTTTATAGTTCCTACCACAGAAGATTTATATTTATTAATTATCCCTATATTTATTCTCTATATACTTATATATTTATTTGTTTTTCTCTTTATAATTAAAGCTCTATGTGAAAAGGAATTTGGGTGGTTTTTTTTGGTCTATATTCCTGTGTGCCACAGTGCCCGGCACAGGGTAAATGCTTAATAAATGCTTAGTGATTAAACTAAAACAACACTTTTACTCCTTAAATGTTTCAGAAAAAACTGTTTGGTTTGTTTAGATCTTTTTAAGTCTAGATTTTCTGGACAATTCCCTGAGTAGGCCACCACATTTTAAATAGAAGGGACAGCTGTAGCAGGGATAATCTTCTTAGCACAAAAACCTCCCTGCCTGCAAGTTCTCTAGAGAATAGAGAAAGGAAAAGCTTCAGAACCAGGGTCAGCAGGCAAGAAACCAATGAGTAGAACTTGCTATAAAAAACACTCAGATTTCTCTTTAGATGTTGGAATGTGCTAATATTTGGGGAAACCATCTGAGTATGACAATAAGTATATATTTTTAAAGTGCAAGCTGGTTTAAAAAGAGCCTCTGAGCTCTATTTAAAAAAAATAGAAAGTGACATGAATAATAGAAATGGAGCTTTAAAAGTACTGCTAAACATACTCCCTCGGGGTCTGGTTGTTTTGGTTTAGTCTCACTCTCTAATTTACACCAAAGTACTACAATAGTCATCTAATGGTGTTTGGCTGAGCAAAGTCCAGAACTAGATCACTCATTAACTAGAGACAGTGAGATTTTAAAATCTAAAAATACTTACTTTTCTGAATCAGTTACTTGGATATACAAGGCACCCTCTAAACATTTCTATATATAAGCTGTTCTTATTATTGTAATTATATCCATTTGTTCTAGAAAGCAAAACAAAACCTCATTGAAAACCTAACATACCCTTGCACTGGTACATTCTTTCTGACAGACAACCTATAATGCTGACAATGTGAGTACTGACAGTCAAAAAAAAAATTTAATGGTCAATGAGTCAACCTCAATAACAAAAAAAGGGCATTCTAAATGTTTCACTTGAGGATATCATCATTAGCAAAGTTTTCAATTATTACTGCTATAGGCTTTCCATTTTACCAAATTCAAAATAAAGTTAAAGTTTATAAATCACTTCGTGGGAGAAAAGGTGACTTCTATATAAGTCACACATTCAGGAAAAAAAGTTTTCGTTTCACTACAAAATCCTCTTTATATCAGTAGTTCAGTATGGAGCAAATAAAAATGTATAAAGAATGTTTTATATTAAATATATTCTGGATTTAAATAACAATTTTGCTAAAACATTAAAATATCCATATTATTTCAGGAGAAATTACATTGTATGTTGTTCTGAACATCATAGATGAGTTGAAGTTCCTTTGACACTGCTGGTGTGGGTCACTTTCATAACTTTCACTCTTGGAAAGTAAAAATACTGTACAAACACCCACATATCTGTAGGAGTAATTCTACATTCATACCTGAGCTGCATATATGACTTTAAGGAAAAGTCACACATAAGTGCTAAATATTGAATGAGATTGAAGCCATCAAACTATGTATAAACATGGACAGGTTACAAATGAAGCATCCACCACTCTGTCTTTATGTGATATCAGAATACAGTATGTGGTGTTTATATTTAGAATATGGAAACCTTTTTATGATTCCTGACATAAATGATTTCCTCACAGTCAATGGAACTAGCAAGTGCTAACCAAAAGTAGCAGTCAGTAAGTAGGCATTTATTAAGTGCCTGATATGTGCTAAGCACTATAAGATCCAGATTAAGTACAGTTAGTCTGTGTTCAATAGTTACAGATTGAAACTGGCACATGTGTGAGGAAATGCATTTGGTTAATTATAAACTCTAGGGTACGTTTTAGATGGACATACTGACACACAATAGCTATGGTTTATTTGATGTTAAATTACTTATAGACGTCTATACAATAGAGACTGCCTAACTTAAATTGATGAGAGTTTAAAATCTCTTCTCACATTGATACAATAAGCCTTACAAAGGGAGTGAGAAGGATAAGAATTTTGAAAAAAAATTCCCTGAAGAAATAAAGGATTTTGGTACAGAAAGGCAGAAATAGCTGAAATGACACTGTGGTTCTAGGGAGAATTTCCATTTGAAAGCTAGAGATACAAAAACTATCAACAGCTCTGGGAAGGAAAAAATAAGGCACCATGTAGTCTATGATTTATGCAATATAAGGGCAAAACAAAGAGAATTTGTTTGGTTTGGCTGTAAAAGTGAAGATGGTGAGTAAATTGCTCTCTTGCCCCCTCGAGTAAAAAAAAATGGATGACTATTTTTTAGGGATCCTTGTTAAGGTATAGATTTGATGAAATCTATTTAAACTTTTTGGTATCATAGACCACTTTGGAAGTCTGGAAAAAAGCCTATGATAGATTTTAAGTGCATAAACTAAGAAAAAAAAATCTACAAAGAAAACCAATTACATTGAAATCATGTTACAAAGTATTCCAACATTCTTAGAGTAGCCTTAAGCTATTAAATCATCATACATACATATGTACATAGATGTCAATCAATACATATGAAGATATCTGACCCAGGGGGTGACATCGTCATACCTGTGCTTTTAAGCATTTTTCACAACTAGGTGAAAGTAAATTTATAAAGAATTAAAAGTAGGCAGGTACCTATTATAATATTTCAACCTGTAGAACCTGAAACTAGGGTGATAACAATGTAAGATAAGAGTCAGGGACAGAAATGATTGATAATACAAAGGCAGGTCTTCCAGAAATTGGAAGGTTACTGTAGGGGTAGGTAAAAACAAAGAGCTAGATGAAGATAAAGAAAGTAGGAGAATGATCAGAGAAGGTAATTTCCATATTTAAAATCTTGATGATAAAAATAATTTGTAGTGATGGTAGAGTCTGAGGTACAACCACTCTGAAAGATGGCTGGGGTAGAGTGCAAAGGTAAGTTGTAGGAGTTAAGAGTGTTAATTAAATGGACGGTAAAAGTGTACATGGTCCTGCCCAGCTCTGCCGCACTTAAATCCAATTCACACACAAGTCAGGAACACTCTTATGATGTCATTGGTCCTCCTCAAGAATGAAGGATGAACAACTTCTCCACCATCAACACCAGGGTAAGTATTGGACTTAAAAGGAACACTGAGCTAGGGACTGAATGTGTAGAAAAAGGTGAGAAAATGGTCTGAAGTAGGTAAGAAAAATAAAAGGATTTGGACAAGGTGATATAAATAGATGGAACCAATCTCAAAAAAGAAAAGTCTGCTGAGTGATGGTGGAAATGGGAATTAAGTAATAATATGACTCCTCTTCCTGCCCCTGTGTCTTAGGACATGAGAAAACCAATGACTAGTACGGGTAAAAGGGGTTAGGGATGAATTTTCAGGAAAAGTGCAGGTTTCTTAGAGTGCTGGAAGATAAAGGTAAAACTGTGGGGAAAAGATATAGGATGAAAGTGGAGTTTCTTTTTATGAATTATTTATTTATTTTTAACATTCATTTTAAAAAATTGTTGAGTTCTGAATTTTCTTCCTTCCTCCCACTCATATCAACTATACATGTGAAAGGATACAAAACGTATTTCCATAATAGCCATGCTGCCAAATAATGTGAGAAAAATAAAGTGAAAAATATGCTTCTATCTGTACTCAGACTCATTAGTTCTTTCTCTGAACACGGATAGCATTATTAAAATCAAAGTTCTTCAGAATTGTCTTGGGTCATTGTATTGATCCGAACAGCTAAAACATTCATAGTTGATCATCGTTGCAATATTGCTATTACTGTGTACAATGTTTTCATGATTCTGCTTACTTCATTTTGTTTCAGTTCATATAAATCTCCCCAGTTATTTTTCTTTCTGAAACTATCCTGTTTGTCATTTCTTATAGCACAATAGTACCTCATCACAATCTATCGCAACTTACCCATCCATTCCCCAATCGATGGGCTTCCCCTCAATTTCCAATCTTTTGCCACCAATAAAAGAACTGCTATTAATATTTCTATACAGATAGGTCTTTTTCTTTTTCCTTTGATCTCTTTAGGTTACAGGCCTTGTAGTGATATTGATATATCAAAGGGTACAAGTGTTTTCATAGTTCTTTGGGCACAGTTGCAAATTGTTCTCTGTAATAGTTGGATCAGTTCACAACTCCACCAAAAGTGCATTAGCATCCCAATTTTTCAACATTCCCTCCAACGTTGGTCATTTTTCTTTTCTGTCATATTAACCAATATGATAGATATGAGTTGTGTTCATTTGAATTGCTCTAATCAATAGTGAGTTAGAGCATTTTTATGTGACTATTGATGGCTTTGATTTTTTTTCCTGAAAACTGCTTGTTCACATCCTTTGAGCATTTATTAATTTACAATTCCAAATCCTTTGTAACTGTGAAATGACTTGCATTCTGATAAATTTTACTCAGTTATCTATATATTTGAGAAATGAGACCTTTATCTGAGAAATTTGCTATTTTTTCTCTATTTCCTGCTTTCCTTCTAATCTTGGCTGCATTAGTTTTGTTTATGCAAATACTTTTTACTTCAAAGTAATAAAAACTAACCATTATACTTCCCCTGATCCTCTTTACCTTTTGTTTACTCATAAACTCTTCCTTTATGCATAGATGTGGCAGGTAAAATTTTTCATGCTATCCTAATTTGCTTTTATCACCCTTTATGCCTAAATCATGTACCCATTTTAACTTTATCTTAGTGTAAGGTGTGAAATGTTAGTCTCTACCTATTTTCTGCCAAACTGCTTTCTAGTTTTCCCAGATATTTTGGTCAAATAGTGAGTTCTTTTCCCAAAAACTTGGATCTTCGGGTTTAACAAATACTACATTACTATGGTCATTTACTAGAAAGTGATTTTTTTTTAACAATACAGGCAGAGTAACTGGTGCTACATTATAAGACAAATAATAGTCTGGTAAGGAGTAGCATTGAGCTAAATAGGAATGGGAATTCCGGGAGAGTTAGCAGGGGAGAGGTACCAACACTAAATCAATGAAGTGGTACCACATGTACTAAATTTTTTCAATATTGCAAGACTCCAGATCCTTTCTACCAATGCCCTCAGGGCAACACAAGAAATGTATATGTGCCAAATGAATTGCACTGCTTAATTTAAAAGTCACTAATGAAAAGCTAATCAGAAAGGGGCACAGAGAAGGCTTATAAATACTTTATTTTACAGATCCATAGCCTGGTTTAGATAATATAAAACATATATAGTAATAGTATAATAGGAAAATCATTGGATATAGAATTAAAAGACTTCAACTCAATACTAAATTTCCACCAGTGAACTGTATGACTCAGGTCAAGTTTCTTATGTATGTGTGCATACATGTATACACATATGTATACATATACACACATGTGTGTATACATATATACACATATTGTGTACACGTGTATAGTATGCATAAAGCAGACACAGAGTATTTTTAAATGTATATATAAGTATATACACACATATGTATGTGAATATATGTATATGTGTGTGTGTGTGTGTGTGTGTGTGTGTGTGTGTGTGTATATATATATATATATGTTATGAGTCATATCCAAGGTTTTAAAAAGGGAACCAATATCTCTTTTATGAAGTCATTTTTTATGGTATGAAAGTACATACTTGAATATCACTTGTCATATGGTCAGACTAAAGGCAGGCAGAAAAATCCCACATTGCCCATAAAAGGGGTGGGTGCATGTTCTCTAGTAAAAAGTGTATGGGATCTTATTTACAGAAGCATGCATACATGCCATTCCTTTGTGCTCACAGGCACTGCTGAAAAGTGGCCAGAATAAGGAAGTCCAGCAATTCAAACCAAATAGAATTTGAAACTTTTCCGATCATCTTTCATGGGGTACATTTTCCCAATTTATACTATTTTCAGTAATGACAATATCTACAAAGTATAAGATTATGATAATCCAACCAATGTCATCATAAGAAGCACTTGAATATTAATCCCATTAAGATCCCAGAAAGAAAAATAAAACTCGGGGCAGCTACGTGGAGCAGTGAGTAGAGCACTGGCCCTGGAGTCAGGAGGACCTGAGTTAAAATCTGGCCTCAGACACTTGACACATGTACTAGCTGTGTGGCCTTGGGCAAGTCACAACCCCAATTGCCCTGCCAAAAAACAAAAACAAATAAACAAAGAAAAAGAAAACTTACATTTTGCATAAGTATACTTTTTTCTGGTGGTATTAGATCTGTGTTAAAACACTAGAAAATGGCCACATCAACTGTTGCCACAATACCCTATCAATTATGTAAGTGACTAATAATTTGGAATCCTAAGATTAATTTTATGAATTAGCAAGTGTAAAGAACGAAGATTCAGAAAACTGAAACAAAACAAAAAAAAGTTACTTTGCATACATGGGACTTATTGCATAACACTGGCCAAGAGTGAATGGCTCACAATATTAAAATGTATTTAACACTATAAAGTTATGCCCAGAGAGCAATGTAGTGATGGATAGTTTACTGTTAAGCATAAATCTCATATCAGTAAAGGAATAGACTTTCCAGATCTTAAATGTTTCAAATTTGTTAAGCATCCCTTCCATAACTTCAAAGTCCATGATAAAAATACTGGACCACCAAGAATAGAACATAGAGGCCTATCACTGGACAACTCCACCTTGGCTGAGACTGACCAATTAATAATGAATAATCTTTGGGTATAACTGCTCAACCAGATACTATAATCAAAATCACATTATTCAAGAGAACATAACATAATAAGAACAGGCTGGCAGATGTTTTGCTGAAATGATATACTGTGTATCCATGCTAATTGATACTCTTAACTCCTTGAGTTACTCTTCTGTGATTTTCTCCCTACCTTTCTGTTTCTTCTCTAATGCTCTCCGGATCATTATTCATGATCCACTGCATAATTATGAGTATCCTCAAGCCCTTTACTATGGGAATTTCTCTCTATATACCCTTTCTAAGTTATGTCCTCAGATCCAGAGGTCGACTACTATCCATAAGGCCAGACAGGTGACTCACATATCTACATATCCAATTAAGCTTCACTCCCCTGAGCTTCACTCCAATTGCCTGCTCCACTTAGATGGCAAAAAGGCTTGTCAAGCTAAACATATCCAAAACCAAATTCATTATCTTTTCCCCTACACCCATTGATCTTCTTAATTTTCTTATTTATGCTGAGGGCACTAACATTCTCTTGGTCACATAGATTTAAAATATAGGAGTCACCCTAGACTCCGTATTTCTTCACTGTCCATATTTAATCAATTGCCAAGTCTTGCCAATTCTACCTCCTGAACATAAATTACATCTGTACTCTTCTCTATATTCATAACACAACCACCTTGCTTCAAACCTTCATCATCTCTCATCTGTACTACTGCAATGGCCTCCTAATGGGTCTCCCTGTAATTCAGTAATTCACTTCCACAATCCATCTTCAATAGAGCTGCAAAAAGGGACCTTCTAAATGTTCTGATCATGTCAATTCCCTGCTCAAAAAGCTTCACTGGATCCATGTTGCATCTAAGATAAAATACAAATTTCTTTGTTTGGCATTTAAAGCTCTTCAGAATCTTGTTCCTTCTTGGATTTCTAGACTGATTATACATCACCCTCCTTCACTACTCTACACGCTAGCTAACCTGGACTGCTTGACATCCCCTATGCATCTACAACTTCCATGTCTTTACATTGCCTAGAATGTTCTTCCTTCACATTTATGCCTCTTGGAACCACTAGTTCACTTCAAGACTCAACTCAAGAGTCTCTTCCTACGGGAAGTATATACTAACCAACCCCACCTCATCCACATTTCTAGTGCTTACTTTTAGAAATTACTTTGTATTCACTTACTTACATCCATGTTGCTTACTTATAAAATAATTTGTTTTTACATCTTCAGAATCTAGCAAAGGACTTCCATATAGTAGGCACTTAACAAAAACGTGCTAAATGAATATTAATTCTGAACAAGTCCTGAATATGATTTTTAAAAAGCCTTGTATAGATTTTAGCATTTTTCCTGAGCTTGAACTCATTTTAGGTTTTAGCTTTGTTGGTGCTGTTTCTAGAAGTCCCTGCTAATTTTTTCATCCTTTGGCCTCTTTCTAGTTTGCAATAATAAGAATTAAAGGTGGGAGGTTTAGAGGTACCGAAGCATAGCAGACAGTGTCAAAGACTTGGATAAAGAAACACGTGGGCACAAAAACCTCCTCAGACACTTACAAGCTATGCTAGCAAGTCACAACCTCTCCGAGCCTGCTTTTTCAAGTGTGAAATGGAGGCAAGATTTCCTACTTCATAAAGTTTGCTGCACTGTACTATTATATATATATATATATATATATATATATATATATATATATATATGTATATATATATATGTGTGTGTGTGTGTGTGTGTACATATATATACACACACACATATATATACTTTTAAAATCTAAGTGTATAACAGAGCCTTAATAAAGTCATAGTCTTATTTAATTTTACTGATAATTTCTATTATTGTGCTATAAGAATATTTTTAATCTCCCCATTCCTCATAAGTCACAATTACTTTTAGAAAGTATGTATCCATAGTATCATGAAAATTTATCCAAGAAACTTTTAAAAATCCATTTTCCTAAAGTCTAAGGTATGTGTATACATATGTATACGTGTGTGTGCATGTACATATGTATGCGTGTATATGTATACACATACACACAAAAACTATATCTAATATTCCATTTATTTATTTATTCATTTATGCATTCATTCATTCGTTTACTTATGTTAGTATTATTGCTTAGGTGTTAGTAACCTTCTCTTAAGTTTCCAGGTATTTGTACATTATTAGTAAGTTGTTTGTTAGTTAGAATGAAATCTAGAGCAGCAGTTCCCTTCAGTATCTTCTGCCTTCTGAAAGAAAATGTTTAGCCAAGTCAATAATGTATAGGATGCTTTGCTTTTCCTAAAATGAAAATTACAATATAAATCTTTAAAGATTTCTATTATTACTATGCATTGAAATTATCAGTTGTTTCTGGATGACAGACTAATCTGTAGTGTACTTTCATGATAAAAAAGTAAATCCTTTGGAGTATATCGACATTTTATTTTATTATTGACCTCTAGTATATATGCCTAACACAGGGATCTCTGTGTCACACATGGAAATTGTAGTTATTTTCTTCCTGTTGTTACATATTGCTTTCCAGAATCATTGGAAAATGTGCAGCACCACCAAAAATCCATTAGTGTGCTCTTATTTCATGTCCCTTTCAAAACTGATTATCCCCATCTTTTGTCATCTTTAGCAATTTTCTGAGTATGAAGTGAAACTTCCAAGTTGTTTTTATTTTAATTTGTCTTATTATTTAGAGCATTCTTCTATATGTTTGTCATTAGCCTGCAATTCTCTTCACACTTGTTTGTTCATATCCCTTGTCCACTTAGCTGATGGGAAAGAGCTTTTTGTCTTCTATATTTTTATTAGTTGCATGTATGAATATATGCATACACATATATGTACATTATGCATATAGAGAACATCAGCCCTGTATCAGATAGATAGATCGATAGATTAATTGATTGACAGATAGATATGTGTGTATATGAGAGAGAATATCAGCCGTGCATCAGAAATATTTGTAAGAAATATTTTTTGCAATTAATTCCTTTATTACTATACTTTAAGTAATTTTGTTCATGAAAAAACTTTTCAATTTCTTGTCATCAGAATTATCTTTTATTTTTTGTGATCGTCTCTATTCCTTGAATGTATAAGAAGCTTATTGTCCCAACACATCTCATGAAATCTTCTGAAATGAATAAAATTTGTCACATATAGAACAAAGGCCAAATTCTCTAGCAAAAGCTACCCTAGATGGAGCCCAAGAGAATGGAGAAAAAGCACAGATAGATAATGGATATTCTTTACTTTTCTTGCCTGATAATTTAAAAGGGAGTGAGATATTATTCCAGAAAGAAGCATAATTGAAACATATGAAATAATTAATTTCCTCTCAGTCATGAATCCAAGCCAAAAACAAAATTACAGATTTGGAAAATCCAAATCAAATTTGATATAAAATAAAAAGGTTAATATATTCTCCTTTCTCTCAATGCATAGGAAACAATAATAAATTCACAAGAGTTTGTTAATGAAATTGGTTACCCTTCTAGGTTAAAGGCTACTATCACTTAATGCAACAGTTTACCATAGGAAGTAAATGAGATGACCTTGTACAAATGAAAATGCAGAAGGGAATTGACAGAGTAATTACTCATTTGGCCAGGATGCTAACAACCCATAATCTTACAAAGAACACCATGTGAATTTTAATAAGTCCATAGACTAGTGGTTGTGTCTTTTTGTATTTAAAAATATACACAGTAGCGCTTTTCTCTTTTGGACGTCACTCCAACATTGGTTCAATAACCTTCAATAGCTTGTACCACTTCTGGGAAGTTTCTATCTTTTTCTTAAAGGTCAAACCCAGAGGTTTTTAAGGGCAGCTGGGGAGCATAGTAGAGAGTTCTGAGGCTGGAGTCAGGAAGATCTCAGTGCAAATCTGTCTTCAGACACTTACTAGCTTGTGTGTCCCTGGGAAGTCATCTGTAAAATGGAGAATATAATAGAACCTTCCTTTCAGGGTTGTTGTGAGGATCAAATAAGATTATTTTAAAATACTTAGCTCAGTGCCTGGTACATGTTAAGCGCTATATAAGTATAGTTGTTGTTATCATTATGAATGTCATAGATTCCTTAAACAGTTATGATGAAGCCTTAGACCCCCTTCATAGAATGTTTTTAAGCATATAATATAAAATAATAGAATTACAGAGGAAACCAGTTCAAGACCCCTGGTTGAGAGCTCCTAGTTTTACCACACACTTATCAAATCTAGCCTAAATCAATCACTAAAACCTAATGAGATCAAACAATGGTTTCTTCATCTTCCTCATATTCTGTTTCCCCATATTCATGACTCATTTACAAAATACATCTGACTTCTCTTTGAACTATTATAAAGCATACTCGGATCTTTATGAAACATATCCTAAATGTATTTAAATGTTATTCATAAAATAACACAATATAGACTTTAAAAAAGCATTGTTATATATAGAAATCATGAGAATTACTTGTCCTATAATAAAGGAAAGAACAAGGAATATCATGTGAACTACAATTTAACTGCAATTAATTTTCAATTCAACACAATAAATACTTATTGAATAGCTTATGATGGCCAGAGCCATGCACTTTGCTAAACAGTGCAGAAGATATGAGGAAGGTGAAGATACAACTCTCTCCCTTAAGGAGCTTAGAATCTGAATAGGATGAGATGGTGCCTGGGGCAAGACAGCAAGATCATATAGTACAAGGTAGAATATGACAAGATCCAAAGACATAAGAAGCAAGTATCACAAATATTCAAATAAGGGAGAAGACTTCTGGTTGTTTTCTTTTACAGAATTGGGGAATGGGGGTGGGGAGAAAAATAGAAGGGATAAATCAGGGAAAATTATAATGATGAAGATATTATTTGACCTAGACATAAGGGATGCACAGTATTTCAGAAATAAAAAGACTGCAATTAATAATTCTTTAAAATTTATTGTTCCTGTTTCTACCCATTCACAGAAATTCAATACAAAATCAGTTCATAAAAACAGCAATGGAAAATGAAGGTTTACCAAAAAAAACTGATACATGATTTCACTGAAAATTTCATTTCCTCTGTCACTGAAAGTGTTCAAAAAATGTAAAGGGTAATACAGGAAAAAAACCCAATGGACTTAGAATCAAAGAATTTGTATTTGAATCCTGTTTATACTACCTTTTCTGGGGTGGGGGAGTTACGGGGGATCTATATGCCTACAAAGTGAACTTAATAAACTCTTTTTACTTCCCCAGGCCCCCATTACCTTCTCTGTACAAATGAGGGTTGGACTAAGGTCCCTTATAATTCTAAAATCTAGGCCCTCCTAAAAAGGAAAATTTAAAAATTTTAACTAGTTATTGTTCAGTGTTTTTTTCAGTCGTGTCCTATTCTTTGCGATCCCATTTGGAGTTTTCTTGGCAAAGATACTAAGGTGGTTTACTTTTTTTTTCTCCAGCTCATTTTACAGATGAGGACACTGAAGCAAACAGGATTAAATGACTTGACCGGGGTCACACAGCTAATAAGTGTCTGAGGCCAAATTCGAACTCAGAAAGATGAGTTTTTCTGACTCCAGGTCTGGCACTGTATCACACTGTGCATATGGAAGCCATGTGGTCAAGTATATGAAAGTGGCAAGATGCAGAACTGTGATTGGGGATAATGGTAATTATTATTAAATAGATACCAAACTTTTATTATCATTACATTTATGTATTATCTATGATGTTCCAGATGCTATGCTAGGTGCTTTATAAATATCACCTCATTTGATATTCACAAGAACCCAGGGACATAGATGCTGTCATCACCCTCTTTTTATAGATGGGGAAACAAAGGCAGACAGAAGTTAAGTGACTTCCTCAGGGTCACACAGCTAGTAAGTGTTTGAGGCCAGATTTGAACTCAGATCTTTCTGTCAGTCCAATGTTTTACCCACTGAGTCACCTAGTTGCCCCAGATTTAATCTAGGAGTCACTAAAATAGTGTTGCATTTATGGTCAAGTCCTGATTAAGTTTGTACCACGCATCAGACACTGAGCTAAGCAGGCACTCAGGACACAAAGAAAGGCAAAAAACAAGGTCCCTGCAAACAAATACAAACATATAAGATCTTTGTAAAAGGAAG
Source organism: Trichosurus vulpecula (assembly GCF_011100635.1). Classification (NCBI taxonomy): domain Eukaryota; kingdom Metazoa; phylum Chordata; class Mammalia; order Diprotodontia; family Phalangeridae; genus Trichosurus; species Trichosurus vulpecula. The sequence continues at coordinate 95,533,670 of NC_050578.1, read as the reverse complement.
GTAATAGCCCAGGGAAGGAACCAGCAGGGGGAGGGACCAGGGAAGATGAGATTTCTGCTTCTAGCTTCAATTGGCTTGTCCGTGGATTGACTGTTTTAGCTAAAGCTATCTGCTCTAGTGTAATAAGGAATAATCGAAAACTCTCTCTCTCTCTCTGTAAGTCATTACTCAAGTTGTTCACTAAATTATGAGAATCTGCCCAGTCCCCTCCAGCTCTTTCCCCACATAGATACAGACCCCCGCCTCTTTCCCTAATCCTGCATGCACCTACTCCTGCAGCCCTACTGCCTTCCTTGCCAAACAAGGCTCCATTTTATAACCTGGACCAGGAAAGCCCTCTCTTAAAGCTACCTAACCATTATTACCTGAGTATAGTTTTGCTATCTATCCTCCTCACTCCCATCCCCACCAATTATGGGGCAGGCACTATGCTAATGGTTGGAAATAGAAAAAGAGGCAAAAGATAGTCCCTGCCCTCAAGGAGTTTACAATCTAAATGGGACAGGTAACATGTAAAGGAATATATGCAAAACAAGCAATATGCAGGATAAATAGGAAAAAATTACCAGAGGGAAGCCACTAGAATTAAGAGAAGTTAGGAAGTGTAGAAAGTGAGAGTTTGGCTGAGACTTAAAAGAAGCCGGGGAGATCAGTACATTGTGGGCTAAGTTTTTTTTTTTTCCTAGGGGTAGGGGTGAGGATGGGAGTGTACAGTTCTAAGATCCATCATCTATAACACTTTTACAGGAAAAAAAAAACATATTCTGAGTTCCAACCAAATTAGAAATGAATTTTTGGAACATAAGCTGTTATAAGCTTAGGACATCCTGCTAAATACGTATCAATCCAAAAATTAATTTCAAAACTAAGATGTAGCAATGGAGGAAGAAACCAGCATGAGAAGATGAAATCCATAGATCTTAAAATCTCACTTTGGCCAATAACTTCATATTTATTCTCCCACAAAAATATACCATATCTGTGAACAATCTGTAAAATTGGCTGATAGTTTCCTTTTTTGTAATTAGTGTTACCAAATATCCTAGTTTTTCAGGATAGCCCTGATTTTTGACAGCCTATCCCAGGAAGGGTCTAGAAGAAAGGAATTCTGTCTGTAAATATAGGCAGAAGGGAATTTCGCATGTCACCACAGATAGCTGGCTTATTCTTCATCTAATTCCAAAGAGCCTGGTTCAAGCCAGAATTCTGTCAGTCTCAAACTAAAAGTCAAGACATCACCACTAGCCATCCATTCAGCTCCCACTAACTGCAGTTCTGATGAAGGGTATTTACTGTATTTACTTCTTCCAGACATGCAGGGTGAATCCACATTACACAGCCTCATATTACTTAAGACTGCTTTTCTTCTATGCAGAACGTCTGAAATCTGAAGCAACTTTGATCTTTCTTTATTTTCATAAAAGAGGCTTCCAAAATACAGCTAAAAGATATACATTTGAGCCCAGCTCATCATTTCCAGTGACCTCAGAGAATAAGAGTGTGTGGTCTTAGTGTCAAATTGAATTTGTTCTGGCAAACCCCAGCCTTGCAGCACCTCTGGTCATTTTCTAAAAGACACTGGGTGCTAGAGTATCTAATGATTTCATTTTGTCTGAATTGCCAATTAATCTTGTTGCTTAGTTTGCTTCACCTTCATCTGTTCGTGCTCATAAAAGAAGCAAGTTGAGGTCTCTACACACCATAGAGACTGCCCCAGAATGTTTCTGCAAAGAACAGCTTTTTTTCATGGTTCATAACTCACATACTTCTATAAACACAACCCTCAGAGTATGTAACTCAATGGCATGTTCCAGATGTTTAAAAGTATTGAACAAAAGCCATATTTTCTTGATCTTTAAGGCTTAGTAGTAGGATGTGTGGGCTAAATATTAAGCTAAAATTATTCTAATCTACGGGAAAAAATGTGGTGTGGTGTGGTGGGGCGGGGGAGACCCCATATGGTGCCAAATGTTGGCAGCTATCTTCTTTCTTCTCAGACCAAAAACTCTTAGGTCTTGAGAAAACAGTATCTCTTGTTAGGTGCCAAAAACAACAGAGATAACTGGTGCAATGATTCTGCCATGTGGAATTTGGGGCAATACAGCCTTCCCAGCTTTGAAAGTTTCATTGTCCAGTAGGTATTCCAGCCGAGCTTGATGGGCTAGGCTCAAAGCACTACTCATGCAGGGCTCTCATCTCTCTGGCTTTAGAAGTCAAATGATTGATCTTACACCTAGAATATGTTATTTTAGAAAAGGACTGTTTAAAAAAATCAGAACCTTGTATTCCGCAAGTAAGGAATCACTAGTTTTTTATGACTATGGCTTTGTCTGAGTAATAGATCCTCCCAAGGGAGGTTTATCGCTCTGCTAGCCAGCCACAGGACAAGTGCAGAATTTGCCAACGGCATGTGCAACTGAAATATGAGAAAGGTGAGAAAGGATTAAATGAGGAAGAGTGGAAGCACTAGTACCCACATCTAAACGAGGTTGGTGCCTTAGTTATTTCCTCAAGAGAGAGCTCCTTTGTCAAGGGCCAGAAAAGAAAGGAGGCATACTCAGGCACACTTAGTTTTCCTAGACCCCAGTATTGGGAATCCTAGAAAGTTTCATTATTCTTCTTTTAAATAAGGAAAGTATTTAAATATGCATATAGTGCAGAAAGTGAGCCATTTGATCTGAAGAATGGGGAAAAAAAAAGTTAAAAGCATATGTTGCCTCCTGCCTAAGGGTATAAGAGTATAATCTCCTTGATTAACATGCAAAGCTAATGGGAAAAGTACCTAATGCTCACTTGTTTCTTTCCTTCAGAGCATTAACACCATTCAAGTTGGTCATTATGGAGCAATAAAACGCACACACTCCCGCAATGGCCTGCCCCTTCAATGTTCCTTTATAACAAACCAGCCTCAGGAAATTATTAATGAGGGGTTAGGAGGTTACACAGCAGCTAAGCCCAGAAGAATGTCTGAGGAAAGAAGCCACTACCTATCCAAAAGGGAATAGAAATCCTGTTTTGTTAGGACTGGCAGTTCAAATAGGAATTTCCACCTAGCCAAAGAACTTAGAAAACATTCTCTTTCTCTTTCTCTCTCTCTCTCTCTCTCTCTTTCTCTCTCTCTTTCTCTCTCTCTGTCTCTCTATCTCTCTCTCCCCCCTCCCTCCCCCCCTCCCTCCCTCCATTTAAAACTAGTTTTAATGGAATGACCTTTGTCTACTAATTCACCCCAGTGTGGGATGGAAATGGAGTGCTGGAAATGCCATTTCCAGAGGTATTTAAGAATCTTTACATAATGGTGCATGTTAGAGGAGCCTTAAGCTGTAAGCAAGGACAACTGGTATTCCCTCAAGTGCTAGACATAATACTTTGATCGAGGGAAGTATGGAAGGTCATAGAGAGAGAATACAGCTGGTAATGTTCACTGGCAAACAAGAAAAGCCTAAAAAAGTCAATGTATTTTCCCCCTCTGTTTCTGGGCAACGAATGCTTAAAAAAAAAAAAAGGAGATTCATTGCATGGTAACAATAGGTTAAACAGACAAACCACACCCAAGTCGGACTGGGTAGTCTTGTGGAACAATGGACAGAATAGAGGCACTAGAGGCAGAAGATCTGGGTTCAAATTTCACCAATGATATTATGACCTATATGATTTTGGCAAAGTCATTTTACCTCCTGGGCCTCAGCTTCCTCATCTGAAAAATGAGGGGACTGGATTAAATGGTCTCTGAGGTTCCTTCTAGTTCAAAACCTATGATCTGATTAATATACCAAGACTAGACCTAGATTCAGGCATACTCTTAAAATTTCTATAGAGCATTCCACATTGACAAAAAAAAAGTCACAGGAAAAAATGCTTAAAAAACTAGACAAAATAGAAACATGATAATTGGAAGGTAAAAGCAGAATCAGTAATTCAATATGTAAAGACCATTTTTCATTAAAAGGGTGAAGAGAAAGGGAATAAGCATCAATTAAGTACCTTACTGTGTGTCAGGTATGGTGCTAAATGCTTTACAAATAAATTTTATCTCAAGGAACGTACCAGATTAATATAGAACATACCACATTTATTTGTGTGCAAGCTATTTGCCCTCAGTAAAATGCAAGCTCTTTGAAGGCCAAAATGCTAGACTGCTTTCTTTACATCTTCATACTAGGGAATTTAATGTCCATGTACATGCTCCATTAAACTCCCTAACTTTCCAATTCCTCAGCTTCAATAAATACTATGACTACTCCTTTCCCACTTCAGTTACACATATAGATGTCACATACTTACAAGTGTTTGACTTCTCTAAACTCAGATCTTACTGTAACTGATCATCACCTCCTGTGTCATTCTACCTCTCCCTAGTTATTCAAAGTCCAAAGACTATTCTTCACCTTTATTGATTCCTCCAGTATCTCCATCTTTCAGTACTTTCCTGGGCCCACAGCCTGGCTTTTAATTCTCTCTTCTTTCCTATCTAATTTCAACGATCCAACATGAAACCTTTCTTCTTCCATTCTCTTCTTCTCAAAATCCAGTGGTATCTTCTAACAGCCTCTTCTTTCCTCCAGTCTCTGACAAAGAGGTTGGCCTTCTCCTTGCCAAGGTCAACCCCTCTACATGTGTACTTTATCCCATATTCTCCCATATTTTCTGGCAGATTGCCTCCTCATTCATCCCTTCCCTCTCTTAAGTCTTCAAATTCTCCTCTTACTTTTTTTTGTGCTGGTTCCATCCCCACTACCTTCAAACTAGCTCAAGTCTCTCCAATTAAAAAAAAACACAAAAACACCGAAACATTTTTCATTACACTCTCGTCTCTCAAGTGATCATCGTAGTTTTCATGTCCATTTTTTCAGCCAAACTCATTTAAAAAGTTATTTACATTTACTACTTCCACTTTTCTTTTCAATCCTCCCCTTGATACTTTACAATCTGGCTTCTAATCTTATCACTCAGTTGAAACGGCCCTCTCCAAAGTCACCAATAATCTCTCAGTCTTTTTTCAAAAATCATCTTTCTCCACCTATTTCCTATAATTGTTCACACTGTTGGCCACCCTCTTGCCTCAGTTGCTGTCTCATCCTAAAACTTTTCTGACTGCCTGGAACCTTCTTGCCCTTGAACATCTCAGAATCTCTGTGCCCTTAATACCCTGGAATATCCCTGTATTAGGTCAGCCTCTCTTCTCCCATCAGTCAGTTCCTCCTGGGGCTCTAATTTTGTGGAGGAGTACAGGGCAGTCAGTCTTCATTCTTCTCCCAGTACAGAACTCAGCTTATGTACTAAGAAGTTTCTTCCTCAAAAGCCACTTTTGTTCACTTACCTTGCATACAAACACATACAAACAAACACATCTTTTCTCTCAGAATTAAAATTTCAAATTGTCGGCTGCATGTATAACCATAATTCTGGATGACTGACTTTCTCTCTTCTAGATTTTAATTATATAGCTCGTGTATGACCACACTAGAGTTAACCCCTTATAGATAAAATAATATATCAAAATGCTGACCTACAAAAATCATTTTAAGAACATGAGTACTAAATGACATGAGCAGCAGAAACAACATTACTTAATATAATATACAGTGACATGAAAAGTTAACAAACTCCTGATCTAGAAATTTAACACAATGACTTGTATCTTTTAATAATATAACCCATGTCCCAGCATCCCAAGCTCTGGTATGTCACATAATTTAATATTGGAACTTACTGTCCACCCAAAAAAAAACCCAAAAAAGACTCTCTGGCTTATTTTGTCCCTATGCAGAGTAGTATATGGTCTCAGCCCATCCCTGAATATGCCTTGTATCTAGGTATGCAGAAATGGAGAACGGGGTATATAAATAGTCAAAGTATCAAAATCTATCACTGATTTATTTCATATAACAATACCCAGAGAGGATAGAGAAAATAGAAGGAACAACAGTAGCTCACAAACAATGCCCTGGGAAAACACACATACATATGTATAGATTGTACATTTCTATATATTAGATGTATGTCATGAAGATACATATGTAGATATGTATCTGTATATATGTGGATATCTTCATATATACGAGAGACAGAGACAGAGCATTTACGTCTATGTCAGGCACTATGCTAAACCCTCGGGATGATACAAATACAAGCTAAAAAAGAAAGTCTCTACCTTCAAGTAGCTTATTCTAATGAAGGGACGACACATAAAAGGAAGTTGTAAGGCAAGGAAGGGTGAGGGAAGGGCAGAAGCCTGGAGAGTCAAGAGTGGAGCCAAGGACTTGGGCACTTTATGAAATGGAAGCCCAGATCAGAAATTCACCAATCAGAAAATCAGACAACAGTGTCTTAGGGCGGAGGCATCTCTGGAGTGAGAAGACTGATGAGAAGGAAAAGTGCTACGAGTGGAAGGAGAAGCATTCCTCACAAAATGAAAGTCCATGCTAGAAATTCACTAATTAGAACAGAGGCAAGACAAGGAAGCCCAAGAATGGAACTTGGAAAACCCTCATATTAAAAAATCAGGAAGAGAAGGAGACATCGAAGAACTATAAAACACTTAGGAAGATAATCAAGAGTATGGCATACCTGAAGTCTACAAAGGAGAGGGGTCGTCATCAGTATCAAATTCTACAGAGAGGGGGAGGAGAATGATGAATGGATTCAGTGATTTGGAGGCTCTTGGTGTTTTCCCTCAGAACCTTAAGTACGGGTGCTGCTTAACTTAGGTATCCTTGGCACCGAGTATAATGTCTGGTACACGGTCAATACTAAATAAATGCTTTTTGAATTATATTAAATTTAAAGAGTCAAAAATCAATTTGCTTAAAGAAGTTATTCTTGAAAATTCTCTTATTTTGTAAATGAAGGTACCCTTTTACCCCTGGCCAAAAGTTAATTTTATCTACCTCTTCCATTTTCAACTTTAAAAAATTATTTTAAATGATCCTTCGATTTGAAACCCTATGACCCTCATGTGTATGTGTGTGTATCTTGTATTTCTATATATCCTGCATATATATATGTACACACACACACACACACACACACACATATATATGTATACACACATAAAACCTTTCACATAAAAAACTACATTAAATGTTCAATACATTGACTTTCTTTTATGCTTGTCACTGCATGATGCTTTGTAAATCTCAGAAACCAAGCAGCCTTATCCAGGAATAAATGGTAAGATGTTTAGAATTTTCATTTCTAGTAGTTGATTGCAGCTAAGGATAATATATACAAAAATGGAACTAACATATCCATTCCCCTTTCCCAATGTACTCCCTCTTTCTAAACACTTATGCTTGTAGAAAGAATTAAATGAACATGAAAAGAAGGGGTCTCTTCCCTAAGGAATCTGAAAGTTTGTGCTGCCTGAAATTTATAGGGAAATATAGGCATAAACTTTGCAGCCTGGGAAATATCCTATGTAAATAGTGGATGGTATGGGATATGGTTTTAATTTGAAAGTGATATCATAAATATCAGAGCATTGAATGTGTACTTTCCTTGAGTTTAGAACTCTCTCTCTCTCTAGAGTATGCTTCTGTTTTGTCCAAATGCCAGGACTAAAGATGTTTGCCCAAGGTCTCCTCTCATCCAAAGCTGAGAAGCTCAATTTAATTTCTTTTCTCTTCTCTTTTTGGCTCCCAAAGAAATATACACACTATTGGATGGCTAAAATGAAGATCCTCTCAAGCATTTTGCTGTCATTGACAGGAAGTCAAAGTTGTTTCTTTTCAAACCCTAAGGGGAGATCTGCAATTTCAAATTACCCCCAAACCCAAAATGGAGCCAGCCAGTTGGATGTACATTCATGAAAATAGTCAGTGTTTACACGGATGATCACATTGCAAAAAAGGGAGACTTTTTATTGCATATTTTATTGCATATCACAATATGCAACAAGAGGCAAGAAATAAATCACTGCTCAGTTTTTAAAATGTTGAGAAAACTGGACAACAGTGCAATAAAAAAGAGATGCCAACTCTTATCTCCCTATATTATTCTACAACATAATCAATTCAATTAGATGATAATTTTATTTAAGAAACAAAACCGTACAAGTTAAAAGCAAACAGAATGACATGTTACCTTCACTTATGATTGTGAGATTTATTATCATTATTATTAAACAAATGGAAAACTTTGGGGCATCAAGTTAATGGATTTAATTGCATTTTTAAAAATGTGTATAGTAATGTACAATATAACCAAAAGAAAATGAATAAAGTCACAAATTAAGGCAAAATATTTGTGATTAACATATCTGGTAAAAAAAACTAACAGCCCAAATTTGTAAGAAACTAATACAAAAGAAGAACTATAAACTTTAATCTCTTCATGTGACTTAATCATCTATTGACTGCAAGGATAGGGGTTGTTAATAACCATCTGAAAATTGTGAGGCCTCTGTAATAATCAAGGCAATGCAAAAGAAAAGTGACTTTGATATACTATTTCACATAACAAATTAGCAAAAAAGAAAAGAAAGAAAACTCAGTGCTGGTCAAGCATTATGGAAAATTTTACACTATGACATGGTTTCTTTCTGGAGAGCAATTAGAAATATATCATGATCATAACCTTTGACCCTGTGACACATTATTGGGGACTTTGCCATAATATAATGAAAAAAGAAAATAAGATACCTATTTGTACAAAAATATGTGAGTTTTATCAGTAAAACTAAAAACGTGGAAAAACCTATGTATCTGTGTTATGACTAAACTTTTACCTTATGTTGAGGCTATGGAATACTGCTTAAAGATGGAAAGACATATAAAATAATGGCACAAAGAAACACAACATTACAACAGTATGTGTACTTACTGAAGCAAGCCATACTAAAATATAAAATTATGAAAAGAGAACAAAAAGCTATTATTATCAAAGTATATTTTGTCATAAATATTTCTAGTCATATGGTTATGCTGTGTTGTTTTTATTGTGGCTTATTTTTGTTGAGAATGCTATTTACAATACATTTTTGAAGTGACAAATGACACTGATAGTCATTCTCTGTACAATAAACCATACTCACATAGCTTCCTTTATAAAAATAATTTTTCTGGAAATTATACATATTTTGTTTTTGGTAATAAGACCACATTTTAAACAATCATTAAAATTTTATCAGTGGGGCTCCTTTACACACTTCTGTTACTGAGCCCAAGCAAAAAAGATTCAAGGAGCCAGCCCTCTAGAGTTATTCAATATGAAGCCAGACATTAATTACATCTCCCAGTAGTGAAATTAGGAATGGGATTCTTTTTAGAGACTATTAAGTGCAATTTATCACACCATAAGAGAGTA